>NC_135544.1:6226345-6588845 GCF_045843805.1 Urocitellus parryii
TTTTGTTTTGTTTTGAAAGAAAGAGTGAGAAAGAGTGAGAGAGAATTTTAATATTTATTTCTTAGTTTTTCGGCGGACACAACATTTGTTTGTATGTGGTGCTGAGGTTAGAACCTGGGCCGCACACATGCCAGGAGAGCGCGCTACCGCTTGAGCCACATCCCCAGCCCCAAGTAAGCATCATGATTGCTATATTGCAGGTAGCCCACAACTCTGAGGTCACCACCCTGGTAGTACTGAATCTCTACAAATGTTTCTGAATACCCAGAAAACATTTACACTATGCGTCCAGCAGTCTTGCCCTGTCATATCCCTAATTTCAACATATATTCTTCCCCTATGTGTGAATAGGAGAGAAAGCAGCTTGACTCAAGTTCTTCTTTTTATTTTAATCAATTTATAGAGGTCCAATTAAAGCACAATAAACTGCACACATTAATGAGCTTTGGCATATGTCTATTTATAAAATTATCTCCACAATCCAGAAAACACACACTTTCATCACCTCTAAAAGTTTCTTCATGCCCTTTACAATCTGGCCTTCTAGCTCCAACTCCAAAGAAAACATTCATGTGTGTTTTTTTAATTCACCATTTGTATTTTACTATATGATGAAATTCCTAGAATTAATTATGCATTAGTTTTTACCCTTTCTTTCCTTTGCCCTACTCAGGACAATGACTGCCAGAGTAACTTATAATGTCGTAATAGCAATAGTTCATTCTTTTATTTCTGAGTAATCCACTTTAAGCAACACAAACTACTTATTTCATAGTATGAGATATTTGGATTAATTCCAGTTTGGGATTATTAGAAACAAAGCTTCTCTAAACACTTGTATACATATTATTGGGTGAAAATATGCCTTCATTTATCTCATGTGAATACCGAGGAATGGAATAGCCAGGTCATTTATTAAGGGTATATAAATTTATTGAGAAATTGCCAGATTCTTTTCTATATTGATTTACATTTCCACAAGCAATAGTAAAAAATCCAGTGTCTCCCCAGTATCCTAAGATTGGTGAATAAACATAAGTAATTTGTAATTCTTCTGCATAAAACATTGTCTCTTCACGTTCATTTATTTGAGTAAAGTATTTATTTATGTCTGTATGTCAATAATTCATTTATAACCTATTGGATAAAAGTGTGAACTGAAGGAGCTAGCACTAACATTTGTGCTAATTAAACATGAATTCATAACAGTATAAATCCATGTGAATTCATAGATACTTATATTGTAATTTAGGTGATAAATACTATTTGAATGATTTTGTTCAGCTTTGAATATCCTAGGACCTTGCAGTTGGATCCTGTGCTTTCTTGGCATACCCAAACAATGTGTGTGATTTTACTTTTTGTTGTTGTTTTTGTTTCATTTTGTTTTGAGGACTTTCTTGCCTTCTATAATTATAAAGTACTCCAGGCTACACTCATATTATTTCCTGAGCCAGTCCTATATTCAGTCTTTTTTTTTTTCAAAGACTTCTGAGGTCTCGTTTCTTATTAGGAAATGGTATTAGTAACCAAGATCTGGGCATGAGATGGTCTCACTGCTACTGGTGTCTTTTCTTTTGAATTTTCGCAATTATAGAATTAAAAAATATGAATACAGTCTTATGTATACATGCAGATATACACATATGTACACACACTGTATAACGGAATATACATATATACACAAATTATGTGCATTCACATTTTCTATTCATATTTTATGTATACATATACATGAATATATCTATAAATATTTCTAAATGTAATCATCTCAACTTATGTTAAATTAAACATGAGTTTATGCTGATTTCTGTGACTCTAATCCTCAATCACATGGATTATTTTAGCTTCCTCCTCTTCTTCATCTCTAAATTCCTTTGTTCCCACCATTTTCTATTCATTTTCTTAATGGTTCATCTGTAATATTATTGAAATTATGATCCCAAACCCTGGTAATTTGTTGTGTACTATTCCAACTCTATATATTAATAAGAAAAGACATTTTAACCATATTGAATTTTCCTATGGTAAACCCCTCCATTTCTTTAGGACTTCTCTAATTATTTCCTTTTATGTGTTGTAGTATGCTGGGTACATGTCTAGTACCTGTGCCTAACAACTTTATTCCTGAATTTTTCATACTTATGGATCCGCTTTATTTATGAATCTATTCAGCAGTGCTGGGGATTGAATCCAGGTCTCAGCACTTGCTAGGGAAGCATTTTTCCATTTGAGACCTACGTGATGTTGTTTTCATTTCTATTTGTAATTTTTTGCTGCTAGTTAATAAAAATACAATTTATTTTATTTTAAATGTTTTTGCCTTCTTTCTTGAAACCTTGCTAAACAAACATACTTATTAGTTTGAGTGGCTACTGCCTAAACTCCACAGCAAATTCTGTATGAGTGATCATAATGTCTGTAAAACAAGGAATGTTATTTCTTCCTTTCCAATCTGTGTATCATTCCTTTACTTCTTTGTATTTTTATTGTCTGACCTGTTGCACTGATTGAAATCATCAATATAAGATTTGGTAAATGTACTGACAGCATCCTGAAGACTCTTCTTAATCTCAGGAGAAGGTATTTAGTGTTTTAGAAGGAGGTAGGATAGCAGTTGTAGAATTCTCAATGAGGTCTCTTTGACATCATTCCTTTCTTTTTTAAAAATTTTGATTTGTTATTTATGACAACAGATTGCAATTACAATTCATCTTACACATAGAGAGCACAATTTTTCATATCTCTGGTTGTACATAAAGTCAAGTCACATCCTTCATGTCTTCTTACATGTACTTAGGGTAATGATGACAATGGCATTCCACCGTCTTTCCTACCTCTATGCTCCCTTTCTATTTCTAGAATGGGCACTGAATATAGTCAATTATTTCTTCTGCATCTATTAAGACAATGATGAGTTTTACTTTATAATGATATTTTTGTAGGGGCAGATGAGGCAAGGAAATAGTTTTATTTGTCTGCAGCCAGGTTCAGAGGACACAGCTTTTACTGTAATCAATTAATCCCCTGAACCCCAAGTTCAGGTAGTTTCAAATTTTATACCTAGCATGTAAGGGGAGGGGCTCAGAAGTTCACACCCTGCAGAAGTTCACATAAAAGCAGCATTTTTTTTCACTGTTCTGGGAAATTTAACTTTTCAAGGACAACACCTGAGTTGGGGAGAGCTTCTTCTCACCTTTCTCTGTCCCCTCCACCCCCACCAGCTATTACCATGGAGCCCAATTGGTAACTTCTCTTATCTTAGAAATGTAGACATCTCTGTGAAGCTCCAGCTCAAGGCCAGAGGACTTGTTTACATATTTCTAAAACCTACTCTACTGGATAGATGTTTGTGAAAAACTAGTAAGGGGGTGTCCAGCACCTGGAGTGCTGATTTCTTCCTGGCCAGTGGCCAAGTAAAATAGGGCAACATGAAAATAGGAAGTTTATCTACATTGAACTCTTTTGTAGAGACTCTTTTGCTGATAGTCGTAAAATCACCCATGGTGAAGATTTCTGGAGAAGCCTAGTTAAGACTTTTTATGGAGGAGGGGTGCCACTTTCATTATGTTATGGAAGTTCATTTAGTTTATTAAAACATTATGCATATCATAATATTATTTTTGCATTTTGTTTGAATTGATATGCTAAAATTTTATTAAGAATTTTATTTTATTTATGTTTGTATGTTAATGATAGCCATTTTTTATAAATTGAAATCTAAATTCTTTGTTGGCCTCATACATGTATTAATATTCTCTCCTCTTCAATTTTGTAAAAAGTGTTTATAATAAGATTTCTGTTATTTCATTGTTATATATTTGTTGCAATAAAATTTCTGTTATTTCATTGTTACATATTTGGTAGAATTCACTAGTGAATCCTTCTGAGATGGAGATTTCATTATGGGAAGGTTTTTAACTGCCAATTCTGTTTCTTTTAACAATGTGGATTTTTTTTTTTTTTTTTTGGTTATCCAGTTGTTCTTAAGTAAAATATATCTGAAGTGGACATTTTACATTTTATTTAAATTGCCAAATGCATTGACATAAAATTGTTAAAAAATCCCTATATGGTATTGTCTTTATAAGGTCTCTCTAATGCCCAGGGATGATACATGTCCATGATATTGGCAATTTTTGCCTGTTCTCTATCTTTTCTTTTTTAATTTCCTAATTAGTTACACTAATGGTTTATAAATTAACTTCATCTTCTCAAACAAGCATCTTCTATTTTTACTGATTTGTTCTATTGATTCACTTTTTATTGCACTTATTTCTACCTATACAGTTATTTCTTTTTTTGTCATTTACTTTTTGGGATAATAAATATTTATTATATTTAAATATGTGTTTAATGATATACATTTCCCTCTAATCACTAATTTAACTAGATTAAAAATTTTTGATATGGCATAATTTTATTTTCCTTAAGTTCAAAGTATTTTCTAACTTTTCTTATAATTCATCTTTCATGCATAAATTATATGAAAGTACTTTGTATAATTTCCAAATATTTGTAGATTTTCCACATATCTTGTTTATTAATTTTTAACTAAACTGTATTTTGTACTTAGAATGTTAACTTTGTATAATTTCAGCCATTTAAAATTTATAGAGATACATCATGTATCTTCATATTTGGTTCATTTTGATAAATGTTCCAATTTCACTTGGAAAAATATGTATTCTGCTGTTGTTGGGTTAAGTATTCTACAGATATCAATTAGGTAAAACTGGGTTATATTGTTCTATTAATCATTGAGAATGAAGTGGTGCATCTTTATTTCACCTTCAAATTCCTTCAGATTTTTGCATTGCATATTTTGAAACCATGTTAGCAGTTATGTGTAAACTGTTAGAAGGATTATAACTTCTTAATGAATTGATCCTATATTTATGAAATGATTCTATAACTAGTCAAATCCTTTGTTCTAAAATCTACTTTTCTAATATTAATAAAGCCACTCAAGTTTTCTTTCATGATTAGAAGCATAATATATCTTCATCAATAACCTTTTACTTTAAATCTCTCTTTAACTTTAAAATTAAAGTTGACTTCTTGCTAGCATACACTTAGGAGATTTTTGTTTTGTTTTGTTTTTGGTCCTAGGGATCAAATCCAAGCCCTTGAACACACTGGGCAAGTTCTCCACCACCACCACTGAACTATACCCCAGTCCAATTTCTGCCTTTTAGTTGGAATAGGTAGTTAATTTAGTTTTAAGGTATTCATTGTCATGGAGGTTTTAAAATTTTCACATTGCTGTTTGTTTTCTTTTAGTCCTATATGTTCTTGTTTCCTGTACCTTTCTCTTTTTCTTTTGAATTGATAGATTTGATTTTTTAAATTTTTATCATTATTATAGATTTATTACTTATACTGTATTTTTTCATAGTGTCTGTTCTAATGGTTATAGTATACAGTTTCATTTTATTACAGTCTGTCTTCAAATATTGTTATAACATTACCCCTTTGATATGAAACCCTAAAATAGTAAATTTTCATTTTCTCAATTACAGTGCTATTATTTTCATGCACAAAGCTTACATATATATTACTATATAATGCTCTTATTTTTGCCCCAGGCATGTATTTCTTTTAAAAGATTCAAAAATTAAGGAACTATTTTTAGTATAACCACATAGTTTTCTGAATTCATTTTTGTTCTGTGTGTGTGTATACACACACACCCACATAAATTTCACTTATTATTTTTGGTAGCTATTTTCTATAGAGTCCCATTCAACACTGAATTAGCAAATAATGAGCTATTGCTCCAGCAATATGCATGGGTAGTTTCATGCAAGCCCTCTAATCACAACATTTTCATCAACTGATCAACACATGGTTTTGTTTTATATGTTTCTGTATGAAAACACCCTTCTAATATATATATTTGACCCATTGTGGCCAACAAGACTGTATCTCATGTGAGAAAAAAAAAACTTTTCTAACACATATTTTCTTTGTAAGGCGCATCACAGCCTCCTCATCAAGACTGAACAGGACTTGAACACCATTTTAAATTGCAAAATCACAAACACAAAGCAAAAATATCTGAAAAAAAATTAGCATTAAATAGATTTTAAAAGTATACATAACTAATTTACTGAAAAAATTGTCTGGATTATTGCCTTCATTTTTCAATATTATTCCTATCATCAAAATTAGATACTTAAAAAATAATCCAACACATTAGACTCTCAGTCCTTTGAATTCCTCTATTTTCATGATTTTATCACCCATGCTACTTGACTCCTAAGGTCACATTGCATATTTTTTAATTAATAATAATGGTACTACATCCAAAATCTCAGTGTCAAGCATCCTTCTTGTTGACTACCAATTTATACTTCTCCACTTCACTCCTTGTACTAACACATCCAACAATCCAATTACCCCAGTGAGATCTACAATGAACCCTTCTATTCTCTGCTTCTAATACTTAGTTACTTCTCTTCTTCACTTAGGTTGACTGTTCTATCATCCCTCACATTTTTTCTCAGTTTCCATAATTCCCATATCTCTCCATTGTGCTCACCTGGCAAAACCCTAGCCAATTAAATCAATTTATTCTCAGTCTATACTGAAAGCAGATGAAAATTTGGAAAAACAAAATGAAACAAAACAAAATTTTTATTGACTACTGACGTATAGTCAATAAAAATTAAGAAAATCTTCAGTGCCCCTTGGCAATTAAAAGCCTTTTTAAAATTGGTTTAGCCCCTAAATCTCATAATGAAACAATTATCATCTCTTTGTAAAATTCTAAAAAAACTCTCTTAAGTGCTCACAATGCCTATTGTTTTACTGATAAAACAGAAGAACCCAGAAGAGAACTTTTATGTATACTTAGTAATTAATCTGCCAAAATACATGTTTCTGTGCCCCCCAAATTTTTCTTCATAACACTATGAATAAATTATTTTTGCTCTTATCTAGGGCTACCTTCTTTCTCATTAGTAAATCTACCTATCACTGATTTAAGGCCCTTTTATTGAAATTATTTTCATTCTTTTGTTTATCAGAAACTTTCTTAGTTCCCTCTGTAAAGGGTAATTTTTCTCAGTTACACTTCAGTGTTCCTCTTTAACCTCTCCCACTGTCCCATTTCACTAATGCCTTTCACAGAAGAAATGTTCAGAGGCGTGGTTTGCACTGGCTAAGTCTAATCCATTTCTGTCATTATGACTTGACACCCTCCAATCAGGTTTTAGAACCCCATTTTTCCACCAAAATTTCCCTTCATAAAGTTGTCAGTTATCTATACACTGGAAATTTATTCTTTTTCAGATGTTATTTTATCTCAGTGTCTTTTGATATTGTGGTTCAGTTTATCCTTCCTGCATAACATACACACATTTGCTTCTACAACAACACGCCATCTTGCCTCCATGATTTCATGGCAGGTTATTCTTAACCTTATGTGATAAAGCTCTTCTTCATCACAAGAGAGGGATAGAATATCAAAAGTTTTCTGGGTACAAAAATGAACTCAGGTTTCCATAACACACACACACACACACACACACACACACACACACACCTTCTTCATGTGAGAACACAAGCCTCTGACTGATTTCTGACAGCCCCCAACACACGAGTTTCCCTGTATGAAAAGAAGTTTTTAGTTATTTTACCCATATTTCCAAGTGCTTTTCTGTTCTTTAGTGTTCTCCAACTCAAGTCAATATTTTAGATCAGTCCTTGTAAGCCATCAACTATCTTTGGAATTCATTGTGTTACCTGGATAAAAAAAAAAAAGCAAAACAAAACCCTCTAATCACTAAATAATCTTTCAAGATCTTACACTATCTCACCCCAATCTGCGTTGTGGAATGCATTTCCTGCTACTACATTTTATAAACCTACTATTCCTACCAAATATTGAAGTTGTATACATGCTTTGAGTACTTTTGATATTCTCTTCCTTTAATTTTCTTTTCTCCCTTATGATGTCATATTTCAATATCTCTTTGTGAATATACTTTATAAATTTCCTTATAGATACACCTTTTAAATCTAAGCTACTACTATGTATTCTCTATTAAAATTCTTTAAGTGTCTTCTAATTTTCAAAAATAATAATTTCTTTACTATAAATTGCTGTAAAACTCATTCTGTGTAATATTCATAAAGAAGTTAATGTGTTTTAACTATTATAAACATGTCCAGGTTCCACAATTTAAAATTTCCTAAAAACTTATAGGTGAATTTATGCCTAATAATTTTCTGAATTCCTTGTAGTGCCCGAAGCAATACATACATATCTGTTAGATACCAAATAAATATTTTGAAAGAATGAATTAGTCTTAGGCATCAATTTAATCTCTAAATGAGAAGATTTACTTCCACAAAGAGGGCAATTATTCTATGTTTGAGGATAACAAAGAGCACTAGCCCGAGTGCAATCAGAAGAAAACATACACAACAGTTATTTTAGCAGAGATCATTTAAAATAATGAATAGTGTACAAGGTTTCAAAAAACTGAAATTTCAGAAAGGACCACTGAGATACCACACGATTAACCACTGCTGGAAGTCAGTACAATCCTTCATGCTGAAGACAAAGGGGCAAAATTGGAGTTATTAAAATTTGGAATACTGGCAAAGGATTCCTGAAACTGAACACAGACCTTCAGGAGGATGCACTGTTCAAGGAGTGTGTTTCCAAGCTCAGAGAGGAGGGACCTGGAGCTAGCCCATGGACAGTGGAGGGGTGTCAGTTGGCTGGGACTGATGGCATTGAGAGCGCACAATGAAATGAGCCCTACAGGTACTTTTACAAAACAAACTGGAACTAAGTGCTGCTACTGAACAAATTTTACTTGCCCGGATGACACTAGAAAAAAATGGGAACCTGAAAAGGAAGAAAAGGTAGTGAATGAAAAGAAGGGTGACTTCCTTCCTTCTGTGTCTTAGTCTCTTCCTAGTGTCCTCATTGGCAGAATCTAAAGGGAAACAGCTGGAAAAAGGGTAGTAGTGTTGGAAGACTCCTATCCCCAGCATTACAAAGTAGAATATGGAAGACTGAGTTTGAAACAGGAAAAACAGCTTAATTGCTAGCAACACAGACACCCTTTAAGATCCAATTGCTGACTGCTCGCTTATAAATACACAAAGGAATGTAAAATGAGCCAAGGAAAAAAATCCTTAAAATATGTGGACATATTGAGGTATTCAGTAATATTTGTAAGTATCTCTATTATTTTTGCAACAATAACACCTATGTATCAGGAAGGACAAATGATGAAAATGTTAATTTTCCTAGAAAGTTCTTTGCGATTAAAAAGAGTTTAACAGAAAAAAAAAAGATTTAGATGCATTTCACGGAATGATCTTTGGCTTGCCAACTGGAAAATTCAGTGGGGTTTATAATATATTTCTCTGAGTTTTTCTGTTTTTTGTCTTTGCTTTTATGTCTTAAGAAATTCTTTCTTATTTGATAGCATTCTATCAACCTTGCTGTTAGTATATTCTCAGCTGTTTACTGCAGCTATCCTTTGGAATATTTTCTTGAAGAACTGATCTACCCAAGAGGAACAAGTGTATTACAGCAAATCCCTCAGAGGCTTCCTCAAAATCCTCTGGTTGAAAGGAAAATATATGCACTAGACAGTATTTCTTCTGAACTGAATTCCTAAGACTTGTCAGCAGGGTTTGGAGAATTGCATTTGGGTGCCCCTGCTAAGTCAGGAAGATTTGTAAACCAAGGAACAAAGGAAAGGGATCCTATTAGTTATATCTATCTATCTTGTGGCTTTTATGTTCTCTGCACCAGTTCAAGTTATTATAAGGGAAATGTCATGTTATGGCAGAATTAAAACTGTTCAAACTGAATTTATACCTCATTTTTCTTTCAAAAAGAGATGGAGAGGAATACAAGAAACGTAAATATTAAATTTTTATTAAATTAAATATATTTTTTCTCTTGAATGGTTTGAAGACGAAAAACTTTATTTTACAGGAGATCATTTTGTATTTTCCAAATCTTTTGCCACCATATTAGAGAATCCCAAATGTAAAGGGATTTGCACAGTAGCATGAGTCTATCATTGCTAAACACTGATGAAATTTTCAGTGTTTAGCAAGAATATGTGATATAAGAAATTATTCAGTAGATTATCAAACATTTATTGAATCCTGACTATTTATAAATCACTACATCAGGCAATTTAGGGCCTTTTTCCTCTATTCCAAAATGGAAAAAGCTTACTTCTTTCTCTTAGACTTACTTTTGCCCTTTTTGTAAGGAACTACATTCAGAAAGAAAAATAAGAATTTCAGTTAAAAAGATCAGTGCTATGTAAGCAACTAACTGGGAATTGTTCTGAGGTCAACAAAATCTACTCTTGAGTTCTTTAATTGTTAACAACACAGGATAAAGCATTACTTTATGGCTCATACTGGATAGAACATTGCCTATTCTTGCCTCACTTGCAACCGTAGGTGATCATTTCTAAGTGAGATAGATGTAAGCAAAATGCTTATTGGTAATCTTTAAGGAAACACATTTGTCTGAAAGAGTGGTTTGGTTTTGAGATTTTACATGTTCTTTTTCTTCCAGTCAGAAATCCAGAACTCCACCAACTATCTTAGACTTTGAATTTGAAGAAGAAACACAGTGCTGAAAGTTTGAAATAAATGATTGCTGAGCCACCATGGTAATCTTGCAGTGACTGCACTTTGGTCTACCATGACAAAAAATTTAATTACACTTTTTGAAAATCACTAGTGTTTTGAGTTCTTTCCTTATGTGCAATGATACTAGTACTAATTGAAAAATTACAACAAAAATTATCTTTACTTTGTTCCATAGCATAGTAGTGTGATTGTAGTTCACAATAGCCTATTACTTATTTTATGAAGAACCATAGAAGATCTCAAAGAAATGATAAGAAGATGGAGGGATAAGGAGATGGAGGAATAATTACCCTAATTAATCAGTTCATGTTGTATACATGTATATCACACTGTACCCGATAAATATGAATAATTTTATGTCAATAAAATTTTTTAAATTATTTAGAATTTCTATTTTCCTTTTAAATGTGATAAGCATATAATCCTACTTTATCCATTGCACAAAAGCCCCATTCATTTTTCCAGTGTCATCAGAGATGGTTCTACCATTTTTAAAAAAAATATTTTTTTTTAGTTGTAGATGGACACAATACCTTTATTTTATTTATTTTATTTTTATGTAATGACGAGAATAGAACCCAGTGTCTCCCATAGGCTAGGCGAGCGCTCTGACACTGAGCTACAGCCCCAGCACCTGGTTCTGCCATTTTTATGGTAAACACATACATTTGTTTTAAATTTACATTTAACAATAATTATATTTGTCCAAATACATATTGCTTCCTGTGTCCAATGCTCTGTCTTTAATGTCTTAACTTCCTTCCATGTTGTAATTTTCTTTTGTAATGCTTTTCTCATTACCGGTCTATCTGAATAAAAAACTCTGCTGACCAAAAAAAAAAAAAATATGTCACAATATCTTGAAAGAGTTCAGTTCAATAAAAATGGTAGGGTCATAATAATTTTCTCTTATAATTTTGAAAGCATCACTTCATTTTCTGCTGGAGTCTATTGTTGCTGAGAAGACATCTGCTACTCCATGGCTTATGAGTGAGTCTCTATCTTTCTCTATGATGTCTTTTTTTCTCTTGATGTTCTCCATTTCACGGGAATAAAATTTAGGATGATTTTCTTTATACTAATCTACCTTGATTCTTGGAAGTTCTTTTGTTTTTGTATTCTTCAATTGTGAGTAATCACATCTTTAACTTGAATAGTTCTCAATTTATTATCTCTTCACTGGTACTTCTTCAGTTTGCATTTTAGATATATGCTAGAGTGGAGTGAATTGGTTTATATGGTATAAATTAGATTCAAAGTTTACTGACTTGCATATGATTGTTCAATTGTTACAGCACCAGCCTTAAAGACTGCTCTTTCTACACTGAGTTGCCTTTGAACTTTCCTCAGAAATCAGCTGTTTATATAAGTGAGTCTCATTCTGGATTCTCCATTCTGTTCACTCTTTTTTTCCATAACTGTACCAGAGCATTACTTTTTATTATAGTAGCTTCATAATAATTATTGAAACACATTGTTAGCCTACCAACTTTACTCTTTTCCAAACATAATTTTAATTGACACATAGTAGTTAGACAGATTTATGTGCATCATATCATGTTTTGATACATATCTAATGTGTAATGATCAAATTCAAGCATATAATCATCTCAAATATTTTATCACTTCTTTATGTTGAGAACTTTCAAATTCTCTCATCAATTTTGAAATACACAAGGTACTGTTGTTAACTATAGCTATCCTACTCTGCAATTAAACACTAGAACTGCTTTCTGCTACCTATAGTTTTATACTTATTATTCGATCCTACCTCATCTCCTCCTTCCTGCCAACTATTCCCAGTCTCTAGTTATCATCATTCTATTTTCTACTTTCATAAAATCAACGTTTTTAGATTCCACAAATGAATGAATTCATGTTGTGCTACTTGTATTTCTGTGCCTGAATTGTTTTATCTAATAAAATGAGTATGTATCAAAAGGAAATGAAAACAGTATATTGAAAAAAGCTGTACTCCATGTTTACTGAAACATTATTCACAATGGTTAAGTATGGGATAAACCCAATGTCCATCAATTGATGGACAGATTAAGAAAATATAGTATATATACAGGATGGGATACTATTCAGTCATATAAAGGAGGAAATCTTTTCATTCACAGTACATAGATGAGCTGAGAGAACAAGATTTTTAAAATTTATTTTGGTTATTCTCAGTTCTTTTTATTTATATATTTTAGAACAATTACTCATTTTATGCAAAAAATTCTACTAAGGTTTAAGTTGAGACTACACTGAATTTATAGAATTATTTGGAAAGAATTGATATAATAATATCTTTTTTGTTCTGGACTATGAGGACCAAGTATAAGATTGAATTTCTGTTGCACTTCTTAAGTTATTTTAACCAACATTTCAAAATGAGTTTGGTTCAAAACTTTTACACAGTTTGTCATACTTATTTCCAAGCATTTTGTATATGTGAAGCTAGTGCATATGATATTTTAAATTTCAATTTCTAATTGCTTATCGTATGTATATAGTGATATAATTGATTTTTGTACATGTATCTTGTATCTTACAAATTTGTTATATTTGTGATCTTATGGGGAAAGTACTCTCTTTTATCTTTAAGTATAAAAGAGAGTACTTAAAGTTTTCTACAGATCTACTTTATCAGATCAAAACTCCTTTCTAGTCATAGTTGGCTAAGAGAATTTTTGTTTGTTGTTTTGTTCTTAATCAGCAATAAACGTGAGCTTTGTCTCATGCATTCTCTACATCTACTAAGATGATCATATGGCTCTATTTTTCAGTTTGTTAATATGAAACATTAAATTGGATGATTCTAAAACTTTGAATTGTTAAATTCTGTTATAAACCTCATTTGGTCTTTGTATTAGTTTTCTATTGATGCTGTAACAAATTATAAAAAAATCTCAGGGACACAAATACAATATTTTGTGGTTGTAGGTCACAAGTTCTAGAATCAACATGCAGACATGACTGTGTGGCTTTTTGAGGATCCAAGGAAGTCAAGTTTCTTTTCTTTTCACATTTCTAGAGACTTGCCTACGTGTCTTGGCTCATACTACTTCCTCTGTCTTCAAAGCAAGCAGCATAGTGCCTTCAAATGCCAATCTCCCCACCCTCCACCCAGGTTTCTTTTTAAGATATTGGAATAGTAACTATAATAACTTTTGCATTAACCACATAGTTACCATATCCAGTGTGTATAATTCCTATGTAACCCCACCTTGCTATATTGTTCGCCTTCTAATAAGGATTTCTTGTAGTGCCCATCTGGTGACTGATTTTTAAAACTCTTTTGTATATTTCAAAGTCTTCCTTTTGACTTAATTTTCCCCAGACATTTTTTGTAAGTATAGAATTAATTATAAGTTAAGGAGGTCTTATTTGTTTCTTTTTGTTTTCAGTACTTTAAAAATACTTCTTTCCTGTCTTAAGACTTTTTATCTGATGAGAAATCTTCATTCATCTTTGTCTTTGATCATATGTCACTGTGTTCTTTTATCTCAAGGGATTTCTGACATTTTTCTCTTTGTCATTGTTCTTGAGTAATATTTGACATGCACTGGTTGAGATTTTTGTCATGTTTCTTCTGCTATGGAATCACTGAATCTGTTGATTTATAGTTTTAATAAAATATTTTTTGAAGTCATTATTTCTCTAATATTTGTGTATTTTGATCTTGGAACCCCCACAATGATTCCGATCACATATGTATAGGATATTTGAAGTTGTCCCAGATGTGATTGATAACCTTTTCATTTTCTAAAGTTCCTTTCTTACTCTGTTTCATTTTGGACAGTTTATATTGCTATGTCTTCAAGTACATTAATCTTTAAAGATGAATTCCACACTATCTAATCAGCCATTAATTCCATTCAGTGCATTTTTTACCTTATACATTTTAGTTTTCATCCTTAAAATTCAGACTGACTCTTCAATATCTTCTGGCCATTACTGATTTTTAATATAGAACAGAATTAGGAAAATTGTTTTAATGTGTTTTTTTTCTTGCTATTTCTAGTATTAGCTTGAGTTTGGGGGGGTCTATAAGCTATAGTTTCCTTTTTATTTATTTTTAATTGATACCATACTTTTGGCATTTTATCACCTGGGTACTAGACTTTTATGTTCTTTTAACTATTATTGAATTTTTTTTCTAAAATTACTTTGAAAAAGTATGATTTATTCCTGTCTGACTAGTCATCACTCCTGTCCTTATTTTGCCTCATTATAAAAGAATTCATTGTTTTCTTTTGTGAAGGAAGGGATGTAGGCCCAGAATAATTGATTTCTCTCTTGCTATTTATGTGGTTACAAAAGCATGTTCCAATATTTACCTTGTTCTTTATGGAATATGCTTGGTAGAATTGTCCCTAACTATTCTGTTATATTTCCAGGAAATATTTATTAAGAAATTTATACTCTGAGTTACCTTGTAAATATGTTTTGCTCTTTCCATATTTGGAAATTATAAACTATAGAATAAAAATACTTTGTGCTTTAGCATCTTTTTACATAAAATAAAACTGACAGTGTATATGTGTCCCATTAAAAAAAAAATCAAAATCTGTTTCCAGTATTATGATATGATACTAATCTGCAAGGTCATACTGATCATTTATATAAAGGTCTTCCAAACTTTTACCCCATTATATTTTCTTTTTAAAATTTATATATATATATATATATATATATGTTATACAGTACAATTTGACACTGCAATACATATAAACACTGTATATTGATTCGAACATTATAGTTAGCATTTCCGTTACTTCATGCATTCATCATTTCTTTATAGAAAAAAAATGTTCAAACTCCTCTTTTCTAGCTATTTTGAAATAAAAATACCTCATTGCTAACCAAATTCTAACCTTACTGTAGGTTAGAATATATAAGGATTTGCTGTTGTAGTTAAAAATAAAAATTGGATTCCAACTTCCGAAACTTGACATTCAATCTTGTAAACTCTGATCCAAAACAAACACCAGGAGGACAATGCAAAAACATCAACACTCATTCTTTTCTTCACCTCCAGAAATTCTGAATCTTAAGGAGATAGAGATGAGTCTTTAGTCTATAGAGGCCTATATTGCAGGGTTTCTTTCCAGCTCTTTCAACCTGGTTTCAGATTTTAAAAACTCTAGAAAAATGAGATCCAGAAAAGTCCTAATTTTCATGCTCTAAAGGAAAAAAAAATTAGTTTAAATTAAATTTTCTGAATCAAAGAGGAAAAACATGCTTTAATACAGAAGTCTAATAAACCCCAAAGCACAGACAAACATCCCAGTATCACAGCTCCACTACAGTTCTAGGAAATTAACATTTTCATGAAGGTTCTGAGGCACTGTACAATTTCTGAAGGTCAGGTACCACCTGGAATGTGTAAACAGAGAAGTGCAAACTTTGGCTTCATTAGTTCTTCATTGAAGATCTTTATTTCAAGTCCCCAAAGAAAATGTATTTTTTAATAATTGTAATATTACTGACCTTTTCCAACAGGCTGTTGATTGATTATATAACCTTTCAGTCCATTGTAGCATTGTGTGCCGTCAGCCTGTGTCCTGGCTGCCAATTTAACTCCATGGGAGGAAGGCATAGAGTTGACCTATGGAATAATAACTCTAAAACATTTGGGCTCTTGGGAATGCCTGCATTCCAGAAAAGATTAAAAAAAGAATTTTAAATGGTAATTAACTCTTAATCAAGAATAAAAATCAAGACCATGTAGGTTTTACATTCCCTGTGGAATACTAGTTTGTGCAGGTAACCATACCCGGATTTTGGATTGTAGATTCCCAGATCTGAGTTTTAAAAAGAGAATGGCTTAAAAAAAAGAAGAGGAAAAAAAAAGAAACACTTTATTTGAATGTGATGTGTGTGTGTGTGTGTGTGTGTGTGTGTGTGTGTGTGTGTAAAGAAACCATCAAACATGAATTATTTGGAAAGCCAGAAAAGATTTTATGTACAAAACTCATAATAACTGAATAATATAAAATCTATCCTAGAATGGTAATTATTGTGAGGGAAAGATCAGATAAAAAAAAAAACTTCTTGAAAATATTGGGGATTGAATCCAGAGCCTCACACGTGATACAAAAGTGATCTATCTTAACTAAACTACATCCCCAGCCTTAAAACTATTTTTTAAAATAATGTCACAAAAAGTTAGAATAACTGTTTTAATCAAGACATTTAGACCCTGGTGTCCTCTAATATTAAAGAGGAAAACAAAAAAAAAAAAAAAAGAAAAGGATAAAGTCAGTAATATCTAAATCTCTATTATATTCCTTTAAAAATTTAAAATTTACTCTAGGTTCTATTCCTGTTGCACTTTCCATGTTTTACAAAAGTCAATTATCACATTGAGTACCTCTGTCCTAGCAGAAATTAATTTTGTATAGAGAATAATATAAAATACACACACTGTTTTATCATTAGGATGGAGGAGCTATCCATCATGAATAAGCTTTCCTGTTGAGTCTCCATTACCCTAAATAGCCATCTCTGCCCCTCAGAGATAGCCATTAGGAAATGTAGGAAGAGGTAATGAGGGAAGAGGAAGGGAGAGCAACTACTAGATTGTTTCATAAATTTATTATGTCAAAAGTCAGTTGATGTTTCAGAATCAAGATTTTTATTTGTTATAAGGTATTTAAAGGATTCGGGAGAAATTCGAGTTATCTATATGAGGATACCCTCTCAGCATTTCTTGGGAAATTTATATATTTTTCCTAATCCTAATTTTGAGAGAAACCAATTGAGAAATCAGAAATGAGAAGATAATCCTCCAGTGAGAATTAAAGCTAACTCATCTCTGTAGAAATAGAAAAACTTTGAATAATCCATTTTTGTCAAAATGCAAGCAAGAGGAAAAATGTGCCAACAGATGAAGCAGAAGACTATGGGTGAAGCAGAAGACTATGGGTAACATCTGTAGGAATTATGTTTTCCTAGTGTGTCTACAAATCCTACTTTCTGTTGCTACAAACTGGGTCTGAGATCCTGGCTTGGCTACTCAGAATTCTCTGGAATTACCTGATTTTGAGGTAGAGGTATCGTTTTTCTTTCTTTTCTGTTGCATTATTGTAGGTAAGTTCAGAGTTCTAGCATGCATGAAGATTTGTTATATAAAAAAGCTGAAGGAGATGTCAACACAGTGACAGAAACTGTGACAAGAAACTGAGAAACTGAAAGGGAAAATCAAGGCAGATCCCAAATGGATGATGCTGTTAGAGATTGGAGATTCTGCTGAAAATGAGCCCAATTGCACCCATTATTTGAAAGTTACTACCATGAATGCCTCTTGCCTATTCTTTTGCTGTTTAATTAAAGTTTGTTTGAGTTGGTCTTTTGTCATTTGCAAGTAAAAGGAAATGCTGTGGCATGAATGAGCGTCCCTTCAAAGTCCAGCTATAAAGGCTTTGTCCTTAAGGTACAGTATTAGGTGGTGCTGTGGACCTTTAAGAGTGAAGTCTAGTGGGAGGATTAGGTCATCAGTTTACCCTCAAAGAGGACTGTGGGAGATTCCTGGCTCTCAGTGTCTCTCTGCTGCCCATCACATGGTGTGAGCACTTTCTTGGACATGAAGTCTTGCAATGACATGCCACATTCACCAGAGGCTGCAACCTCTAGCTAGGGCCATTCATCTTGGACTTGAACCCTCAAGCCTATGAGGAGAAATAAACTGTCATTTTCCTCCTAAGTAGCCTGTCTCAGGTATTACATCATGGTGACACAAAGCTGACCAAGACAGGAACCTTAACAAATATTAACTATTTCTCTTTTACAAAGACAGCATTTTTCCTATTCCAAAACTGAGGGAGTTTATGAGCAACCCATTTCTAAATTAAATACATTTGGCAATATATTAGTAAATAATTTCTCTGCTTTGTTTCATGAATTATTACTAATCCTGTGTGGACTTTCCTAGTATTCTTTAAAATATAAGTGATATAGGAAAAAGCTTACATTTATCACAAATTTTCTTCATAGATTTATTTTCTGAATTTAAAAGAAAACAATAGGCATATCCTCTTCCATTATACATTTTTCTTATGCTTGTTCAATAATGTAGACCCCAACTTTTTGCTGATGATGACAACACAATCTATTGCATTGTCTATGTTTCTCTTCCTTTTGATTTTACAGGTAATGTTATAATCCCACTCATATCATCTTAGTTTCCAGAAAGCACAATCTCCTTTTATTCACGCCCACCGTCCACGTTCCCCACACCTTCTTGCCTCCCTGGAAGTCATTTTAACATGTTTCTTATGTACCTCTTT
Source organism: Urocitellus parryii (assembly GCF_045843805.1). Taxonomy (NCBI): domain Eukaryota; kingdom Metazoa; phylum Chordata; class Mammalia; order Rodentia; family Sciuridae; genus Urocitellus; species Urocitellus parryii. Next base: position 6,245,275 of record NC_135544.1, read on the forward strand.
TCTTCTGTGTGGCAACTATACGTTCCCTCATAGTTTCTTCTTTCTAGAACTTTGTTCTACTTCAGTCATTTTTGCAGCTTGCATCTTCTGTGAACATTCATATGCATCTTCCACCTGGGGCTCCTGACACTCCACAATATGCCACACACACCACAAAACATGGACTCTGCCTTCAACAAGCAGCAAGTTCCCTTCCCTAACTTTAAAGGTAAGCAGAAAATTTTGACCAAAGGAAACAGAAAATATGAGGGACCTCCAAATAAATTCAATCTCTATTTCAATTTCCTGTTAATTCTTTCAAAGTATTTATATATGTTTTTCATAGAGTCTGTTCAGAAATGTCTCACATGGCCAAGCACATGAACGAGGCACACAGAGCACAAGCTGTGCCTTCTTGCAGTTCACCATAAAGCAGTGGTCAGGCGAGAAATGCACCACTCTCTTCTAGCATCCCATCTTTCTCTGACTTGCTTCTATTTTTCTGGGACTGCAACTTCCAATTTTAAAAAAATTGTATTTAGAATTCACTTCAGACTCCATTTTGAAAGATTCTTCACAGTGAGTAAACATGCATTGTTGTAAACTGTGAATTGTTATTTTGTGTACCTAGAAATTTTGTTGTTATGATATTCTGTTTCTTTTTATCACTAAACATTTGATTTTTAAGATTCATTCATGATCCCATATGTTCAAGTATTCTATTGCTTCTAATGGGTACATAGTACTCTCATTGCATTTCACATATCCGTTTGATGATAGCTTTCCTCCAAAATGCTTACTACCACTAGTAACTCTTTGATAAATATTCTCAAATTTGTCGGGGCCTATATTGATGAGAGAAGTTTTGTAAGATTTATATTTAAAAGTAGATTGGCTGGATTTCTGTTTATATTTAATTCTACAGTGCTTGCTCACTCTGTTAGTTTTTGGTCACTGTGACCCAAAACAACTAATGAGGAAAAGTTTATTTTGGCTGATGGTTTCAGAGAATTCAATCCATGGTCGCAGGCTCCAGCTCTCTGGACCTGCAATGAGGCAGAACATCATATTGGAAGGAGATGGCAGAGGAAATTTCAATTCAAGGACAGCCAGGAAGCAGAGAGGAAGGGAGAAAGGGACCAGAGACGAGATAAATCCTCCCAAGACATACTTTAAGTTACCCACTTCCTCCAACTATGTCTGATCTCCCAATTATCCCATTCAACTTATTAATCTAGTCAATGGATTAACCCACTGATGAGGTCAGAGCCCTCAGGATTCAATCATTTCCTAAAAGCCTCACCTCTGAACATTACTGTATTGGGGACCAAATCTTTGAGTGCATGAGCCTTTGCAGGACATTCCAGATCCAAACCATAATGTCTGATGCATGCATCAGTCTACATCTCCCCTGGTACCTTAGGACAGTTCAGTAGTCACACGTCACTGCAGCTCCAGGGAACATCGAGCTCTCTAATATAAAATGATATTTCATTGTTGGTTTAATTTACATTTTCTTATTGTTAATGTTTGAATACTTTGCTGACAAGGTAACCATTTAATTTTCTTGTTCTATAAATGGCTTCTTCAAATATATTTCATATGTTTTCCCATTTTATTGTGGTTCCTTTTTTTGCCACTGATTTGCAGAATTTCATTTCTGGAAATTTTCTCTACAAGAAGCACCATCATCTGTCCATTAATTTAACTGAACATACATCCTTTCTTTTTGATATTAAAAAAAATCTTCATGCTTCTGTCTCTCCACATATTTTACCTTTCCCTGCTTCCATCTTTTTTTCTATTTCCCCTCTTTTCTGTGTCCCTTTATTTCTCTGTTTCTCTCTCTGTCTCTGTCTCTGGTCTTTCTCTCTCCTTTCCTTACTCTCCCTCTCTCTCCCTTCCTTTCTCCCTCCCTTTCTATAGTTTGTGTTTTGGGGGTCTCACTTAAAAATTATCTATTTGACTATGCAGGAAAAATGTTCTTCTACATTTTTTTCTTAAAAAGCAATGACGACAACAACAACCTAATTTAATTAAAAGTTTCTATTATTTGTATATATTTTATTTTTTATATTTATGTCCTTATTGTGTCTAGTGTTTACATGGTGTTAAGTGGAGAGTCAGGTTTTGAAAAATATCTACTATACTACCCAATCCTCCATAGTGAATGGAGGAAACCATTTGTCAAAATACAAAATATTATGTAATAAATAATATTATCTTTGTTTTTGAGATTTTCATTTTCTTAGCTTGATCATATTGTCCCTTCATCCTTCATTATTATAATGTTTTCATTCCTAAGGCATTTTAATAAATTGTAATATTTTATGGTAGTTTACTTACCCTCCCTTATTATTCTTTTTCAGGGATGATTTTGTTGATTAAAAATCCATCTCTTCAATGTTTATTTTATATTTCCCATGTTCTGCAAATAAAGTTGCATAAGTATTTTAATTTGTTAACATTTATATTCTTAGATTAATTTGAAAAATATTCAAATTTTCCTAAATTTTTTCTTCTAATATAAGAATATGTAAATTATCTAGATCATCATCTATGTCTTTAATCAATACATTAAAATTGGGTATATGAGAATATTTTTTAAAGTTAGATCTTTTGTTGGCTTTTCTGAAGTTATAAGTGTTATCTTGTTGCAGTAGAATTCTGTAAGTTGATCTGATTTTCATGACTACTCTTATTGTTGATTTTTGTCATTTTGGATGATTACTTTTATTGTCCTGTTTTTTTCTATACTATTTTTTTCTATACTTTCCCATTTTTGATGATTACTCTTATTGTTCTAAATTTTTCTGTACTTTCTCATCCCTTACAAAATACACACTTTTTATTTGTCTTTACTTGATTATTATGTATGTCACTCTATGTTTCAGGATCAAGCTTTCCATTTGAGATGAGCATGTTAGAACCAGCAGAATTACGTTGAACATTTGTGAATGTCCAGAACACGTACATTTTTCCCCTCTTAAAAGAAATGCACCAAGATTTTCTCTAATCATATTGATTGCTATAAATTTTGGAATGTGGCCTTATGGAGATGAGGTCATTCTTCTTTCCTTCTTCCTTACTAAAAGTTATTAACAAAACTTTTAGATGTACAACTGTGTCATGTATTTTTCTTCATCCAATGTGAAAATTAAACTTTTTAATATGGTGAATTATGATAATGGGTTTTCTGGTCTATTCTCATGTTCTTGCATAACTGAGTAAAAACCTTTACATAATGACTTTTTAAAATATACTTTTAATTCAGTAGATATTTTATACAACAATTTTGTATCCATTTTCAAAGTGAAATCTGCTATCTAATATTTTAAAGTTTTATTTTCTATATGTTTGTAATCTATATTTTATGAATCTCAGAATGAGTTATACAGTTTATATTCTTTTCCTAGTTTACATACATATTTCAACTGTGTTTTAATAGACCTATGTTCTTCAATATTCGTTCATATAGATTCCATTTCATGTATTTTATTATTCATATTGCTCCAGCTTTGAAAATTGGGGCATTTTTTAGTTGGTGTCTGTAAGGAGGTGTGCATTTGTGTGTGCCTGTACATGTATGTATTTTGTGCATTTCCATAGATTCTGGTATTACATAGTCTCTGACTGAGTCCTAGAATCAGCCATTTCAAAATATTTATTCACATTTATTGTAGAATAAATTAAAAATCAAGACACAAATGCCTGGTGTGTCCATTGCAATTGAAGTGTAGCTGCTTCCAGATCCTTTCACCTAAGAGAGGAAGAAGAAAAAAATATGTGCATTAACTCATATATAAACATATTCTATGTCTATGTGTGGGCATCTGTGTCCATAATAAACAGTTCATACTGGAATTTCTATGACTCTAATTAATTCATTTCCAAAGGAATCATTCCTTTTCTCCACTCTTCTATCTGTAATCTGCCACCCCAATAGTCAATAAACCTGACTTTTATCATTTGCCATCCACTTCTTTAGTAGTTCAATTATAGATGTATAACAGTATCATTTTTTATGTATAATTTTGTGGGAAACTGCTTCTTCAGCTAGATTAAAACCTTTTGTGCAGTTGTTTTACCTTGGTGTTGCAGAGTCCACTCATTTCCATAGTTATTACATCAGTACATTCTTCCACCACCCACTACTATTCCCAATGATGTTATTCCATGCATTGATCATACAGTTAAATTGTTGGGTATATTTTTCATTCCATTCTGAGATCTGGAAACAATTAGTTTTCAACTCATATTCATACAGGTTCATATTTTGTTTTGCAAAGTTCTATGGGTGTGTCACCATTAGACTATCATACGGGTTAGCATCACTGCTTTAAAAAATTATTTGTGTTTCATCCAATAACTCCTTGTAACCGTTCCATAAACACCTAGCAACAATGGAACATTTAACTCTCTTAATATTGTATTTTGTAGAAAGTCACATAACTGAACTCATATGATTTTTAATCCTTAAAGATGCATGCCTTTCACTTAGGAATGCATTTTAAAACTTCATCTGTAATATAATAACTCACCTTTCTTTTTGTCAGTCCATAATATTGTATTCTATGGATACATCATAGTTAATTAATTTACCTATTGAATTTAATAGGTAATTCACATTTTGTATGCCTTCAGGTTTTGGTGGACATGACTAATGTTGCTGTACACATAGTATGCATATTTTTATATGGGCATGCATTTTCAAATCAGTTATGTCAATATGAAGGGCATAATCATTGGAATATGTGAAAAGATTTTGCTTTGCTTTGTAAGAATTGGTCACGTTGTTTTATTATGATGTTTGTGCCATTTGCATTCCCAAAAGCAGTGAATGATATTTCCTGTTATTATCCATGCCAGCAATTTGTATTTTTACATTTTTTTTTAATTTTAATCAATAGTTTCATAGTTCTATTTCATTATTGTTTTAATTTGTAAATTCCTAATGAGACATGATATTGAGCATCTTCTCAGATGCTTATTTGTCATTTTTACATTTCTTGTGTGAGTTATTTTTTCAAACCTTGTGCCCAGATTTTAATTAGGTTGTTTGCTTTTTTTTTTGTCTTTTTTTTTTCATTTGTTCTTTAAGGTTATACAGGACAGTAGAAAGTATTTTGGCATATCATACATACATGGAGTATACCTTAACTTTCCATTATTGTGGTTGTACATGATGTGGAGTTACACTGGTTGTGTATTTATATATGAACATAAGAAAGTTATGTTTGATTCATTCTACTCTCTTTCCCATTCCCATTGCTCACTTCCTTCTCCCACTACACCCTGTCCAATCTGGTGAATCTCTACACTTCCCTCCCTCCTGCCTATTGTGAATCAGCATCCCCATGTCAGAGAGAACATTCAGCCTTTGGTTTTGAGAGATTGGCTTATTTAAATTAGCATGATAGTCACCAGATCCATCCATCTACTGGAAAATGCCACAATTTCATTCTTCTTAATGGCTGAGTAATAATAGTCCATTGTGTATATGTACCGCATTTTCTTTATCCATTCATCTGCATTTTTGCCAGAACAGAGTGGTTGAGAGGTGATGCCAGCAAGCCATTGAGATGATAATGGTTATGTTAAGCTGTGTATATTAGACCCCTGCTGTCCACCTTGGCCTGCTACTTTGGAGTTCTGCAGGGATTCCTGGAGAGTTCCCATTGGTTGGGGAAGGGCTGGAGGCGGGATTTCTGGTTGGTGTGTGATTCCTGGAGGAGCCGCAAGGCATTCCAGAGAGTTCCCGAGGAGCCTGTGTGGACTGTGCTGGTGGAGTTCAGAAATAAAGTTTTTTCCTGCTTCAGTGGCTCGTGATTTGTGCCCAGCCAGACTGCAGCAGAAAACTGCACCCCATGGATAGATATATATATCTTCAAGAATATATATATTCTTCACCAATATAGTCCTCTTTTGATTAATGTAGTTTTATAGTAAACTTTGAAATTCTATAGTGTCTGTCCTATCAAATTTTTCTTTTCAATTTTCAGTGTTATATTGGCTCTCCTAGATCTTTTGTCTTTCTACATCAGTTTTAGAATCGATTTGTCAAAATCTAAAAAATAGATGACATTGTAATTAGGATTGTGTTTAATCTATATGGATGAGTTTGATAGTATAATACATAAGAAATATCTATTTTTGAATCCATGAAAACATTAGTATTCCATTTATTTAGGTTTTTTAAAAAATTTCTTTCACTAAAGTTTTACAACATTTCACATAAAAAATGTTTGTGCTTGTGTGTGTGTGTATGTATGTGTATGTGTGTGTGCATGTGCGTGTGTGTGTTTGTGTGTGTGTGTAGTTGGATTTCTGCCTGGCTTAATTTGTTAATGATCTTTTTAACATTTAAAATCATAATTTTCAATGCAAATATATGAAAAAGCAATTAACTTTTCTATATTTATCTCAATCTGTGATTTGCCATGTATTTACTTTCAAGCTATATTTTGGTTGATTCTTTGGAATTTTCTACATAGACAATTATGACATTTGTAATACAGGCAGTTTTATTTCCTTATTTCTAGTAGGTATACATTTCATTTTCTATTTTTTTTATTTGTCCACTATTTACAACTCCATTACAATGTGGTGAGAGAGAACATCTTTGTTCCCAGCCTTAAGGGAAAAACATTCAGTTTCTCATCATTAAGTTTAATGTTAGCTGTAGGTTTTTGTAGCTGTTCTTTATCACTTTGAACAAATTTCTCCCCTCATCATAGTTTGATAAAAATTTTTATCATGGATGAGCAGTGGATACTGTCAGTTCTATTTCTTGCTGTTTTTCTTTCTTTATTTACTTTTGTGGTGATGAGGATGGAACCCAGTGCCTCATACATTTTGCATCTTCTGATTTGATGGTAATTTATTTTTCTTTGGTCAGTTGATGCAATGGATTATATTGATTTCCTAGTGTTGAACTAGCCTTGCATACCTGGAATAAAGCCCATTTTCCTGTGGTGTATGATTCTTTCTGTACATTGCTGCACTTAATTTACTAATATTTTGTTAAGGAATTTTGCATCAATGGTCATGAATGGTTTTATATTTTGTGGTTTTCCTTTCTTGTAATATCTTTATCAGGCTTGTCTCAGGGTAATGCCGACCTCACAGAATGATTTAGAAAGGGTGGCCTTTGTTGCTGTTTCCTAGAAAGGATAACTGGTATCATACTCCCTTGAGTGCTATGTAGAATTGAGCAGTGAACAATCTTAGGTCATTTATATTGGGAAGAGTATTAATTATTGATTAAATTTCTGTCAGAGATGCTGGTTTAATTGTATTCTATATCTCCTTATGTAAATTTTGTCTATTATCATCTTACAAGAAATTTGTCTATTTCATCTAAATTATCAGATTTGGGAACTTAACACTGTTAATGGTATTCTTTATTATCTTTTATTGTTTAATGATAAACACTCAGTCGTGTTTATTCTTCCTTCATTTACACTATTGGTAATTCATATCTTTACTCTTTTTTCTTGTTTGTGGACTTTTTCAGTGATACTGATTTCTTCAGAGAAACAAGGGCCACAACTCTGAGACACAGTTCTACCTTTTGTTTTTATTGATTTTCCTTATAGTTTTCCTTTTTGCAATTTTATCAATTTCTGCTGTGATTTCTATTCTTTTCTTCTACTCCCTTGGGATTTAAATAGTTCTTCTTTATCTAATTCCTAAGACACAAGTTTAGACTATGGACTTTAATTTTTTTTAATTTTCTGTATTTCTCTACAACATCAGCTTTTGTTGCATCCCACAAATTGGAATAACATATATTTTCATTATCATTTACTTATAAATTTAAAAATGATTTTGTGAAGTATTGGTCCAAATGTTATCTAGAAGTATGTTGCTTAATTATAATTGTTTGGATATATTTCCTCTAATTTTACAGTTGAACTCCTTTATAATTGGAGGATGTGTGTGTGTGTGTGTGTGTGTGTGTGTGTGTGTGTTGTGATATTATGTGTGTCAACTTGATAGGGCAAGGCCATACCCAGATATTAGGCTAAACATTATTTCTTGGCATGCCTGTGAGGGTGATTCTGCGAACTGTGAACTGAGTAAACCAGACTCCCTTCCAATGTGGATGGGTGTTACCCAATTCACAGAAGGCTTAGTACAAAAGAAGTCAGGGAAAGATAAAATTCCTCCTCTAAGATCAGTCTTTAGCCTTTCAAACATTTTTGGAAAACCAATGAATATAATAAGATTGGCTACTTGTTCCTAATGTAGTTGGAAAACCTGGTTTAAAAAAAAAAAAAGACTGAACTCAGGCATTCAAAACCCCTCCCCAAGTAAGCTGGAAAATTTTGCTATGTGTGCTCTTCAGGAGAACTGATCACCTGTAGCCACAGGACTACAATTGCTAAAAATCAAATGCCAAAGCAGAATCACATCTTGCAACTGGTTAAATGACACATACTGATGAATGAACACACACATACATCACGCCCTGTTGGTTTTGTTTGTCTGGGGAAAAAATTCTGACTAAATTAATACTGATCCCCTAACATATTAACCATAGTTTCCTGAATGATAATTCTGAGTCTGGCTCTAATGTTTGCTGTATCTGTTAAGATCTTTTCCCTTAAATTTTGCCAACCCTTGTAATTTTATGTTGAAAGTCAATCATACTGTATCAGCTAATAGGAACTGAGATAAATAACCCTTTCCTGTGCATCTCTCAATCTGGCTATGACTTGTATAGGACTTAATATTTGCTGTTGCTATAGGCACCAGAGGATTCAAATACCTCTAGTGTTCATGTTTGTGCTTCCTCTCTTGGCTTGCGTCTTTTCTCAAGTGTGCGTTCCAGAGACAGCCTGCGTCTTGCAGCTCTTTCAGCGCCAGTGTGCCCGCTGGTGTACTGGAGCCCTTCAGTGTGGAGGTGAAATTGGGGAAAGGGGCAGCCTCTAATCTTATGATCAAATCTGTCTTCTAGTGAACCTGCATTGGAGTTCTGATTTTCACAATGGTTTTTAGTAGTCTAGCTTCCCTCTTCTTAGGTAAAATAGGCTAGAGGGACCTTTAGTGTTAGGAATATTCAGGTAGGATGAGTCTGCTAAAGTCTTTTCCCTGAAGAACATTACTTTGAAATGAAATTTTCTCTCTAGGCTAGGGCCAGAGGGGATCTCTCTTGACATTTCAATGTGAGAACATGATGGAGATTCTAGATGTCAAACTTCTGAAAACGTTCAGATTCCTCCAAGATTGAAGCTCCGGGGAGTTTCTTATTTTCCACACTGATCTACACTTAGCCTCCAGTGATTCATTCATGTGGCTGGGGTTTTTTGTTTTATTTTTCTGAAGTTTCCATACTTTTAAGTTTAGGGCTCCAGTGTTTTCTGCTCTAGGTAAACTGATCTCAGCTGCGATTCTGGACTCACCTACCTCTCTCTAGATTTTGTGGTGGAACTGGTCCTCCCAGCGCCATTCCTTGATGAATCCAAGAAGTCACTGATTTTTTTTGTTGTTGTTGTTCAGCTTTTTCTTTTAAATATGGGAGTCAAAGCTCTCACACTCCTTTCAGGTAGGAGCTGAAACAAGAAGTCTCTATGTTTCTTACTTTCATTCTTCTTGTTCTACCAACATCTGAGAAAGATATATTGAGGTTTTCCACTAAAAATGTTGATCTATAAATTTTTTGGTAGTGCTATCGGTTGTTCAATATATTTTGAAGCTGTATTCTGAGATTATATTTACAGTGTTGTATTTCTTTTTTACCAGTATATTACATCAGTCTTTGCCCCTTATGAAATTTTGGGTTCTCAATTTTATTTTGACAGAATGTAAGATTTCTAACACATACCCTCCCCCCAGTATTGGCCTGGTACGTCATTTTGAGTTTTCAACATTTGTCTTTGTTTTGAGTATATTTTTTATAGTGCACACATTAATGCAATTCTAATTTAATCTGAGAAATAGTGGCTTTAATTATCTTATTTACTAAGTTCTATATTATAATCTAACTTTTGGCATCATGTTTTTATGTTTTCTATTTAACCTTCTTCATTTTCAATGGCAGGTAATATTTATTTGCCTTGACTTAAAAAGGTACAAATTTTGTTTTCAAGTGGGATTATTGTGATATAATTCACATACAATACAATTCACTCATTTAAAGGCACATTTTATCTTTACAAGGTGACTCTTGATTTAAAGTTCATTAATTTCTTAAGCCATAAAAAGCTGCTTTGAGATTGATCAATCCTTTATTATTGTTTATGACAACTAATGTCCATGTATCAGTATGTAAAAGAATAAATCAGTTTCTTCATTACAACAGCAATAACTTACTAAAACAGAAACAAGTCTTACCTTTTTATGAATGACTGATATTGTAGATTTTAAGTATCTCCACTTTTCAAGGGCAAGTCTGTTCCTAATCTCAGGAGTTATGATTACTATATAACCATAAGAACATAAATGTATCAGAATAAAAATTTCAGTTGCTATACAAGAAATACAAATACAAGGGGTCAATTCCTTAATTTAAAAAAGCACAAAATAAGGTTGGAGACAGAAAAGAACATTCAGTTTGACCCAGGAGATCTAGATGTAGCTGCATTAAATAGATACTGAAGTACTGAAATTAGAAAGCAACAATAATTACAACAGTTGGCTAGGGTTATTGCAAAATTGACACTAACATAAGTAAATATATATGCATTTATATGCACAAATTATATATAGTTATTTTTACTGTTGCAAATAGTTTTATATTGAGTTATAAACTCGTTATGTGCTCATGATGAAATATATAAAAAATACAGATGTCATCAAACAGAACATTCAATATTTGAAATTCAATATTTTATTATTTTTACTGTAGAAATTAATTATTTTATTAAAATCAAAATAGTACACAAAAAATGTAGAGTGCCTTAAATTTTCATGCCTCTAAAAATAGTAAAGTATAGCTTTTATCATCGCATTATTTTTTATCTTTTCTTACTTATTGGTATTATATATTGATATTGTTAGAATTAAAATATGATTCTTCAACAAATTTAATTAATAATTTAATTGTATTCTGATTCTTTTTTTAAAGATATATTTCCAGAATGAAAATAATTTGATCTTAATGTCAATATTTTATATTATTTAAAGTGGATTATCTTGCAAAAAAATGCTAATTTATGTTCCCATCAACATAACATTTTATTTTATTTATTTTTTTTTTGCTATACTCTCATCAATATTTGTTAATTTTAAAGATAGGAAACAATTTTTAATTATTACTCTATAGTAAATTTGAAAATTTATTTAAGCATTTCTTCTTTTCAGAATTGACTATAAGTTTTTTTTTTTCATATTTGGTTATTGCTGACTGATTTTGTTATTGAATTCACTTGACTTTTCCAAAAATTAAGAATTTTTAAATTTTGTCTTCTTTGCAGCAAATATTTCTTTGCATTTTCACAATTGCTTTTTTGAAATTTTATTCAATGGGACATTTTTATGCAAAGTGGTTCTTTTTTGATATTTTTCTCATTTTATTTTAACTGTAATAGATGTATAACAAGCAATGCAAAATGTATGAAGATAGAAGAAATTATTTCCTACTAACTCCCTCTCATGTCCTATTTTTTTCCATGATTTTCTTTCTGTTGATATGTACACATACAAGCATATACACATATGTACCGAGTGTTTGCTTGTATGACTCAAACAAAATTGAATAGGGCTATGTGCATATATCTTCAATTTGCCTTTTTTTTTTAATTTAACATTTTATGCACAACTTTATAAGTTTACAAATTCTTTTAATTTTCCTTTGAAAACATATAAATATTAAATAAAGAGACCCAATATTTGCTTTTATTGAAATGTCTGTTTTCTTGTTTTCGTGTTTGCTTACCTTTCTCCTAATCTACTCTTTTTTTGCAATAACCAATCAAACTCCTATCTCAGGTGACTGCTCCTAAAACCACTTCTATGTATTCTTCTCACTCAGATAATGACATGTCCCTATAATTTCTAAAATGATGTTGATAATATGTTATGGAAAAGTTAAGTCCTTAGTCATATTTCCAGTATATTTTTTAAAACTATTGTGTATAAGTATGTATAATAAATGTCATAAATTTTTAAATCACTTTCCTTATGTTAATGGACATGACTTTTTTCTAACATTATATTGCTATAAAAATGTTAAAATAATCTCAGGTCTACGAGATTTTATATCTATAAGAGATTCAAAAAATAGTATTTCTGAGTAAAAGTTACATGCTTAATTTATTCTTTTTTAAATAATAAATAATTTTAGATGGATTTCTGGTGAGTATTTGATGTCAATAATAATTATTGCTTTGTAAACATCTTTTTGCATGCATTGTCCATTTCTCTGGTAAACTATTTTGTCTTTCAGTATTTTGAAGAGTTCCTTGTATATCTGTTGTATTATATATATTATAAATATTAACATTTTATCAACCATGAGCTAAACAAATATTATCATCTTAAATATTCATTTATTGACTTTGTTTCTAGTGTCTCCTTCTATACAAAAGTTTTTGTTTGTTTTAAATTTTCACATTCTCATACATGACAATATTTTCCTTGCTGCTGAAATTATTGTCTTGTTCTCCAAGGTCATTCCTTTGAATGAATTATAAGAACTCTTTATTTAAAGAATTTTAAAGGTATTTTAATCTTTATTATATCTGGATTTACTTTTTGACAACAGGCTTTTTAAGGGCTCTTAATTTTGTTTTCACCAGATGACAGTCTTTTGTGCCAGTATTATTTCTAAATTAATTTATTTTTCCTCTCTGAACCCAATTAGGAGTTGGCCATATATTAATTTTTCATAAGTTTGGATCTGTTTCAAATTGATGTACTCGGAAAAATGCCTGTCATAATGATAATTATTTTTATATTGATTTAATGACAAGTGTTTTATAATTCCTTCTAAAGTTTGTTAAGATTTCTGCTTTATTATACAACTCAACTTGTTCTTGGAAATTAATTTTATTGTTAGGGAAGATTTAATACCACCTACCATCTCATTCAGTTCTCTCAATTATGAGTAGATTTTAATAATTGTATTTATTTCCCAGAACTGCCATAACAAATTACCAGAAACCTGTTGGCTTAAAACAATAGTATTTTTTTTTCTCTTATAGTTCTGGATGGCAAATGCCAAAATCAACTTATTGGTAGGTGTTGGTGTTTAGATGGTAGATGTCCCCTGAAAGCTTATTTGTGACACAATGCTAGTAAAGTGTTCAGAGGTGAAATGATTGGGTTATGAGAGTCTTAACCTAATCAGTATGCTAATCTCCTGGTGGGGATTAACTGGATGGTAACTACAGGAGGGTAGGTTGTGGCTAGAGGAGGTAGGTCCAGGGGCTGTGTCTTTGGGGTTTATATTTTGTCCTTGTTAAGGAGAGCGCTCTCTCTGCTTCCTGGTGTGATGTCTTGAGCTGCTTCCCTCCACCACACTCTTCCTCCATGATGTTCAGCCTCATCTGGAACCCCGAGGACTGGAACAGGCTGTCTATGGACTGAGACCTCTGAAATTGTGAGCCCCAAAATACACTCTTTTTTAAAAAAATTATTCTTGTCAGGTCTTTTAGTCACAGCAGCAAAAAAGCTGACTAAATGATCCTGGTTGTTTCCTTTTGGAGATTCTGAGAGAGAATCCACTACGTGCTTCTCCCATTGATTTTGGTAGCTCCAGCCATCTTTGGCTGTTTGTAGAAGCGCAAATCAAAGTTTTCTGTGTCTTCACCTTTGACTGTGTTAATCAAACTTCTCTCTCTTTACTCTTAAAAGAACATAAATCATGGGTTTAGGACACTCAAAATCCAGAATAACCACATATTGAGATCCTTAATTTAATTTCACCTGCACAGATCTTTCATGGAAATAAGGTCACATTTATAGGTAACAGGAATTAGGACTTGGATATGTTTTTGGTAGGCACAATTCAACCACTACAAATACATTCATTTAAATAATAATCTCAGATAAATTAAAATTCATTCATTTATGACTAAAGTATAAGTTTTCTATTAGTTCAAATAATTTCATGCCTTGATGAGGTCTTATCACTTTCTTTGTGAGGTCAGATACCTATTTATTACTTTTGTCAAGAACATTTTTATTCTTTTTTATTTTCCATTTTAAGGATATAGCCACTATGTTTTATATTTTTGTGATTATTTTTAAATAAGAATTTTTCTCCTCTTTATATGTCATTGTCACTCCCAAATTAAAAAGATCTCGATGCTTTCAAGTTTATTTCTTGTTACAGGTTAAATTAAAAACCTCCAATTTCATGTGTTGAAATTGAATCAAAATTAGAGATATAGTGTGTCTCCATGTTTATTTAAGTTAGTAAATAGATAGGGAAATACTTGAAGCACATAAGCATTTATTTTTTTTCTATTTCTGTATTCACTGATACATCTTAGAAAAAAGGAACACTCTCTTAGTAACAGGTGTTCCCACCACCCAGAGTCACACAGAGAAACAAATTACTCCAGGCTGGAGACTAGGAGAATATAAAAGAACCTATACAGTCATGTAGTACCAGAGAGTAAGTCCTGAATGAAAACAGACAGAAGGGCATGTCAGAGGTGTGAGAGCCAGTGTGAGTTACCAGTGACCAAAGCTGGAATGATGTAAACAACAAAGTAAGTATAGCTAGTATCAGACTAAAACTCTTTGAATAGAATAAATATGCATGGGTGCATCATAAATGATTGTACAAGTAAAGAAAGAACAAACATTCCCTTCTTAAGATTTCAAAATCATAAATGCAGCAACAATGAGGAAAATAGTCATGATTAGAAAACTAACTGTAACTGCCCCCAGGAAAGATTAAAAGTGTTAAAGTTATTGGGTAAAACTTTAAAGAGAACAGAATATTTGGCTATGACCCCGCATATCTCTCCGAATCACTTATTTACTATTGTGACAATCCTGTCACCTGTCTACTAATTCTTTAGTATTCTTTTCTTCTGAAAGAGAAGCTTGATTTCCTTCTCCTAAAGAGTGAATGATATTTAGTGATGCACTTTGGAGGAATAAGACATGCAAAGGGAAAAATAGCAACCTCACCAGGCATTCATTGCCTTAACCAAGTGATCAAAATTAACATCTTCAGTGGTAAATCATGTGGATCTTGTGAGCCTTCTGATATGACATGATGAGAAGAGCACTTCAGCCCTGAGCTTTCTTTCCTAAAAATCAATGAGTCCAGTCTAACCATGAAAAAAAATATCAGACAGAAGCTGAGGTTGTGGCTTAGTGGTAGAGCGCTCGCCTAGCATGTGCAAATAAAATAAAGGTATTATGTCCAACTACAATTACAAAACAAACCAACAAATAAATAAATAAATGTCTTTTGAAAAATCAGACAAAACCAAATTGAAGGACATTCTACAAAATTCATGAACAGCACTCCTTGTGTCAACGTTATAGAAGACAAGAAAAGACTGAGAAACTGCAAAGATAAAAGAATAAGTGTCTTTACTGACTGAATCAAGAGGGGTGTTCTGGATTAGGTCCTGGAACAGGAAAAGGACATGCATCAAAAAAAGTGATAAAATCCAATTAAGAACTCTTGTTCATTTACTATTTGGGCAATATGAACATTTTATTTTTCATGGGAATGTGGGAGAAAGTTCTATCTCAACTCTGCTCTATCTTTACATCTATTTTGTAAATTTCTCACTCATAAAAGTTTGTTTTTCCTCTTTCCTAATTCCTAGGCCTAGCTCCTTGTTTCCTAATATTCTCAAAGAGATACTAGGCTAATGCAAGAAGAGGAAGGAAAGAAAGGAGAGAAGGGTGAGATAAGAGAGAAGAAGCTGGAATAGAAATGCTAACATTGGTTGAGATTATGTATATGGTGAAGTATTCCAAAGAAGAAATTATGCAATAAAACACAGCCATATTTCTGAGGAGTATAAAACATATTTAGATCTCCATGCATATGGCCACAGAGCAACTAAAAATATAACTTTTAAAGTTAATAGAAATGCAGGCAGAAAGTGACAGGTTACGTGTTGGTAACTCAGCAGCCTTCCCTTTCTCCTGTAATTAGGGTTGAGTTACAGAGGCTGCAGTGTGGGTATTTATTTCCAAGAAGCAGAAGTGGTTTGAAGGAAGAAACAGAGGTTGGAGTCATATTGCTTTTCCTCAGGCAGTTTCACAGACATGAGATTTTCCAGTGTCCTTTGTTCATTTCTCTGAAAACCACCTGCTTTGCTTCTGCAGCCAGTTATGGTCAGCACGCAGGGTTTTATGAAATTCTTGCAATTTCCCAATCTCTGTGAATCAGGATCCTGCAGAGAAGTACTGGGAACTTCCTGATCTTTGTTTTCCACAGTCTTTCCAATGATTCTGTCTGTGTCCAGTGAGACTTATTCAGGCTCCTATTTGAAATTTCTTGAGGTGGTTTCTGGTTTTCTCACTGAAATGACTAGATACAGAAATCATCATAAAAATACAATTACATTGGTATATTTAAGAACATGCTTTTAAAATTGTAAGGTCTAACCAAAAATAAAAAATAAACAAAAAGAAAAACAAAATAGATAAATTCAATAAAAGTATTAGCAAATTCAATTTAATGGGTTTGTATGTTTTGAATATATACTGCTGAAATCAATCTCATAATGGAACAAAAAAAATAACAAATTTTCATAAGAAGAGATTTTATAACTCTACTATTTGATAAGTATAACAATGTTAAAATAATAACAAATCCTTTAAATATTAAAAAGTGAAAAAATATTAACTAGTAAAGATATAACCATGATAAGTCCTTGCTGAAAGCATTAATCAAATATTGAATGTCTAAAAAAGCACTTCAAAGATAAATTCATGTCAAATCTAAGAAACTCAAAAAGATTTTTCAGAATGTAAGATAAAACCTTAAATTCATTCCAAAAAGGAAGTCAATACTCAATTTAGGTTTCTCAAAACAAATAATATAAACCAGCAAAAAAAAAGTATTGCAGATACATAATAAACATAAAACCTAAAGTTAATGAAAGACCAACAAAATAGAAAAATAGAAATAATTAGAATATATGGAGTAGTCATTGGGTTCAAACAATTAATTAATCCAAAGCTTGGCTTCAAAATTTTTAAAAGTTTAAATGCATCAGACAAATACTTTCTGAGATTGAGATAAGAGAAAAAAATCACAAATTTAGAACAAGAATAAAGAACCATCCAATATATATTAGATCACTAAAGATTATATAAATCATGCTTTCTTTTGTCAAAAAATTGCATTACTTAAATGTTTAAAAGGTCCATCAACTGATGAATGGATAAAGACAATAGGATATTGTTATACAATGGAACACTATTCAGCCAAAAAAAAAAAAAAAAGAATGAAATCCTGTTACCTGAGACAATATGGATGGAACTAGAGATAATTAAATTAAGTGGAATAAGTCAGGCACACAAATAGAAGTACCACATAACCTTACTCATATTTAGGATGTAAAAATGTAGATCTCATAGAAGTTGACTAACAGAGGCTGGAGAGACTGGGGCTGGGGTGGGGATAGGGAAGTGTTGATCACTGTGTACTAGATTATAGCTGGTCAAGAACAAGAAGTTCTGGCGTTCTGTTTCATAATAGAGTGACTATAGATAACAATTAAGTACTCTAAGTAGATGGGGAAGAGAGAGAAGATGGGAGGGGAGGGGAGGGGGGATAGTAGAGGATAGGAAAGGTAGCAGAATACAACACTTACTAATAGGGCATTATGTAAAAAAGTGGATGTGTAACTGATGTGGTTCTGCAATCTGTATTTGGGGAAAAATTGGGAGTTCATAACCAGCTTGAATCTAATGTATGAAATATGATATGTCAAGAGCTTTGTAATGTTTTGAACAACCAATAAAAAAAAGAGCAACAGAAAAAAAAAGCTATGATAAAGAGATTTTGAATGCCTTTACTATGAAGAAAAACGATGTTTGAGGAGATAAATATATGCTTAAGCTTATTCAAGTATTATAGTATGTATACATGTATTGAACTATCACATGCTATCCCTTGATATGCTTAATTCTTATGTTTTTACATCAGTTAAAAATAAATCTAATTTTTAAAAGTGAATAAATACCAATAACATTAAAATGTAACCATCAAAGATCAAATTGATCACCATGAATTTCCTCTAGATATTTAAAGTTGTACGTGTATGTGTGTACATATATGTGTGTTCTTAATCTTTCAAGTATATTTCGACATGTGTGTGGTGGAGACTGCTATTTGTATACCAAAATCATCCTCTCACTATATTGTAATGAAATTGTAGCTGACACGGAACTGTTCAATTAGAGAACCATTTCCAGCCTGCTAGCTTCTGGGTTGGTCCATGTGACCAATTCGTCACCAAAGAAATGTAGGTGGAAGTGATGGACCCTGCATGCACATTTCTTATAACTGAGGCTATGCAGTCCTCTTATGTCTGCTCTCCTCCCTTTCCAAGAACTGGCACCTGCCAGTGCATGCATTTGTATTCCAACTTTCAACCAATCCAATAAAAACAACGCCTCAGGGAAGGGACAACATGGGAAAAGCTTCGGGTCCCTGATTTTGAAAGCAGATTTGTATTGGTTTTGGTTCTTGTCACTTGGGTCTTTTCATGTTCTCTTCCTCTTCCTCCTGTTTCTTTTTCTCTTCTTCTTCCTCCTCCTCCTCTTCCTTCTTTTCTTTTACTCTCTTTTTCTTTTTGGTATGGATGAGAGGTTATTTTTTATAGCAGTTTATTTTTAGTGGAACTACTATGTCATATAATATGTTAACTGAATCCAGAAGTGCTTACCCACAAAATCTTATTCCCACTTTATTTATTTATTTATCTATCTATTTATTTATTTAAATGTGGTGCTTGCGGATTGAACCCATGGCCTTGTGCACAAGATGCAAGCACTCTATTAACTGAGCTATATCCCCAGCCCTATTTTTTTTTTTTTAATTTTGAGACAAGGTCTTGCAAAGTTGCTGAGGCTAGCTTTGAACCTGCCATCCTCCTGTCTCAGCCTCCTGAGCCACTGGGATTGCAGGCATGCACCACTGTGCCTGGCTATTAACTGATTTTTGTCCAACATAACCAAATAAATTGTTCGATTTCCTTCTTTTGAGTGCCCAGCTTTGACTTATTAAAATCTTGCATAGTCCAGTGTCTTTCTCTGACTCATCTATGCAACTCTGATCAGTGTCAGTCTCTTTTGATTTCTTAATCACAAGAAAAATGTGTGCTAACAAATTCAGAAAATTTTAGAGCTTAGTGGAACTTAGCGGTCATTGGGTCCATCATTTCCCACTGTTTAAAAAAAAAAATTCTAAAGATGTGAAAAGATTTTTCTAAAAATAAAAGAGTAAATCAAAGAGTTCCATGGTTAATTAAGTTTGAAAAATCCTGTATACCGATTTTCTCTGACAAAGATTTACAGAATATATTAGGATATCAAAGGGTTTGCAAAATCCTGAAGTAACTAAGGATCTCTCAAACATATAATGAGTACACTTATTTTAAATAGGACACTTTCCAGTGACTTGAGAAGGCTGGTGTGCCACTAAACATTATAAATCACAAATAGGACCCTCTTGACATGCTGTCCAGCCTCTTTTACATCATGTCTAACTCCAACTCAGAAATTTTCAATAAGAAGGCACTCCACAGGCCTTTGTTTCCATTACATGATGATTCTATCTGTTGGAGGTGTCTTTATAAAATATAAAAAATATAAGTTCAAAATGTTGGTTCTCCCACAAGCATATCCTTCTTAGATGGTCAATGGGAAAAACACGGCTGATTTTTGATGGCAGAGCATGTTTCCAAAATAGAAGTGATTTACCAAAAGTCCTTAAAATAAATGGCTTATGGTGTTCAGTCACAGACTGTCTAGAAAAATGGTGGCTCCTGAATATGTTCCACTGGACCCTCCTGCAATGGCAGTAAATAGCCCTCATTTGCTTGAACCCTGGGGTGTCCCCATGTGCTGATTCTCTCTGCCTGATTTGTGCCCTAACCTTAGAATTTCTCTTCCTTATTTCATCTTAAAATTTACTTTTTTCTCCAATCCTCAAAATTATTTATGATCTTAGAAGTGATGTCTTTTGTCCGACTCATTCAAACCCTCTATATTGTGAATTCCTTGGAGATTTAGATTTTAATATTCTAAAACCTAAACTTTTGAAGTTCAGAAGCTTTGGCTTAAGAATTTTTTTTTCTGCTCATAATTTTCAAAACCTTATTTGAAGTCTCAAAGCTGAACACTGTCCACACCATTTTTCCCTTTATCCTTTATCAACCTTTTTCTGGAACATAGTATTAAATACCCCACACGCTGCTTTAGTAGAAGGAAGGGTCACATCATAATCAGAAGACTCAAAGGGTGGTAATAAAGGGAACTATGTTACTAATATTTCAAAATAGTATATTATTCTCATACATATTTTTATAGCTTTTACTTCTAAAGTACCAAAAATTCAAACACCAATAAAAGAAAATTCTTTTATTTCTCTCATTGTGACATTTTTTTTTTTTTGGTAATTGAAGGTAGCTTGAATATTTCACTTAATCATCTTACCTCTAGAGCATACATATTTCAATTACTCTTGATATGTGATCACTTCTAACACCTCTATTATTTTCTCAATTTTATCTAGCCCTAATTCAAGTATTATAAGCATCTCTTAGTAACACATGCTTCCACGGACTGTATACTCAATAAATAGAGACTTTACTAAGAAAATACAATCTAAAATTTTTCAAGATTTTCTGCCCCACTTATATTTTCTAAAACCTTTTTTACCGTAAATGAGATTTGACCCCATGTGATATGTTTTCCCTTTTGGAAGTGCCTCCTCATTTCTTTTAGTTTTCTTTTAGGATACATATACTGTCATGCCAGGCATAAATAAAGTTTTTAATAATTTACCATAGAAAAGATTTCTTAGGCTTTTGGACTCTTTTTGTGTGTGTGTGTAAAACCACGTGTATCTTAATACTAGATAGTTGATAGAGAATGCTGATAATAGTATACATTAATCAATGTAGACAGCTTGAAAAAATACAAACTATTGTTTTATAGTTCTACAGGTCAGAAATTCAATACAGGTCTCACTGGACTACAATCAAGGTGTCAGTAGGGCTCGGTTTCTTACTGAAGGCTCTGTGGGATATTTCAGTTCCTTGTTCCTTTAGGTTATTGGGAAAACTTTGTTTCTAAGACTGAACTCTCCATTTCTTTGCTGGCTAAGAGCTACTCGCAGTGCAGCTTCTAGAGGCTGTTGGCACGCCTTGATTCCACCTTTCTTCTTCAAAGTCCATTTGGTGGGTTGAGTTCCTCTCACTGTTGAATCTCTCCTGCTCCTTATTTCATAGTCAAATCTCTCTGGCAAACTCTTTCAGGTTCCTCTCCACTTTTAAAGGTCCAAGTAATTGTAATAGACCCACCCAGCTAATCCAAGATAATTTTCCTATTAGCTTCGTTCTCTCTAGAAACTTAATTTCCTTTTGCCATAGAAAATATCATATTCACAAGTTTTGGTGATAAGGACGTAAAACATATTTAGGAAGCCATTATTTCTTCTACCAGAAGGTGAAAATGCATACTAAGAATTAATGAAATGTACTATCTATCTTGGTCCTATTCCCTATAAGTGTATCTACCGAAATTCAAGGTATGTTAACTCTTAATCTCAAACGCCACCTGAAGTTTTTCATAAATGTTTAATAATGCTACCTCAAAGGTATAATTTTTATCTTATTTATAATACAGGTGAATAAAACACAAGATTTGTGACACTTGTCCATTTCCAATGAGGAAAAATAATATATATATATATTAATTGAATCGTTTCATCAGCCTCCCAAGTATATAGGAAAAAAAATACATTTTTCAGCCTCCCATATTTAGTTTGGACCATATGTCTATTTTTTTTCCTCAAGAGCATGTTAGTAAATATAAAATGTGCCACTTCCTAACTTGTCCTATTAAAAAAATAAACTCCACTTGAGTAGTCTTTCTCTCTTTCTTTTTCCTTTTATTGTGCCTAGGTAAGAATTATGGTGGGGATGGTGACAAATGTAATAAGAGGGCTTCAAGTCGGTAAATGGAGTATGTCATCTTCTCAGCCGCAGCCATGTAAGGCACCTTACATGATCAAGGAATGTACTGTATTTTGATAAAGCTTTGGAATTTGGAGATGCTTTGTTATAGTCCTTAGCCTCCTCCTAACTAGTATCTTCTGTCCCATGTTTGCTAAGCATTTACTTTCTCAACAGATTGAATTATAAGTCATCATATATGAGAAATGGAAAGAAGTTTAGTTCAGTGGTCCTGGATTTGACTATATATCATAAGCACTTGGGGAAAATTTATTATTAAATAGATACATGCATTTCTGGTCTCACTCTTGGAAATAATGAATTAATCATTACTTCAGAGTATGTCAGGTCCACCTTTCATTTGTCAGGATGAGAAATCTAAGATGAGCTCCTTAAGTGATTGCCCACAGATTCTTGGTAGCATAGTCAGCACTAGAACCCACATTCCTGATTCTTAGCCCAAGTAACACTTCATTTCTTCCATATTATCATTCTTAGTATAAATATCATTCTTAGTATAAATCATAAGAATTCCTGGATTGAGAATGGAAATGATATGGAAACCTAGTAATCAGAATAAATATACTAAAACTATTTTCAAAATTGTCCATAAATGACATTTTAATTCCCCAATTTTATAACACCTGCACCTCGATCCAATTGTATAAACATGAACGACTCCAATTAGACAGGTTTATGTCATGGAATGGATTGTGTGGGCTATAAGCTATTCCTCAACTACAACTAATACTTAATTTATTAACTCTCAGTTTCAACTCATGACATTTTGTGACTAATTCTTTTTTTTTTAGCTACTTTTTCTTCTACACCTACTTCATTTAGATTTTGCTTACTACAGAAAGTTATCAAATAGGGGCTGAGTGGTGATGAGAGAAAACCAGGTTTATTTTTAGAAGAAAGAGATACCTTGCATTAATTGGAAACTGAAAAATGTCAACAGAAAACTTGCTGTTGAGTAAGAAGACTATGTTGACTGCAACTGAAGAGTCAGACAAGCATCCCAACTAGCCCACCTCTTCCCACGAGAGTGCTGTAAATGTTAAATGACTTCTCTTTGCAAATATAAGGATTTACTTTTTGGAGGGGGTACCAGGGATTAAACCCAGAGTCCTTTTACCACTCACCTACATCCCCAGCCCTATTTTTATTTTATTTTAAGACAGGGTGTCACTGAGTTGCTTAGGGCCTCACTAAATTGCTGAGGCTGGCTTTGAACTTGCAATCCTCCTGCCTCACCCTCCCAAACCACTGGGATTATAGGTATATACCATCACACCTAGCACAACTATAATGATTCTTGATCATGATCCCAAATAAAAATATAAATTTTATTTCCAATAACTGAAGTCTGTTATGTGAAAAACTTTTTTACTTTTTACTAACTACATGTAACTCACCTTGAAATAAACTAAGAGATTGTTTAAAGTAAGTCAAATGTATGCATTTATACTTATAATGCATATATAAGTGTGTGCATACACAGAGACATACAAAAATACAGCTATTCATTTAAACCTCGGTGCCAATATTCCCCTTTTATTCTTTGTCAATGTAGAGGTATAAAAGCCACTTATATTAATAGCCAGATTAAATTTTTATTTCCCCCTTCCACCTATGTTTATCAAATTAGGTGGATCGGTGGTATTTAAGTAATTATTTTATAACAAATCGAAACTATGAGAAGGAATGTGGGGTGGGGGTGAGGAGGGCAGGAAATGATTACATAAAATTATAGTCCTTCTACACTTCTGACTGCTGGTCACAGCAAGAATCTGTCTAGAGAGAAGTATCACTTGTGAAACTAGCCAGGTGGAAAATGACTGGTTTCATTAAAAATAGCAGTAATGAAAAAAGGACCCATCTACTATCAAATATACTTTAATTCAACTATAAACTGTGGGCATGACTTCTGTACTATAGCCATTCACAAGCTTGGAATTGAGTTGTGTTTTGTTCAAACTGACTCAGAGTTTAATCAAAGCAGCCTCATAACAATAAGTGGAGGGAAAAAAAGAATGTGATCTCTTACTTATCTCTCAAAGCCTTTCTTTTAGCCATTCAAAGGTTACAGGAAGGAATTGGAAAGTTATATGGTAATAGTCCATAAGGAAGATTCTAACCAGATGGAGCCTTTGACTCTGGGAAACTGCCTGACATACTGCCCCAGCAAAGCCAACATTCTGTGGACTATACATACAGTTCTGTCCCAGTCAGCAAACTTTTAAGAGCAATTGGGTGTTAGAGGCAGTGATGACACTGATGTGGAAAATCAGAACATTCCTAAGTCTGGGACCTTCAAAGTTTTCTATATTGGTAGCTTCCATTGAAACATAGAAATTAAGATCCATAACTCAGGTCCTAGTATTTTGAATGACGTTATTTCTAACTTTATCTGTGCTCACAACTTAGCAAGTTCTAGCTGTTCTTAAACCAAGTTAGTACCATGTTTGAAGTTCATTCTTCATAATGATTGTGTTGTGATCTTCTTGTTTCTATTCCTGAGATTAATAAAGACGTGTACAGATCTAGCTACCCGTTTTTAAGGCATTGCCCCGTGGAAAAATCAGTCACAAAATTTTAGTTGTCACAGTGCTGGGAATGGATCTAGGGGCTTTGCATATGCGAGTCAATTGCTATACCACTGAGCTTCACCCCCAACTCCTCCCACAAAATAACAGAAATAATGTTATTAAGTGTAGGGTTTCAGAGACATGCATTACCATTGAAAATAGTATTCCCACCACACACACCTATAATCCCAGCAGCATGGGAGGCTAAGGCAGGAGGATCATGAGTTCAAAGCCAGCCTCAGCAATTTAGCCAGACCTTAAGCAACTCAGCAAGACCATGTCATTAAATAAAATGAAAAAAGGGCTAGGGATGTGACTCAGTGATTAAGTACCAAAAAAGTAAAACAAGAAAGAAAGAAAAATAAGAAGAGGAGGAGGAAGAAGAAAATAAGGAAATAATTGTATTTCCCAAAAAATTATTTTCTATGCAATCTTAAATACATTTATTCTACTCCCACCATTGTTAGGTCTCACCTGCCTTTATATTAGTACTAATGCTTCTACTTTTGAAACTAATCTATCTCGTAATCTGTATTTAATAATTTGTCTTTAATATATTTACCTTGTTTTTCAATTGATTAAATAGTCAAATAAGAACTGCAAATTGAGTTTACTTAAGTAACATCATTTGCCATATAACAAAATCAATACATTTGCCAAGTATGAAAGTATACATTAGTGGTTAATCTAGTCAAAATAAACATAATGTGATCATTTTATGCCAATAAAAATGATGTCGACATTTGTGAATTAGCAAAGATTGTATGATATAAAAAATAAATACTAAAACACTGAATATTTACTCTACTGTGTTGTTTTGGTTATACATTATATAAAAACACATAATACAATGATTTAATTTTTTATTTTTTGGTTTGTATGCATTTATTTCTTTCTCTTTTTTAATTCCTCTGGCTAGGACTTTCAGTACTATTTTGAATAAAAGTGATAATTGTAGGCACCTTTATCTTGTTCCTGACTTTAGAGAAACAGTTTTCAACTTTCTGCGGTTGGGTACGATGTTAGCAGCGGACTCATTGTACATGGTTTTTATTTTATTAAGATACATTTTTTCTATACCTAATTTTTTGACATTTAATTTATAATAGTTTGTGTTACAGCTTTTGAGATACTAATAGTTAACTTTGGATCTAGGTCAGTAAAACTATTAACTATCTGACATGTTTACTTTTTAGACATTAACAAAAGTAAGATAAAGTGAACTAGATGATT
This sequence comes from Urocitellus parryii, assembly GCF_045843805.1. Lineage (NCBI taxonomy): Eukaryota > Metazoa > Chordata > Mammalia > Rodentia > Sciuridae > Urocitellus > Urocitellus parryii. Next base: position 6,271,196 of record NC_135544.1, read on the forward strand.
TCCATGGAATAATGGCAGTTGTCTGACCCCAAGTCTTTTCTGGTGTCCACCAGAAACCACAGATCAATAAGACAAACAAACAGGGCTGGGGATGTGACTCAAGCGGTAGCGCGCTCGCCTGGCATGCGTGTGGCCCGGGTTCCATCCTCAGCACCACATACAAACAAAGATGTTGTGTCCGCTGAGAACTAAAAAAAATAAATATTAAAAATTCTCTCTCTCTCTCTCTCTTTAAAAAAAATAAGACAAACAAACAAAATCACACAAACTCATACATGTGATTGTGCAAATATGACTGGGGAAAGAATATTATACATATATTAATTTAAATATTAGTTGTGGAACAATAGTCTAAAGCCATTAGAACCCCCTGAACATTTATTAAAGTAAATTGGTGGGCAGAAAAATGTGAGAAAGTGGGGAAGATACTGGGACCTAGCATTGTTTAAATACAGGTAAAGTCACTCCCCAAAAAGCAATGACCTGGTTTGGAAGTACTAAAAATAGTGATCCAGATGGTTCTAGAATAAACAGTATTCTCTACTGAGAAAAATTCAGACTAGAGTAGGTAGAAGTATAGATTGCCTAAGAAATGTTCTGAGTGAACTTTGGGGTTTGATGATGATGTGCTATATCTTGAATAGATGACTAGATTATTTTTCATCAAATGGGGCACTTGACATCTGTATATTTTATTCAATATATAGTGAATATAAAAATGTAAACATATATTGAACTCCGATTAATGAAAAGAATTAGTGGTCATCCACTGATTTCAACAGAACATTGTATCATATATAAAATGACAGGAGAGATCAAAAGAGATGACAGTTTTCTTGATAAAGAATGTGTAATGTTAATTGTAGCATCAAATTGATAAATACGTAGATTTTTCTGTATTTTTCTATGTTTAAAAAGTTTTCCTACTTAAGTGTAGAAAAAAAGTTCAAGAAGGTTGGCCTTATGCTCTGTTTTCTCTGTTTGAAACCTAACACACAAATGCTTTAAATTATTAGGCATGATGGGCACAGAAAGTTGTTACCTATCACCTGGCTCATGGGAAAGAAGCTCTTGCACAGTACCTATTAATTTGGGGGAATTGGATTAATCTTTAAAAGTTGTAGCACTTCCATGAAGTTTAGCAATCATTTAATTTTTCTTTGTTTTATGATTTTGGTATTATAAAAAATCATTCATGTACATGTTCATGAATTCATGAATTCATCTATTCATTTATTCATTTATTTAATTCATATTTGGAGGAGTGCCTATAATGTGCCAGACAATTCACAGAACACTAAGCATGTAGTAATGAACACTACAGAGAGAATTTCTCTGCCCTGAAGAGTCCAAGTGTGGTGGAAGAATGAGTTGCCCAAAATACAAATACAATAAATGAGTTCAAAGTTGTGATAGTCAAATGCTACTGAAGTACATTATAGGTAAAGTGTAAATTCAAACAACACACTATCACAACATCTGAGTAATTACTCAGTACTTACTGAGGAAGGACACATTTCATTCAACCAAAGAAGTGTTTTAGTGAGTGGTGGGGAAAATACTTTTAAGTCCTCCATTGGTATAAATTGAAATTCATGGATCTTCTTGCTGAGAGTTTAGCTACCTTGTTTTGGAAACAATGTATCACACAAATTAAGAGACTGGGGCTAGGGATGTGGCTCAAGTGGTAGGTAGCGTGCTTGCCTGGCGTGCGTGTGGCACAGGTTCAATCCTCAGCACCACATACAAAAAAAAAAAAAAAACAAAAGATGTTGTGTCTGCCGAAAACTAAAAAAAAAATAATAATAATATTAAAAAATTCTCTCTCTCTCTATCTCTCTCTCTCTCTTAAAAAAAAAAAGAGACTGCTTCTAAGCAGCCTCACTCTGTTTTTGCTAAGTTCATTACCCTTTTCAAGTTACTAAGACTCCAGTGTTTCTGTTACCTTTCTATAAATTAAAATATATAATAGTATCTACCACATTTGGCTATTTGATTAAAATAAATCTGGGGCTGGCATTGTGGCTCAGTGGTAGCGCGCTCGCCTAGCAAGTGCAAGGCCCTGGGTTCGATCCTCAGCACCACATAAAAACAAATAAAGGTATTGTGTCCAACTACAACTAAAAAATAAATATTTTTTTAAAAATCTGAATTGAATTCATGTGATGTGCTTAATGCAGATCTTAATGATAAGATCTTTCTCATCATTAATGATAAGATCTTTCTCTCCCATAGATAGGTTAAAAAGTTTTCTTTATCAATAAACAATTTTCTCCAAATATCATTGAGAAAGTTAAATATTTTCAATACTATCAGAAAGCCTGATTCTAGTCAGAATGTTCAAATGCAGAGGCTTGTATAAAGGATGCACTTTATGGGGAAGAAGGATGTTTAAGTAGCCAGAGACCAACAACAATGGGAAGACTTTATCAACACTAAGACTAAAAGAGCAAGTAAAGAGAATTAGATTGCTGAAGTTTGGAAGAAGGGACAACTTGGCAGGCGCTACAGAGGCGCACGTGCTCACGTGCACACACATACACACACATACACAAAAGCGGGAGGGGGTGCTGGAGTTGTGGCTTAGTGGTAGAGTGCTTGCCAACATGTGTGAGGCTCTGGATTTGATCCTCAGCACCACATATAAATAAATAAAATAAAAGATCCATTCACAACTAAAAAAAAAAAAAATTGAAAAAAAACCCCACTATCTGTGCCAGAACTTCAGTGTTCAAACAGAGGAAACAGGGATGAAAACAACCGCCTCTCATTGCCCTGCCCTTGGCTAACTCTCAAGAAAGAAGCCAGATGAGGTAGCTGAGGAGATGCAGAACTCAGCTTTCTAGCTTCAGAGCATGGAAGAAGAAGGCGGGGAGAGTGTCTTGGAGAAAAAACCTGCATGGCTGCTACCTTTCTAGATGGACACATGACAAATGGGTCACATGAATACATTTACAGCTTTGACTGTCCCTGCTGAGCATTCCGGTAACAGCAGAAGGAAAGTTCTTCAAGGAAAAGTGACCTTGGAAAATTCAGTGGCATGGTCAGGATTGGGTATGGCCTTGATGCAAAGGTGTGGCACGCCTGAAAATTTGTGTATTTTAGGTTTAGCTTCAGCTCTGCACAAGTCCATTTTTTTTCTCTGTGAAAATTTATTTCCTGGCAGTGTCCTATAAAATACTTTGCAATTAACACACATTCTATAAACTGTCTAATGTACCATAACATATTATTTGAAAAGAGTGAACAAAGACAAATAAATTGAGCCAATAATTAACATTTTCTGCTATAATCCAAATATCTCAGTCAGTTCTATTTTTACTGTTATCTATATAAATTTTAGATGCATTAAAATATGTTATTTTATCTCTGATTCTATAAAACTATCTTTTGGGAAGAGGGTCATGGTGATCACTCTCTTTTATTTTCTCTCTCTCACTTTTTTCTCTGTCTTAATTCAAAAGTAGATTTGCATGTCTGCTATTAAAATTATCACCAAGTTTTCAATTTTCTCTAAGCATTTAAGTTTCATCTCCCAAGGAAAACTCAAAAGACCTCGAAAGAATTTCAAACACATTTTTACTTGCTTATTTGACTTTGTTTTTCATGATATCATACCTAGGCAAGGCTTTTTATTTTTATTTGTGGAATGGCAGTAATTTCTTCTACCACTTATTTGTTTTTAAAATGTTCTCTGTAAGTGTCATGGTATCCCTGAGTTATTACTTAGTGTTTATTTACCAAAGAGGCCTAGTTCATTTCCATATTAATAATGAATTATGGTTTTTCTTATGTTAAAGAATTTAAGTACAACCTGAAATTTTTTGATTAACTGCAGGTATTTGCCAATAGCAGTGAATAGAGTCATATAATTTTTTTCACTAGAAGAGATATTATTCAGATTCCTAGGGGAAAACCTTTCTGAGACTACTTGACTTCATATTCTTCTAATTTTTTCATTATTATTTTTATCGCTTTGCATTTTTATATTTCATATTTTGTGTTTACATCCCAAAATGTTTCTTGGAGAAATATTTGAAATTAACACATTTGATAAAATGTACAGAAAAAATTAAAGCCATATTTATACACATACAAAGATTTTTCCATCAATAACCTAACCCAATTTTTTCAGTACTTTTATATTTCAGAAAGTCACCTTGCAATGTAAATTCTTATAACTTTACATGTATATTGCTGTTTGTCATTTATTCTTAACTGTGGCCCTTATAAGGGCAATGCCATATAATACTTGATTACTACTCTATGTCCAGTATCTTGACACTTTAACTGATACAATATAAGTACTAAATAAATATTTTATAAAAGTAAGTGCATAATTAATCAAATGATATTAGGTGATTGGATTTTTGTTTTCCTCTGGGCTGCCGGTCCTTTAGGAGATAATTCTTTGGCTTAATGTTGTATGTGCAAAGCTATCCCTAACAAATATCTAAGCAAATTAACACTAAACACTAAAAGAATTCCGAAAATGTCCAAACATTAGAAAGTCCACACAGATTGCATCTTAATGGAAATCTCAAGGAAATCTGGCTAGATCAATTAATTAGAATGATTTTTAATTGGTCCATCAATTTTGTAATAGTTAATGAAATGTTTTCAAGTATTTCAAAACAGTTGAAAGTAGTGTTCGACTAGGCAATTTAACCATTATATTAGCAGTCTTGTTTATACAAATTATTTCCTTAGGAGGGGAAATACATTAATGCCTAAAAAGAGAAAACTTTAATCAAAGTAGTTCAAATTGCCACAAAAGCTGACTTATATATGAAATTACTAGAGAATATTATGTGAAGACCCTGGAAGTCAATTAATGTTTGAGGATGGCTACTAATTCCTTTACTTGGAAAAATATTGAATTATAGCTTACTGCCAAAGCAGCAAAGAGGGTCTAATAGAATAGTGCAACTGGCTAAACTTTATAACCATAAGGCATTTTAGAAATGAAGCTGCTAACAAATTTTAGGATTTCACAGTGGTGGTTTGGTTTTGAATACCATTCTCCTTAAAATTCACTACATTCCATTCCACATTTAATGCAGCTCCTCTGTAGCTTAAGTTGCCTTTCATACTTCATAAAACCACTTTGTTTTCTCATTTTTGGGTATACTTGATGACATATAGAGAAGCTGTAATTTTAAACCAACCCTTTAAAAAGTGAAAATCATTCTAATCTCTGTAAATTCTTAGCTTTTCTAAGTCATGGACAATATTTTAAAAAATGATCATGTTTTGCAGGAAGCACTGGCTCAATGCACTTTAAAGCTCTCATTTCTCCACATTGATTTGGCACATTTAGTTTAATCTCTTAAGTGATAGAGAACAAATCATAATTTAAAACGAGGTGGAAAGCACTTGCTTGGAAGACTATTTCTTGCATACAGATGAATAATCAGACCTCAATATAGTGGTTTTCCTTTGTTGCTGAGAGAAATACCTTTGTGCATCAGGTAAACAAGCTCAGCTCTACAAACCCTTAATGTGAACTGTCTCACTGGACACCTGAAGTCATATTTGGTGTCTTTGGAGTTAGATGACAGAGAGTAGATCCTGCAGTGATATCAAGAGTGGAAAAGCTTAAATTTTGAGTTCAGTGTTACCTTACCATGTAAAGTTAGCTCATTAGGAATTTGCTTTTGCCAGAAATCAGCAGTAAAGATTCTACCCACACTTCTTTAAACACACACACACACACACACACACACACACACACACATAAATACATAAAAACAATTTCAGAAGAGTAAGAATAAGTTATGATAGATTTGAATTTAGAAAATCTTCATTTAAAAACAAAGATTTTCTCATGGCAAGAGTTATGAATGATTAGAATTTGGTCTCTTCTAAGATGCACAGTAAATGGTGAGGACCATTTTAAAAGAAATAAAACCTAATCTTAGAGAATGTTTAGTCTAAAAAGCAAACAGACCTACTCTGGGCTTTTTAGTTTTTTTTCAAAAGTGAAATGCATAACCTAGAATCTATGATGTGGTCATTAAACCAATGCACTTATTTAAGAAATAATGGAGGGCTGGGGATGTGGCTCAAGCGGTAGCGCGCTCGCCTGGCATGCGTGCGGCCCGAGTTCGATCCTCAGCACCACATACCAACAAAGATGTTGTGTCCGCCGAGAACTAAAAAATAAATATTAAAAAAAAAATTCTCTCTCCTCTCTCTCTCTCTCTCTCTCTCTCTCTCTCTCTCTCTCTCTTAAAAAAAAAGAAATAATGGAAATCCATTTTATAAATGAAAAGATTTATTGGTAAACAGATATATCTCATGAAGAATATTAGTGTCTATATGTCATTGTTAAAATTACTACAAAATGATGCTTGTATTATGATCATGAGATAATGGTTACTGTTATTGTTTAGATATGAGACATCCCCCAAAAGCTCATGTATGACATAATGCAAGAAAACCTGGAGGCAAAATTATTGGGTTATAAGAGCCTTAACCTAATACATTAATCCCCATCAGGGGATTAACTGTAGGCAGACAGGGTATGGCTGGATGAGGTAGGTCACTGGGGACATCCCTTTAGGGTATGTTTTGTCAGTAGTGAGGAAAGTCTCTCTCTCTCTCTCTCTCTCTCTCTCTCTTTCTCTCTCCTGATGCCCTCTCCTGAGCTGCTTTCCTCTGCTTGCCCTTCCACCATGATGTTCTGCCTGACCTTGAGCCCTGAGCAATGGAGGTGGCCCTCTAAGGACTGAGACCTGTGAAACTGTGAGCCCCCAAATAAACTTTCCTCCTCTAATAATTCTTGTGAAATCTTTTGGTAACAGCAATGAAGAGTTGACCAAAACAGTTACAAAATCTTGTTTTGCTAATATTTTATAAAATGGAAATTAATCTGTTCATTCTTCCTATTGTGTATGATCTCTAAGGAAAGAGGCTCCAAAACATTGCCCCACAACCTGTTCCTTGGTATTAAAAAACAGGTAGTTTTTCCCAAATATCCCTTGCCTCCAGTAGCTTTTTTTAATCCATAAATTTTACCATGAAAATCTGTCATGCCTTTCAACAGATATATCCAGTTGTCATTGACTTTGGACTTGCCCAAGTTACTTACTTTGACCAGTAGAATAAGGTTGGAAATGCAGTGTGTCTACTTGCAATGGAAGAGGTGAGAAAAGCTTATGATTGTATTTTTGCAATTCTGTCCTACAAGAGAAGGAAGGGCATACCCTACACAGGGCTTAGCTCTTCATTTGTGTTCTCAAAGAGATGTAGAGCAGCCCTCAGCCTAGAAGGATTCTGATGACCTAGTAGCAGGTAGAACCTAGATTTTGGAATCAAGCAGACTTGTTTCAAATATTGGCTGTCCTACTCAGTTATAATCTGGAATCAGCTAGCTCTCAGTTTTTATGATGTACATGTTCAATTTGTTCATATCCCCTAATAAATTATGAGATTTGTGCATCTCTATCTACCCAGAGTGAAGCTCTGGGGAAACACTCAAAAAAATTTTCTTTTTCATTATTCCTTTGACAATTCTCTTGTATCTTTAAGACCTGACCAGGAACACAGCTCAACCTAACATGGAAGGTAACTGAGTTAAAAACATCATTAACAATGATGCTGATGAATTGCAAAAATACTTTTGATACAGTTTTGATTAGTCAAAGTCTATGCCATTTATCTCTTCAGAAGAGCAGTAAAGTTTAATTGTCTTTGAAATACACACAAATTTGCCCTTAGAGTCAGAATGTTGAGGTGGAAGGAATTATTTAAGTGATGACTTAGTCTGATCACTGTCTTTCATGATAAGAAAATTGAGGCCCAGAATGAATTGCTTTTCCTCAAAAGAGCTAATGGCAAATCTGTTATTTAAACCAACTATATATATATATATATGGTAGTTGGATGAATTGTGTGGCTTATTAAGAAGATACTTATACCCACTCTTATTTTCTGAGAATAGTAACATATCTGTGTCCTAGAGTATGTCTTCTTTATTTTCACAGAATAGCACACAGATATCAGTTTCAGAAGAAGGAATTAAAATTCATGAAAAAGAGATAAGTCACTGGGAACAGTGGCACACACCTGTAATCCCAGCAGCTCAGGAGGCTGAGACAGGAGGATTGTGATTTCAAAGCCAGCCTCAACAATAGCAAGGTGCTAAGCAATTCAGTGAGACCCTATCTCTAAATAAATACAAAATAAGGCTGGGGATGTGGCTCAGTGGTTGAGCCCCTGAATTCAATCCCTGATAACCACCACCCCCCCACCAAAAAAAAAAAAGAAAAGAAAAAGGGATAAATTGTCAGTAAGGAAACAAGTGAACTAGAGTCTGCTTGTGAAGTTGAACTGAGTTGTTACTGAAAAGGCTCAACGAAGGGTCAGAAGACTATTGCAAAGAATAGATTCTTTGTGTGCTGTCATTTATGTATCCATTTTTTCATTATTGTTACTTAAAGTGACAGATTTACAGTTTAGACACTGGAACTAATTGGCCCAGTTTTCAAAGCATTAAGCTTTTTAAAATGGCCAAAAAGAAGGTTAAAAAAGAGGATTTCAAATATTAAGTCAAGAACAGATATTCTCAAATATGTTTCTCTTAAAAATATTTTCTGAACATGTAAGCTACAGTGAGATAAATGCTCTTGGGACCACTTGTTCTTTGCCACTTTCCAAAAAAAGCAAAATATATCAATTGCATTATCAAGTGAAAAAGCTTTTAATACTCCCATGTGATGGCTAAAAATGATAGAGAAAATGGAAATATTAGGGAAACTAAATTGGATATTAGATAAACAAGAAAAAAACAATAAATGCAAGGAGAGAAAGGCAAAGAAAGAAAGAAAAAACTGTAAAGAGGATGAGAAAAGGTAGAAGAGTCGCTCTGCCTAAGCTTTTCATGGCCACAGACCTTCCACATCTGCTGGCCACTGACTCAGACCTAGATCTGCTTTAGCTCTGTGTCCACCTAAAGTCCCATCCGTGTCTTCCTGCTCTTCTCTAAGCTTTTCCTGACTGATTCTCAAGAGGCACAACTCTGAGGCAACTTGCTTTGCAGCTAAAGCTGTGGGAACTATGTTTTATAACAGTCATAGGAAAAGAAATTTTCTCCAAAGAAGCCCTAGGAGTTCCCAGAGTGAAGGGGAAATTTGACTCAGGATCAGTGGGGTTCTTGGCACCCATGAGGGAAATGAATTTTCAGCAAGGACCATTCAGTGGTATAGGAAGAGGTTTATTAAGAAAGTAGATACAGATTCAAGGGAGAATGGGGGTGATCAAGAGAGATGCCTTTGGGGTAAAGCAAAGAATACACACTGAAGAGAGAATGTGCAGTATCTCCAAGGGGAGAGACAGCAACCCAGTGGTGTGGTGTTAATATTTATAGGGGAACAGTTGGTTGTGGCTAGTGGAGTCAGTGCCCAAGTGGAGCTGCACAATTTTGCACCAATTTCCCCTGAGCTTGTGCCTTGCCCTCAGGTCACTTTTGCAGACAGGGTATGGATCCAGGGTGCAAGCTAGAGGCTTTGTTACTTAAGAGTTGCAACTGCTCTTGTGTGCTTTCTGCATTTCAATGGTTCATGAATGTTTCTTGCATTTCAATGGTTCCTGGGAATTTCCTTGGAGCCTCAGTATTTTTCCCTTTATTCCCAAATTTCCATCTCATAAGAAGCACTCACTTGTGTGACCCTTTAACCATTCCATGCAGACCTGAGCCCCAGAAGCAGTGTTCAGAGCAAGAGGTGCTTCTAACCCAGGAAAGCAACCTGTTACTCTCTTGCTCCTCTTCTCTAAAGTACAATTCAGCAAGAGAAAAGCCTAGGAATGCAGGATCCCAGACTGTCCCTGTCATTCTGAGTGTCTGGTTCCCAAAAAGGAAGTAACCTCACTCAGCTCAAGCCAAGCTTCACTAGCAAGAGCTACACCCATAAATCCCTATAGACCATTAAACCAAATATTGCTCTTTTTGAAACTAGGCAGATGTATATCCTACAGGATTTTTTTTTCACCTTCTACTTCAGGGAGAACAATAAAATGAATTCACAGAAAAACCCCGTGCTTGCTGAAATGCCGACATAAAGGCAAGGGACAATGTTGGAATTGCACTGAAGCATTCTAGACCAGGCTGAATGGCAGGCAGGCGGTAATTCCTCTAGCCCTGTGATTCCAGCAATCCATCAAGGAGAATAACTGGTGAAAATGACAGGAAAATGTCATAAACCTTGCTTTCATTTTATTCCTGTAGATGTGAGGACTCGTGCAGTTTAAGCAGATTATGCTACTGAACTAGAACTTCGTTGAATGATTAAAAGATAAAACACTCCCATTTAAATCTTTACCTAAATTTATCAGCTTGGATTTCTCTGAATTGTGCTGTGAAGTTTTGTCATAAAATAGAAATGTTTGATTCAAAGGCAATAAAATCTATTGATCTACAGTGAAGCAGTATTAATATTAACATGCAGCTTTTATAATTAATTTGGTGCCAGATAAAAGGGGGAAAAAATCAAGATCTTTAGCTTTTGGCGATTAAAGGGAACTTTGAAAATATGTTTGAAAATATGTTTATATGTACGGCAAGACGAACTCATTTTAAAGGAAGTATACAAAGGTTTAGCTGAGAAGACATTTATATGAGAAGACAAAACCTATAGTACTTTGGGCAAATTCCCATTTTTAGCATGGGACAAAGGAACTTGCCTTTTTGTGTGACAGCCAAAGAAGGCTCCACTTGGTCACGAGAGTGTCATGAGGAGTTGCCGAATCATAAAACACAAAAGGTTGCCAAATCTTATTTTGTTCTTGAAAGAAAACTGTATTCAAGTGCCCTTGTCCCAAGGCACAGATGGTAGTAGGCACAATCCAGAGGACAGTCTTTTAGTCTGCCCCCAAATTCTTCATAAGTAATCCTAGACATTGAACACTAAACAGCATGAGAGGGCATGATAAAATATTTAAGCAAGTTATATAAAACCTCCAAACTTTGATTTCTTCTGTGACGTGAAAACAATTCTAAAACTTCTGTTATGGGTATTGTGAGTATTCAATTAAAGTAAAACAATCGGTCAAATTGTAAAGGTTCAATAAGTATTAGCAATTATTACTATTGGTAGTTCAGTCGATAGTCATGTTTAGGGCCAAGAAACACTTGTGGAATGTTCCAGCATCGGCCTGGGTTTCAAACTGGAGCTCAGAGTTGATATGGGGCCCCAGGAAAGTTCACCCTCCCTTCCTCCTTCATCAGAATTCTTCGTCCTCACAAGAGGGAGAACACTCATATTTCAGAGGAAGTTCACAAATATGAACTTACTTAACAAATGGAAAATGCCTTGAACAATCAAGACATATTTATTCTTTATAGACTTTTGTTTAAATATCTCTCTTTTTTCTTTTTTTCCCTCCAGTATCTTCATATGACTGGGTGGTTGTGAGGGATAACAAAGAGGAAATGAGGGAAAAGTTCTGAAAGTTGTAAAAGGAGCCATTTAGGAAAGAAAAAGTTGGCAAAAAGACTCTTTGGCCACCTTTCTACAACAAAGAAAATGCACCTCCTCCTACAAAACTATTTTTTTTCAATCCAAATGGATGGCTTTCTTCAGTGTTAAAAACAGAGTCTTCTAAAAATCCACATAATCTTGCATTTTAGAAGTATACAGCAAGACTATTTTTAGACTTGCAATCACATGATTTTTTAAAGGGTTTTGTTATCCTTATTTTTTTTAACCATTGGAATTGTCTTAAGAATACAGCTACTATATTTGTACAAGCACTAAATTTAAAATGTTAAAATGTGCAAACCTATAAATTATTCATTTGGAGTATTGTGATAAGAACAATGCTGTTTCTTTAAGGTATATATGTATTTTTAAGTTTTATATATATAATTTTAATGTGTATATTTACTTATTGACTACAAATACACATACACACACACACACACAATTTTCCTAGGTAAGCAGTTTTTCTTCCACAAATGTTTCGTTGGCCATAAATATGTAACTATTTCAGGCTACGTACTGAACTACTAGATAATAAGAGCTAATATTTATTGAACATTTACTATTTGACAGACAGTATAATGAAGATATAAAGTGTTTTATTTAATTAAACACTTACAATACCCATTTTAGAGGTTTTTAAATTGTGTTCATGTCACAGAAGAAATCCAAGTTCAGAGATATTACGTAACTTGTTAAAAATTATTTCTTTACCCTTCATGATCTAGACCTATTTCTTACTGATTATATAATTGAAATTCTAAAACTTTTGTACTGCCTGAAGAGACAAAGAGCCTAGACTACCAATAAAAAAATAGTTTTATGAAAGCCATTTTAAGAAAAATAGATTATTCACAGGATTTTTTTGCCCTTCAGAAAATTTCTCAAAACATGGGAAAAAAAATAAGAGGAGGGTTTTCTTTAAGAAGCAAACTTGAAAAATTACAAAGTTTATTAGATTCATACATTATTTTCTGCCTTTTAACACATTTGTGTGTGTGTGTGTGTGTGTGTGTGTGTTTGTGTGTGAAAAGAACTATTTTCAAAGGGTCATAGAGTTTGAGAGGGAAATTTAGTGTCTGGGAGGGAAATTGCCACCAGACCCAGTGTCAGATGAAGGACAATTAAAAAGCTCTTATGGAACAGCTCAGCTTTTCTGTGACAGAAGGACTGTATCAACCAAGATCGAAGAGGCAGTGCTTTATAAGAAACCTTGGATTATTCTTGGCTTCTAAGACCAAATGTTTTAAAATAGCTTTTGTTCATTTTTTTTGTTTTGTTTTGTTTTCAATCCCTCATGGTATGTGCTCATCATGGCCAGCTGGGACTTCATGTTGCCACAACTGGAGACCGACAGTGACGGAATGCCCATCTACACTCAGACTGTTGCTAAGGCAGAGAAAATAAAATAGAACTCTGACTGAACAGCAACCAGCAACTAAATGCTTGATCCAGGAGGACATCACTTCTGCTCAAAGCTCATTGTCCAGAACTAGATATAAAGTTTTAGCCAATCTCACAAGGGACCAGAACTTCGACCTTTTCAGGTGGCTGATGCTCACAGAGGTTTGGAACAGATCAAGAAGAATTTGGCAATGCAGTGCCCAAGGTGAAGCAGTTTTATAACTACAAAGATATTGAAGTAACTCCCTTGAGAGAAGCTAGTCTTTCCCAAGAGCAGAAATCCCCTTAGGATGATACCTGATTGTGTGAGATCAATAGTAAGATAAACCATCTGGAACTGAGGCTTTAGGGCTTATGGCACCACTGGTACTCAGGATACACACAAACAGAGAGAGATAAAGAGAGAGAGAGAGAGAGAGAGAGAGAGAGAGAGAGAGAGAGAGAGAGAGAGAGATCTAAATAAAGCTAGGGGGAAAGGGAGAAAATCTAAGGACAGATGGCTAAAGAGGGATTTTGAAAGACAATGAAGTGTTTAGATTTGTTTGCTCTGTCTCCCAATGATATTCCTAGTCAAATAGATGGGTTTTACAATGTTCTGTAGAGTTGTCACACAGTAACGAAGTGCCAAATTTTGCATCCATGTTGGTAATTCCAAGTCAATCAATGCATGATCTCTTCTTGGTGCTCCTTCTAGGTTAGAGAAGAGGCTATGACTAGTGCTGGGAAGGAGAAATGGCCATCACAGAAATGGCCCATCAACTTAAGAGTTTCTTCAAAGTCCACACAAATGAGTGACAGGTGAATGAAGGATTGCTCCTGAGATCAGGTTATAATGATCTCCATACCTTACGTAGCATAATTCATATGCTGTACAGGGACCACTGAAGTGATCATAGTAAGTGCTTCTGCTGAAATCAGGCTTGAGAGATGCCATCCTTCCGCTTTATAAATAAAATAACCTTTCTGTTCTCTACTGCTTTAAAATATGTGCATTTACTTCACTTATGTTATCTCACTTAATGTTAGACTTAACCCTGCAATGAAGGCAGGGCACAGATTTTTGTGCTCCTTTTATATATACTAGAAAAATGTAGGACTAAAGAAAATCTACAAATAGCTCAGTAGACAAGCCAGATTCTGAGGGCTCATATGCCTTCTAACATCCAAGCCCCTATTCTGTTGATGGGTCTGCTGCTTGTCGGATGCTAAACTCTGGTTTAGCCATTAAACATGGCAAAATTCATCTGTTGGGTTAAATTCAACAAAATACACTGGAGCTCTCCTGATAGTGCTGGAATTCTACTCTGATCTCTTCTACCTCTAGAAATACCTGCCCTAGGAGGGGTCCTCTATGAAAGAGGCAAATGCTTTCCACCACCCCACTCCCTGGTGGGCCAGAGTATTTTCTGAAGTCTCTCTAGGGGGAAGTAAAGTGCTTTTCAAGCTCAGGATTTTCATCTCTTCTTCTCCTTGGTAGTTTTCCTGAAGTTGATTTCCTCCTTCCCTGGTGGCCTTTAAATATTTCTTTCATAACACAGTATCTCTTCATTTTCTTATTTCCTTAGATCTCAGTCTTTCTTGTGGTTGGAGTTATTGGAAAAAGTTGATATGTTTTTGTTTGTGTGTTTTAATGAAAGAAAGTTGTTCTCTTGCTGACAAAGATCTCACTCATCTTCCTTCACACCCTTTCCCACTTTCTCTTCATTTATTCCTTATACCACCCATAGAATTATGGAGTCCCTGGGCACATTTACACTTTAACGTTTTAGTCACTGAAGACTGATGACCTTCATTGGTGTTATCCCTCCAAAATGTATCCTCATATCCTGGGGGGAAAGCATAATAAAAAGAAGCCAGCAAAGGGGGTGGGGGCAACTGCTCTGAGCAAAAAAATTATCATCCACATATTCACACCACTTTCTTTCTTTCATGTTTTTATTGGTGGGTTATAGTTATACATGCATGGAACATTATTTGCTTCATTTCAGTCCCAGGTACTGCCTCTTTCCTTCCCTATTCCCTCCTCCTATCCACCTTCCTGTACTCTGTTAGTCTTATTACAGAAAGCTGGAAAGCTCAGTCCTTGTCTCTGATGCCAATCCAGTACTGAGCACAAAGTTTTGAGGAAAAGGTAAAGGAAATTTTATCATTTTGCTATCTAGCCAAAGAGAAACACAGCAACTCCTGTCCCAGAGGCTGCGATTCTCTCCATCAGGGGGAACAGAGTGTTTTTAAAGAGGTGATTCGAAGGCTAAGTGTTCCCTGACAGGGGTCATAATGCATTTGTTAATTTGGGAGATGGTCATTTCTTAGATCTTCTGGTGCCATCCCCCAAATCTGGATTACTTGGTCCCTGTGGTGGGTGTTTGTGCAAGGACAGATAACTCAGTCTGGGATGGGGAAGAAGGTTAATCCTATTTCCCCCGAGATTAGGAAGGGGAAGAGGAGGGAGAAGAGAAAAAAAAAATATCCATTTAAAAATAAGCCTAAGTGGCTCTTATTGGTTAAATTTGTGGTGTCCCCCCAAAAGCTCATGTGTGAGACGAGCAGGAAGGTTTACAGGGGAGATGACTGGGTTATAGAGCTTTAACCCAATCCGTGAATTGATTTCCTAATAGGGATTAACTGAGTGGTAACTGAAGGCAGATAAGGTATGGCTGGAGGAGGAGGGTCATTGGGGGCATGCCTTTGGGTATATATTTTGTGAACTAAGTCTCTCTCTGCTTCCTGATTATCATGTCCTGAGCCACTTTCCTCTACCACACTCTTCTCCATGGTATTGTGCCTTACCTCTGGCCCTGAATATTGGAGTAGTCATCTATGGACTGACACCTCTGAAACTGTGAGCCTCAAATAAGCTTTTCTTCCACTAAAACTGTCCTTGTCAGGTCTTTTAATAATAGCAGCAAGAAAGTTGATTAAAAGAGTGCAGGGCAAAAATGGCTATATTCAAAGCGTGAAGTGGACCACGGTTACAACCTACTTGCTACTTTTTTAAAGGGTACTTTATAGATATACTAAAAGAAGAAATTCATTTATTATTCTTTGTATCCTTGATGATGGCCAACCTAACTGGAGTGAGATGAAATCTTAATGTTGTTTTCATTTGCATTCTTTTCCAATTGGTAGGGATGTTGAACATTTTATCCTGTACTTGTAGTCATTTTTATTTCTTCTTTTGAAGAATGTCTCTTTAGTTCTTTTGCCCTCTCAATAGTGAAATGAAATAAAATAAATATTTAGGAACAATTTTTTAAATTTTTTTTAAATTTATACATGACAGCAAATGCATTACAATTCTTATTACACATATACAGCACAATTTTTTTCATATCTCTGGTTGTATACCAACACCAATTTGTGTCTTCGTACATGTTTTGGATACTAGTGTCCATCACATTCCACCATCATTTCTAGCCCCATGCCCTCTCCATTCTCTTCCTACCCCTCTGCCCTATCTAGAGTTCAACTAGTCCTCCCATGCTCCCCTTCCTTACCTCATGATGAAAGAGCCTCCTAATATCAGAGAAAACCTTTGGCATTTGGATTTTGGGATTGGCTAACTTCACTTAGCATTATCCTCTCTAACACCATCTATTTACCTGAAAATGTCATGATTTTATTCTCTTTTATTGCTGAGTAATATTCCATTTTGTATATATGCCACATTTTTTATCCATTCATCTATTGAAGGGCATCTACATTAGTTCCATAGTTTAGCTATTGGGAATTGTGATGCTATAAACATTGATGTGGCTATGTCCCTACTGTAGTATGCTGTTTTTAAGTCCCTTGGGTATAGACCAAGGAGAGAGATAGGTGGGTCAAATGGTGGTTCCATTCCCAATTTTTCAAGAAATCTCCATACTGCTTTCCATATTGTCTGCACCAATTTGCAGTCCCACCAGCAGTGTATGAGTGTACCTTTTTCCCCACATCCTCACCAACACTTATTGTTATTTGTATTCTTGAAAACTGCCTTTCTGAATATAGTGAGAAGAAATCTTAGAGTAGTTTTGATTTGCATTTTTCTAATTGCTAACAATGATGAACATTTTTTTCATATATTTGTTAATTGATTGTATATCATCTTCTGAGAAGCATCTGTTCAGGTCCTTGGCCCATTTATTGATTGGTTTATGTGATTTTTTGGTGCTTAGCTTTTTGAGTTCTTTTTATACCCTAGAGATTAGTGCTCTGTCTGATTTGTGAGGAGTAAAGATTTGCTCCCAAGATGTAGGCTCTCTATTCACCTCACAGATTGTTTCTTTTGCAGAGAAGAAACTTTTCATTTTGAGTCCATCCCATTTATTGATTCCTGATTTTAATTCTCATGCCAAAGTAGTCTTATTAAGGAAGTTGGGGTCTAATCTGACATGATGGAGATTAGGGCCTACTTTTTCTTCTATTAGATGCAGGGTCTCTGGTTTAATTCCTAGGTCCTTGATCCATTTTGAGTTGAGTTTTGTGCCTGGCAAGAGATGGGGGTATAATTTCATTTTATTGTATATAGATTTTCCGTTTTCCCAGCACCATTTGTTGAAAGAGGCTGTCTTTTCTCCATTGCATATTTTTGGCAACTCTGTCTAATATAAGATAATTGTAATTTTGTGGGTTAGTTTCTGTGTCCTCTATTCTGTACCATTGGTCTACCAGTCTGTTTTGATGCCAATACCATGCTGTTTTTGTTACTATTGCTCTGTAGTATAGTTTAAGGTCTGGTATAGTGATGCCACCTGCTTCACTTCCTGCTAAGTATTGCTTTAGCTATTTTGGGTCTCTTATTTTTCCAGATGAATTTCATGATTGCTTTTTTCTATTTATATGAGGAATGTCATTGGGATTTTGATTGTAATTGCATTAAATCTGTATTTTGCTTTTGGAAGTATGGTCATTTTGATAATATTAATTCTGCCTATCTAAGAGCAAGGTCTTCTTTGACTTCATTCTTTAGGGTTCCGTAATTTTAATTATATAAATCTTCACTTTTTTCATTGATTCCCAAGTATTTAATTATATGTTATTTTCTAGAGGCTATTGTAAATGGGGTAGTTTTCCTTATTTCCCTTTCACAGGATTTGTCACTGATATACAGAAATGCCTTTGATTTATGGGTGTTGATTTTATATCCTGCTACATTGCCGAATTCATTTACTAGTTCTAGAAGTTTTCCAGTGGGACTTGTAGGGTCTTCTAGGTACAGAATCATGTCATCACCAAATAGTGCCAATTTGAGTTCTTCATTTCCTATGGGTACCTCTTTAAATTTTTTTGTCTAATTGCTCTGGCCAGTGTTTCAAGAACTATGTTACATAGAAGTGGTGAAACAGGGCATCCCTGTCTTGTTCTAGTTTTTAGAGGAAATACTTTCAATTTTTCTCCAGTTAGAATGAGGTTGGCCTGGGTCTTAGTATAGATAGCCTTTATGATGTTGAGGTATTATCCTGTTATCCCTAATTTTTCTAGTGTTTTGAACATAAAGGGGTGCTGTATTTTGTTGAATGCTTTTTCTGTGTCTATTTAGATGATCATATGATTCTTATCTGTAAGTCTGTTGATATGATGAATTACATTTATTGATTTCCATATGCTGAACCAACCTTTCATCCCTGGGATGAATCCCACTTGATCGTGATGCACAATCTTTTTGATGTTTTTTGTATTTGATTTGCCAGAATTTTATTGAGAATTTTGCATCTATGTTCATTAGAGATATTGGTCTAAAGTATTCTTTTCTTGATGTGTCTGTCTGGTTTTGGAATCAGGGTGATACTGGCCTCATAGAATGAGTTTGAGAGTGCTGCCTCTTTTTCTATTTTTTGACATAAATTGAAGAATATTGGTATTAGTTCTTCTTTAAAGGTCTTGTAGAACTTGGCTGTGTATCCATCCAGTTCTGGGCTTTTCTTGGTTGGTAGACTTTTGATGGCATCTTCTATTTTGTCACTTGAATTTGATCTGTTTAAAATGTGTATATCATCCTGATTCAATTTGGGAAAATTATATGATTCTAGAAATTTGTTGATGCCTTCAGTATTTTCTATTTTATTGGAGTACAAGTTTTCCAAATACTTTCCAATTATCTTCTGTATTTCTGTAGTGTCTGTTGTGATATTTCCTTTTTCATCACATATGTTAGCAATTTGATTTTTCTCTTTCCTACTCTTTGTTAGCGTGGGTAAGGGTCTGTCAATTTTATTTATTTTTTCAAAAAACCAACTTTTTTCTGTCAATTTTTCAATTGTTTCTTTTGTTTGAATTTCATTGATTTCAGCTCTGATTTTAATTATTTTCTGTCTTCTGCTTTTGGTGTTGATTTGTTCTTCTTTTTCTAGGGCCTTGAGATGTAATGTTAAGTCATTTATTTGTTGACTTTTTCTTCTTTTAAGGAATGAAATCCATGCAATGAACTTTTCTCTTAGAACTGTTTTCATAGTGTCCCAGAGATTTTGATATGTTGTATTGGTGTTCTCATTCACCTCTAAATTTTTTAATCTCTTCCTTGATATCTTCTGCAACCCATTGCTCATTCAGTAGCATATTATTTAGATTCCACGTGTTGGAGTAGCCTATATTTATCATTTTATGATTTATTTCTAATTTCATTTCATTATGATCTGATAGAATGTAGGGTGGTATCTCTACTTTTTTATATTTGCTAAGAGTTGCTTTGTGGCATAACATATGGTATATTTTAGAGAAGGATCCATGTGTTGCTGAGAAGAAAGTGTATTCTCTCCTTGAAGGATGAAATATTCTGTATATGTCAGTTAAATCTGTTATTGATTGTATTATTGAGTTCTATAGTTCCTTTATTTAGCTTTTGTTTGGAAGATCTATCTAGTGGTGAAAGAGATGTGTTAAAGTCACCCAAAATTATTGTGTTGTGGTTTATTTGACTCTTGAACTTGAGAAGAGTTTGTTTGATGAACATAGATGCTCCATTGTTTGGGACATATATATTTATAATTGTTATGTCTTGTTGGTGTATAGTTCCCTTGAGGAGTATGTAGTCTCCTTTTTGATTGACTTTAGCTTGAAGTCTACTTTATTTGGTATAAGTGGAAACCCCTACTTGCTTCTGCAGTCCATGTGAGTGGTATGATTTTTCCCAACACTTCACGTTCAGTCTGTGGGTGTCTTTTCCTATGAGATGAGTCTCTTGGAGGCAGCATATCATTGGGTCTTTTTTATTTGTTTGTTTTGTTTTGATCCAGTCTGCTAGTCTATGTCTTTTGATTGGTGAGTTTAGGCTATTAACATTTAGGGTTACTTATTGAGACATGATTTGTATTCTCAGACAATTTTGTTTACTTTTGGTATTTAATGTGATTTGGTTTCTCCTCTGAATAGATTCTACTTTCATGTAATACCTCCTTCTGCTGATTTTCATCATTGCATTTTATTTCTTCTTCATGGAATATTTTGCTGAGGATGTTATATAGTGAAGGCTTTCTACTTGTAAGTTCTTTTAACTTGCATGTATCATGAAAAGTTTTTATTTCATCATCAAATCTAAAGCTTAGTTTTGCTGGATATAAGACTCTTGGTTGGCATCCATTTTCTTTCAGAGCTTGGTATATGTTGTTTCACAATCTAATGACTTTGAGGGTCTGGGTTGAAAATTCTGCTGAGATATGAATTGGTCTCCCCTGATATGTGATCTGATTCCCCTCTCTTGTGGCTTTTAAGATTCTATCCTAATTTTTTTTATGCTAGGCATTTTCATTATAATGTGCCTTGGTGTAGATCTGTTGTATGATTTTGTACATTTGGTTTTGGGTAAGACTTTTGTATTTGGTTTTCCAATTCGTTCTTCATGCTTGGGAATTATTCTGATATCATTTCATGGAAGACATTGTGCATTCCTTTGGTTTGATACTCTGTGCCTTCCTCTATCCCAATAACTCTTAGATTTGGTCTTCAGTCTTTTGACGGCTGTCCCATAATTCTTGGATGTTCTGTTCATGGTTTCTAACTATCTTCACTGTGTGATCACTTTATTTTCCAGATTGTATATTTTGTCTTTATTATCTGACATTCTGTCTTCCAAGTGATCTAGTATTTTCTATAGAGCTTTTTATTTGGTTTATTTTATCCTTCATTTCAAGGATTTCTGACTTTTTTTTTTTTTTTTGGAGTCTCTATCTCTCTCTTGAAGTAATCTTTGGCTACCTGTATTTGCTCTCTTATCTCTTTGTTGGAGTGATCAATTTTTCCTGTATTTGCTCATTTAGGTCATTCTTTATTTACAGATCATTTTAATTATGAAACTTCTGAAGTCCTTGTCTGACATTTCATCAACTTCACTGTCCATGGGTTCTGTTATTATAGTGTCCTGGTTTGTTTGAGGCACTTTGTTCCTTGTTTTTTTCATGTTGTCTATGTGTCTTCCTTTCTTGCAGCATGGATCTGAGATATTACAGTTTCTTCCTTATATTCTTATAGTACTTATGCAGATTGTCTGTACCTCACCTTGATGTTGGGCTTCCAGACTCTGCTGGAATACTCCTCAATGTATGCTACTGCATCTAAAGGTGGTGGCAGCAATAACTGCAGTAACTTGAGATAATAGTTAGGGTTCACCAAGATGGAAGCAATATCTTACAGAAATAGGGCTGACAGGGTCAGCCTCACACTATCTTTGGAATGTCTCGTTCTGACATGCAGCTTCTTCTAGGCCCTATCTAATGTGAAAGAGTTAGGGGCTACTGCATGGGGAAGGGTATGGCGATTACTGCAGTGTCCCAAAATGAAAGTGTGTTAGGCTTAGACTCCAAGGTGGGGTGTGAACTCCACCTGCCCTGGACCTGGGTCCTGCACAAGTTGGTGTGGGCTGATCTGGAGCAGGCCCGGGCTCCTGGGGTAGTCTGCTGGTTTGAAGAGGCAGTCCTGTGCCATAGGCTGGGTTCTGGTGGGTGTCTGCCCCTCTGGTGTAGGGATGGACCTGGGCCTACTGTGAGCCTGGATCCCACGCTGGCTGGTGTGGGTAGATCTTTAGGAACAAATTTAACTAAGGAGGAGAAAACCCTCTACAATGAAAATTATAAAACACTGAAAAACAAATTGAAGAAGACCTTAGATGTTGGAAAGACCCACCTGTTCATAGATAGGTAGAATTAATATCATCAAAATGGTCATATTAGCAAAAGTAACCTACAGATTCAATGAAATCTCCATGAAAATATCAATAGCGTTCTTCACAGAACTAAAAAAAAAATGGTTTTAACATTAATATGGAAGCATAAAAGGCCTAAAATAGGAAAAGCAATCTTGAGCAGCAAGAATGAGACTGGAAGTATCAAAATACTTTTCTCCAATTATAATACAGAGGTATAGTCACAAAACAGCATGGTATTGGCATAAAGGTAGATATTAATATCAAAGGAATATACTAGAACATAGAAAAAACCCAAATAAATATAGTCATCTGATTCTTAACAAAAGTGCCGAAAGTATAAATTTGATAAAATATAGCCTTTTTAACAAAAGATGCTGTAAAAACAAGATATTCAAGTGTAAAGGAATGAAAAGTGAGAGGTCCTTCCCTCTCACTCTGAACAAAATCAACTCAAAGAGAAACAAATGTCTATCTTTTAGACCAGAAACTTTGCTACTGTTACAAGAAAACATAGATTCAACACTCCAGCATATTGACCCAGGCACCAACTATCTTAACAAGACCCCTGAAGCTCAAGAAATAAAACCAAGAATCAGTAAGTGGGAAGGCATCAGATTAAAAAGAAAGAAAGGAATTAAGATCATGAAAAGAGAGCCTACAAAATGGGATAAACTCTTTGTCTACTCTCATGACAGGGGAGTTATATCCAGAATACATAAAGAACTCAAATCTTACCAAGCCAATTTCAAAAGAGTCAGAGTTTCAATCAAAATAATATTAGTCAAGACTAGGTCATTATTACATGACCCCCTGAGAACAAGGACCACTGAGCAGACCACTTAAGGTTCCAGGTGCCCCACTGTTTTCATCAGCTTTTTTGCTTCTGTGACTAAAGGACCGAACCAGAACAAATATAAAAGAGGAAAGGTTTATTTAGCGGCTCACTGTTTCAGAGGGCTTGGTCCATAGAAGGCTGGTTCCATTCCTCAGGAATCGAGGTAAGGCTGAATCCCTTGATGGAAGAGTGTGGCAGAGGGAAGCAGCTCACATAATGATCAGGAAGAAGAGAGAGAGAGAGAGAGAGAGAGTCTCCACTTGCCAGATACAAATATATACTCCAAAACAATGCCCCCAATTCCCACCTCTTCCAGCCACACCCTACCACTTCAATTACCACTCAGTTCATCCATCAGGGATTAATTCACCAATTAGGTTAAGGTTATAACCCAATCATTTCTCCTCCAAACTTTCTTGCAATTTCTCACACACGAGCTTTTGGGGGATACCTTACATCCAAACCATAATACCTACCAAGACAATCTCAGAGAGAATGGAATACTAGGGATTAAATGAAAGAGCAATCATTCACTAAAATCTAATATTTTGACAGCCCATAATCAACATATGTTCCTTTTTCTACACTTCTAAAAATGTTTAACCATATAAAAAAATCAGTTCTCAAATACAGCTATTAACCTATTACTGATCTTTCCCCTTTCCTACAGGGAGATCATTTGAAGTCTCACCACTTACTGTGTGTAGCTCCAGGTCCGGAATTTCTGGATGCCCACTCCTCCAGTAATTTTGTTATGATCTTATGAATATTCAACAATACTGACTAAATAAGAAAGTTAAACACTGAAAAAAATCCTCTTTTCAATAGGAAGGGAAAGGAAAAGTGGAGGAAACACAGCTTAACAAAACTATGTAAATACATGACTCCAACATGAAGAGGAACTCTAGCCATAAACAAATGATAATGATAGCTATTATCGGCTACATTTCCTAAGAGCTTAATTTTTTGATTTTTTTCTCACATAAACTCATGTAACATTAACAGCAATTTTAAGAAATAAGTGCCATTTTTATTCATATTTTGAAGGGGACAAAGCTGAGACACAGAGAGCTTGCAAGGTCACAGAGTTGGTAAGTCAGTGTGCCCTTTAGGTTTCTTGTCATCAGAGCTCACATGCTGTGCTATATGATGTGTCTCCTGTTGCTCCAGTGCTGTCCACAGAGTGTAATTACGGTAGTCCTCAGTTCTGCAATTTGACCCATGTCCTCTACTGACATCTGTCATAGCTCTTCTTTACTACACATCTGTTGGCCTTTGGGTGGTGTCTCAGGTATTCTGTATTCTTTACTCAGTGGAGTGCCCTAAGATTTTATTCTTGAAGAAATCAGAAACTTGGTCTTGTGACCTATTCAAGGTTGGATATGATCCTAAACACTTTTGTCCTGGCAGGTCATAATATGAACCCTATATTACCAGGGTTCCATTTATGCTTTTCCCTGTCTTTAGTGACAATAACACTAGGTCCTCTGGATAGTAAGGTTGAATGTACATTGCTCACAGTGTCATTCTTTGCTTGCTCTTTTGCCCAATGGTGCAAAGACCCTTAAATTATAAAATAGTCTCCTATTCCATTGGAATGTGTTGAAAACAATGATGTGTTCCCTGATGATAGCATTCATCCATTGGGTTTCAAATTCTCGTCATTAGTGTAAGGTCACTGAGATGGGAAGCAAATATTTGCTATTGTAGATGTGACTATGAAGAATTCCAAACCATTCTCTCTTTATTTCTGTCCCTGTATAGGAGCTGTAGGAAAAACAGCTGTGCATATTGGTGGCATGTTCAGATATTGTGCCACATGCTAAAGATAACACTGCAAACTCATGGGTATTACCTTGCAGCTGTGCTGTAACCACATCTTTAATAAGCTATTCCAACAATCTATAAGACCAGCTGCTTCTGAGTGATTCTATATTAGGTTAGATCTGTGAATCCCATAGGCATTCACTCATTGTCTAGCTTCTTTCACTGTAAATTAAGTTGCCTGGTAAGACTTAGTGTCATTTGAGATTCTACTGGCATCCAGAAAGTTTCTTTCTTATGGTGCTGCTAGACGACGAATGATAGAAGCAACAAATGGAGATCCAGAACAAATGTTCATTTTGTGAGGACAAATGTTGCCCTGTCTTCGATAGAAGGATTCAGTTTAAGAACTCTACCACCACTGGCCTGATTGCTCCCTGAAACTTAGGGTATCAAGTGAGAGATCAAGGTTGGTTCCTATGGGTGGGGCATTAGGAGTTCAGAGCCAGGTCAGCTCTGACAAGGGGAAGTGCATGTGGAGCCTCCCTCCCTGCCATGAGACTTGCCCTCCATGGACATTTCCTGCTAGATGACCACAGGAATAGATGTGTTATCTATTTCACTACAACTTGTCCTATGTGAACAACCATTTGTGTGAAGTTTCTCCTGTGACTGGGATATCACTTTCCAATAAATGAAAAACTCAGATTATCAACAATAAATAAATAGATGGAGTTAATGCAATGATTCCTATTTCTGCATTAATCAAAGAGTAGATGCTTCCTGGATCAAAAATGGCATCTTCTAGAATATGTATCAAAAGATAAATACAAAACAGCAGAGATATGTGGTGTCATACTACTGTGGTTAAACCATTTTAACAAACTCAGCTGAAAGGTTTATGCTTCCAAATTATTTTCTTAGTACTTTCAACAATATCATTGGTAGAAAAATTAAAGAACATTACTCTACTTTTTAAAAGGAAAGCAAATCATAGCACAAATAATGAGGTCATTTCCCCAGTACAAGTGTGAATCCCTCTGAGAGTTTCAAGAGCTTTTTCTCACATTTAGTCTGCAGTTATTATTTGGTAATTACACAGCAAGATTGACTTTTTTTGCTCTCTAAACCCTATTACATAGTTAATAAAAATTTAAACAATGATAACAAATCGTTGTTTATTTCAATAATATTTCCCTAATTCTGACCTATGGGTAATTAGGCATTTAATTTTCATAGAGTTACATAGAAAATACTACTGCCCTTTCATTCTGAACTTGAGTGCATGCACGGGCCCATTAATGTGATTTGTCTTTGTATTTGCATACTTTATTATGGTAATATTCTGAGTTGAGAGCATCTTGGAAATACTCAGTTAAATCGGCCAGACATTGCCATCTGTTATTCACATACTAGAAACACCTAATCTAAATCAGAGTTTGAGTCTTGGCAATGATCATATTTTTTGATGCCCCAAAGGAAAGGAAGGAAGGAAAAAAGGGAGGGAATAAAGGAATTAAAAAATCTCAAGCACCATCCTGCCCCCACTGACGAATTCTAGACAGGAAAAATCATTCTCACTGGACACTTAAAGATAATAGAGCTCTGATTTCATACATCATTGCCACTGGGGATAATGAGTCCAACAGGTGCCATTTAAATGAAACACTCATGTATGACTGGTTTACTCTTTAACTCGGTCTGTGTTTCTTTCAGAAACTGCAAATCGTAAAAAACAAGGAAACAATAATAACAAAAACTGTGTTTCCCCACTGAGAGAATCTAACTTCAAATTCACAGTCCTCAAGCAGATAACACTTTTCCTCACCATCAGCTTTTCCATCATTACAATGCAAATAATACAGTTGTATCTCAAGATTTCTGTGAAGATAGCATGAGATAATAAACCTCACCTAGCACAAAAGTGGGCACATGGTAGAACTAATAGAATGTCGGTTTACATCTGTATTCATTGATAGCCTGAGTGGGACTCTGAATGAATTGTCATAAACTCATCAACAGCATGGTCAAGAGGAAATCTCAATTGATTGAAAAGCAATCTTTCACTTTTTTAACGGCTTCAAATAGCATAGGATGGAAAACAGTAGAACTAAGTGGTTGGTGTGAAAATCATCTGGGTTTCAGTGAAAACATTGAGACTGGATGTGAGCAGTGTGGGCATCTGTGATCCATTCTATTATTTAATTTTCTGAACTTCCACTGGAATACTGAGTTGCTGTGTAGACATGGTCTCAGGGATCTATAACTCATGGAAAGTAAATAGCACTTATAGATGAGAAGCGTAAATCATTATTGTAGGTATGATTTTTTCCTGATTCCTTGGGCACTCATGCAGTGCACCTGCCAAATTAGTAACAGAAATAAATTTCTCACAAGCAAACAAATGGGAAGAGATAAGCAACTCCTAAAACCCTACAGCTTACCCAAACCTGTGATTTCTAGATCTGGTTCAGCTGTTTATTCACTCAATCTTTCATGATAAGCCCAGGACGGAAATCACATTCTGCCTTCCTGAGATTGATACCAATCTCAGAAACACAGAAATTAACTGTGATATTAAGTAAAGATTTTTCCCTTGGGAAGAGAAGTCTCACTGGTTTTAGGAGACATTAAGGATCATTTAAAACTTGAGCAAATTGTAAATAATCTACATTAAATTAGATAAAAGAACCTTATTTATTCCAAGGAGTAACACCCAGTTTCATGATATCTTTCTTAAAACTTAGCTGTGGAAGAATAAAGCTGGCAATTTTAACCTCCTATTCACACTCTACCTTTTAAGTTTTAATATTTCAGTTTCTAAATTTGAGTACTTTAGATTTCTTAAAAGAATAGAGGAAACGGGTATCATCATTTTCATTTTCTATATCATCATTTTAATTTTCTATATTTCTTTAAGAAATATGGACAAAATACCACATGTGCAGATTCTGAAGATAAGAAAATGTAAAATCCAAGACAAAAAGAACTAGGAGATGTAAGAGCACATACCACTTGAATCCGTATTCCCAGGCTGTAATTCAGTCACGGTTATGCTAATTCTGGAGGAGTACAAGTGTTGTGAGCTTAAAAGATCTCTAAGAATAAGTAATGAGTAAATTGATTCCTCAACTACAACTTTTAATAAAAAAAAATATAGACAATAAGTATATCTACAGAACTAAGAAATCAAGTGTCCCCTTCAACTCAAAAACCTGCAACATACTAGCCCCACATAAATACCTAGATGTATTTTTACTCCAAAATACTCCAAAAACTCTGGCTTCTGTCCTCCATCATTATTACAGGGAACTGGCAGTGTTGATCAAATCAGATGGAATGAGAATCTACTGGGAGGCTCTGTGGTTGCCAATCAATAGGTCTTTTGTTTGGAATCCCTCTTTTATATGGCTGCAGACACCAACTGAGAACCTAGATGGAATGTGAGGAATGTGGGCTATTGGTGATCAATACCATTATGTTTGTGTAAGATCCTGGCACCTACAGTCCTAAGTCCCAATTAAAACTTCTCAAATTCTTGATGGCTATTTTGAGTGCCTGGAAATTGCATGTATTATCTCAGGAAAAGAACTCTGAACTTATAGAAGGAATGTACTGGATGCTTTTTAATCAAAATTTGAGCCAACAGGGGAATGAGTATATAGTTAGAATTGGTTTGCAGGAGAGTTAGAGCCTAGAAGCTCAATTGCAGCCTAGGCTGCCTGAAATAGTGAAGCAAAAATTACCTCTGTGGATGTTTTCTACTCTTTGGTTGTCACAATGGACTCACAACACTGCTGAGACTGAGCACCTGGCAAGGTTTTTAGCTTCTTTCCAGCATATATTCTGAGACAACATGTGAGCATTGTAACCTCTACCTGTAGCTGTTGGCTGACACATACTACATACAGCAGTGTGCACACAGTCCTGATTGACACTATTGGCAATTCAGACCCTGTTTCTAAGCAACGAGGACCCCAGTTCAGAAATCTTTGTAGCTTATATTTTTGATACATCACTAATAAAAAGAAAACTTACAAAATGTCCTAAAAATAAAGGAAATATTTGCCTTGAAGCATTTCTATAATTTAAATAAAAAGTATAGATCGAGTATGTATGATAAGAGGGTAAAGTTTGAGGGTTAAAACAAAGTCCACTTGTCAGATATCAACAAAGCCCATTAAATTATCATGTGGGAAATGAACTGAGTTTCCTGAATGAGAGAGAAAACAGTCCATTAAGTTCTTAATATGAGACTTTAAATTGGTGTGATTGAATTCTCATTGACTACAAGAACGATATTTCTATCACCCCCTACAACAAGAGGAATAAACAAGAAACTAGGGATTTTTTTCCTTTTGCATAAATAATAGTAGATGAGAGAAAATTTATAAGCTAATTTTAATATGCTGAATGAAGCTTCTTTATTGTCAAATATGGCTGTACAAACACATCTCTAGGCTTAGAGTGGAAAAAAAATATTGTTCCAATTCAATTGATAATGGGAAAAGCTATTAGTCTGGAACATTAGCCAACTAGTTGGAGATTGCCTTGCTTATCTTATTAGATTTTTGCAGTGAAAATCACAATGGTTAAAATATGGTGACGGTTTGTGGAAAAGATAAAGATTTCAAAGGAAGCAAAGGAAAGAAAGCAATAAAAAGCTGAATGAATTATAGCTAAATAAAGCTTAACACAGGAATCAGGACACCTATATTTGTCCTAGATTTTGCCACATTACTTCCCTTTTCCTCTAAATTCTAGTTTCCTTGACTTTAAAAATTGAATGTGATACTACATGATCCCTAAACTTTCTCATTTATAATTTACCCTATAGGTAGTTCTAAAGTAACTTAGCATGACATCTTATATTCTGGCTGACAAACCTCCAAAATTATTTTGTGAATTTGTCTATTTTGTTTTGATTTACGTATTTCACTGTTTGTTGTTATTTTGTGTGTACAGAAAGGCATGCATTTCTAATGGTAAATTAAAATAAGAAGTTTAAAATTCAAATTGTGGATGCAAGAAGTACTGGAGTAACATGAAACATTGAATAAACACTTATGACAGAGGCTGTTGCCACCAGCATACAATTTTGAAAGCAGTTTTATATCTAGAGAATTAATTAACCATCATGTGCTGTTGTTTCAGTTTGTATAATTAAAGTATACTCAAAGTCCAAAAGGAATCAGTTTAGAGTTTTGAGAGAAAGAAGAAAAAGAGGAGGAGGAAGATGGAGAAGAAAGAGGAGGAAGAGAGAAAGAAAGGGAGAGAAGATTTAAAAATTGTCTTCTTATTGCAAATCTCCAGGGGTCACCATTCCTATAAACAGTATGGACTGTATGTCCTCCAGCACTTTGCAATAAGGACGTCCTGAGACTCCATCTCTTTCAGAAAAGCCACTGTTATCTCTGGAAAGAACTCAGAGAATGACTTCCTAACTAGTCTCCCCAATATTCCAACTAATTCTCATTCCTTTGTCTATTCTCCAAGAATAATTTAGAAATAATTTCCTCAAATGAAAAACAGATCTAGTACTCCTCCTGATAAAAGCCTTAGTAGATTTTAAATTGCATTTGGAATAAAATCTCAAGACCTCAGTATACTATCCAAGGCCCTGTAAGATCTAACTCCTACTTCTCCAGTCTTGCTCTATTTTTCCTTTTGCACAGGGTTTTAACCACACCAGCCTGAAATTAAGCAGATTGTGTGCTGGTCAGGATACTCACACAGAGGGTTCCCTTGGCCTGCAATGTTCCTCTACACTTTCCCATTCTTCCCTGGGTCCTTCTTCCTTTGATCTTGCTGGAATATCACTTTCTCACAAATCTTCCTCTCGGTCTCTCCTTTGTCCCACATCTCATATAACAAGTAAATTAATTATTTTATTCTGCATGTTGATTTTATTTTGCTAGTTTTTTTCAGTTTATAATTGTATATCTGTTTGTCATTATTGTTCAGTTCTTACCTTACATACAAGTCCATAAACTCCACATCTATTTAGGCCAGCCATCTATATTTTGCCTAACATATAGGTCATTAAATTACTTGCTAAATATGTGCATGAGACCTATTTACAAATTTGGAGGGAAGAAAATGTTGAATTGTCTGGGTCTTCTTAGTGGAACAGAAACCTCTGATTATTTAAAAAAAAATCTGCTGAAGAGGAGAACAAGGAATGGTTGGCATGACATAAAACCCTTGGGTGACAACAGTGCTAGAGAATGACTGCCCCATGGGGACTGAGTGGTTAAATTAGTGGAATACAGAGAGCTTCCTGTGATCTTGTGCTTGCAAAGCAGTAAACGCTATACAATGAAAGCACTCCTGAGCTAGGAAAAAAAAAAAAAAGCAGATCCCCTTAACACCAAAAATCAAAATAAACACTAAAGGAAAGAAAAAAAAAAGCTAAGGAAGAACAATGCTAAACAAAGGAGCTTCATTAAATTAGAGCAAGAAATTGCAGGAGACAGTACTGGATGAAGAATGAGGAAATAGAAAACAGAATTTAGCACATCAGAAAATAAATTATTAAGTGGTGCATGCCATGATGGTTGCAGTCTTCAAAGGGAGGAAATTTTGTGGAGAAATTCCTTGAAAACAGCAGTGGGGCAAGAGAAGGCTCTAGATTTGGAGTCCAGAGAACTACCACTGTTCATAAGTCAGCCCTTGATCTGACATGTGACCTTAGTACATGATCTCATGCTCATAGATAAAATGAGGGAGTGGAAGTAGATCTAAGCTTTAGGTTGCATTTCTGGCATTTCCAGCTCTAAAGTTCTAAAGAAAAATGAGTGAGTTAAAATAGATTTGAAGACAAAAGTCAGTGTGTTCTGGATAAATAGGAAGATCTCATCAGTAAACCTCAGGGCAATGCTCAAAGCCCTGGACTTACTTCCCCATCTTAATGATCCTCTCTGCTTATTGACATATCACATCACTGCTCTGACAAATCAAATGCAGGAAGTCTGATGAAAAGTTTGTGATGCTAATAAAAATCTGTGTTCAAATACATTTCTAACTTTCTAGAGGGCTATATTATTTTTATTATTGCTGTTAAGAATTTCTATGGAGTCTGACTTAGTGGCTGGCTGAGAATGGCTTTTACTACCCATTCCAGTGATTCTAGAATGCAGCCCGAGGTGTTTACTCATATTTTACATTTTACTAGGTGCTTCACTTTACCAAAATTAATACTGCTATTTTCAAATGAATGGCGGTTGTGCCAGAGGGACAGGATTATTGGGCCTTTACAGCTACTTTGAGTTGGTGAGAAGATCATATCTTGAATCTTACCTTCCTTTCTATCCATAGTGCATAGCTTAGAGCCATAATACATCTTGCCCAAATTATTTTAATGGTATTCTAGCTATTCTTTGGATCCTTAGTCTGTCTCCACCCAAATCCGACATGCCTTTTGCCACCATAGCAAATTTTCTAAACAGATCACTCTCCTGCTTAAAAAATTCACAACATTGAGGTTCAGATTCTTTGGCAGGACCTTTACAGTCACTTCCCAACAGTCCATATTATTCGTTTCTTCCATGTGTGCCGTATCATTCCTCTTCATCTTGCCTGCTTTTTCTTTATCCTGACAGAAGTTTCCATCTAGTAAACTCCCACTTATCTTTCAAACTCCAACTCAACTTTACCTTTCTCTCTTTACTATGCTTCCTGCTGCTCCATGCCAACAAGAGCTCTTTTCTTCTTATGCTCTCAAAACACACCATCTATCCTTCTCCAGCTGCTCTTGCACTGCATGATTTACTGTCATAGAAGATGCTTCCAGAAGGCCTGAGTGATTGAACCCCTGGTGACTTACCTAGTGTCTGGCATGTAGTTGGCCTGCAACAAGTGGGGTTTGAATTCTTCTGAGTTCAACTGAACTAAACTGATCTCCAGGATGAGAGACATCATGACTATTGAGTATCAAAGACTGGGAGGCCTTTTAAATCTAGAGAGTGACGGCAGTGTGCCCTGTTGAGTTCACAGGGGAACAGAGCATCACTCTTTCTCTCCTCCAGGAGAAGTGTTTTCTCCTCAGCAGCTAGTTTGTCTGCTAACAGACACAGCTGCTCCCTCTTCTACAGGAAAATAAGTTGGATTTACCAGAAGGAAGTGGATACAACAGATGACAGGAAAAACATCCAGGAATAAAGAAAGCTCTCTTGTTACCACACTATTTTTCATGTTCCTCCGTGGAACTCTGTGGCTT
The DNA here is from genome assembly GCF_045843805.1 of Urocitellus parryii. Lineage (NCBI taxonomy): Eukaryota > Metazoa > Chordata > Mammalia > Rodentia > Sciuridae > Urocitellus > Urocitellus parryii. The sequence continues at coordinate 6,304,018 of NC_135544.1, forward strand.
ACAAAACCTTGCAGGTAAAATTTTCTGTGATTAAATTTTGATGATCTTGCAGAAACATAAGGGACATACATGTAAGCAAGCAGGTCCACATATGTATGCCTGAAAACCAGTACCAAAGTTGTCACTGTCCTCTCTTCAAAAGGACTATCCTGCATTGTGAAATTAAATTATTTCTGAATCCTTCCTATGAATTTCCCTGTTTTAGAAAAAATGATGGTGGTGGTAGTTGCATACTATATATTTGATTGTCTCTTAGTTCTTTAGTTTTTACTTCTTGTAATTGTTAGTTTCAATTTAAGTTTCTTTCCTTTTTATAAAAAGATTTTTGCTAGTTAAACCTTAGAAATACTCTTTTGGAACTTAAAAGGTCTTTTTAAAAATTTCACTGATCCATGAAAGCCAAAGTCTGGGAACAAGAAAGTTCTCAAAGAACACAGCATGAGACTGTGGACGGTTATTAAAAGAGCATTGCATTGGGAGGTGAGAGGCCAATTTAAGCCCTGATTCTCTTACTAGTTGAAGATGCAGTTGTTTGTAATTTCCTTTGGTTAACTATGGAGAACCCACGTTTCTACATTTATAAACGAGAAGGGTGCCTTTGATTGCTTGTTTTCCTGATCTGTTATGAAGTTTCCTTGGATGGAGCAGGACTGTCTCTAGAGCGCTAGGACAGGAAGACGGTGATGGTACATGGAAAGCACACTTCACCACCACCTCTCCCACTTGAATCTCATTTGTATCTTATGAGTTTTCACAAGATCTCTTCAGAACAATCTGTCTATGTGAAATCTTCACACAGATGTCCAATAGTTAATCAAATCCAAACTTGAAATCCAATTCTGTTCTTTCTGAATATTAGCTAATGCCAATTCTATACACCCAACTGCTCATAAATAAAGCCTGAGAAGGTGTCTTCATTTGTTTCTTTTTCTCAAAACCCACACCCAATTTTTGAGGAAATCATGTTGTGCATGTCTTCAAGATACATCCAGCTTCATACCATGTCCAAGCATCTCCTTGGAGGCTCCCACCAGAGTATCTCCGGTGGATTATGCGAATGCACTTTTTCCCTGGTTTACCTTTTATGCCTATAATCTATTCTTTTAATAGCAGCCAAATGAATACTTTTAAAACCTAATAGATAGGGAATAGGGGTGGGAGGGAAAGAGAGGGAGAAGGGGAATAGCAAGGATGGTGGAAGGAGATGGTCATCACTATACAAAATACATGTATGAAGGTGTGAATTTGGGGTCAACATATCTTATATACAAACAGATATGATAAATGGTGGTATAAGGCGCATTAAGAATTGTAATGCAAAAAAAAATCAATGAGAGAGCTCATGTATAATGGCATAATTTGGCGTGAACACACTTTATATACAGAGTTATGAAAAATTGTGCTGTGAATGGATAATTATGAATGTAATGAATTCCACTACTGTCATGTATGAAAGAAAAAAAATTATGTCATTCATTTGCTCAAAACTCTTCAGAAGTTTTTCATCTTACTCAGAATAAAAAATAAAATTCCCAGTGATCTCTGCTGCAGGTGATGAGAACCTTGCCACATTGACTTTTTCTCTCTCTTCCCTCATCTCCAGCATTTAGCTCTTCTATATTATTCTTTGAGCAAGGTGGACTGAATCCTGCCTAAAGTCTTTCTACTGCCTAGAAAGCTTTACTCCTACATATCAAAGGACTATTCTCACTTCTTTAAGTCTTTGCTAAAATTTTGATTTGTTATCATTTTATTGTTTCAATGAGGACTGCTTTGACCACTTAGCTTAAAACTCAATCTATCACCTGCTCCAGTATGATCCTGTCCCTCCTATCCTACACAATTTTGTTTTTATTTTATAAATTTTATTTTCTCTTATTACCCACATACACTTTCTAGAGTATAAATTTCATGTTGGAAGGTATCTATACCTACTCTTTCTGATGGATGTATCTTAAGTAGTTAAAATAATGTCTCTAACAGACAAGGTGCTCAATTAATATTTGTTGAATGTTTAAAGAGTCAAGAAAGAGTTCCATTACCTTTAAAAATTAGATGGTTAGACTCTATGGATCACCAAGAGCTTTTCTAGTTCTAAAACATTGTTATTCTGTGAGATACCACATAGCATTATTTCTGTGACTCCAGCCTACTTTCTTGGCTGTGAAGCCTAGCTGCTTCTAGAAACACCGATACAAAAGCCAGTTTGTTTTGTTTTTTTTTTTTTTTTCATGTTTTGCTTGGATAAAGTAACACATTGCTCAGAACATCTTGCTCACCCATGGCAATTGATCTACCATCTTTGCTCCTCATTTCCTTTAAACATTCATAGAGTGATTTTGAAATGCTCCTGGATTTCTCTCTTGCTTTGTGTTGTCACAGGGTGCAGATACTGGCAATATTACCTAGAATTTTGCATTGTGACCATATTTAGATCTTCTGGCCAACCAGTGACCAAGAAGAGAAATGTTTAAGTGAATGAGTTCTTCAAAGAAGATAGCCCCTCACATGAATTCTCCAAAAATGAGTTCAGCTATGGTTCAAACAATCTCTTCTGACTTCAAAAGCAATTAGCTTGTCACGGGCTTGGAAGATGGCAACATCTCTCACTGGGATAACCTAGAAGGAGACCTTCTTCAAGGGAAATATGTTTCTGCTCAATTTACACAGGACACTTGTGTTTTCCTTCTTATACCATTAGATCCATACCTGTGTGGTCTTAGAAAATATAGGCAGTTAGCCAAGGATGCTGAGGAAGGAGGGTGTCTGGATGTATGCTGCCACACTCATCTTCCCACATAGATGTGTTCTACACTTGTTAAAATGGTTGACCTTGTATATATTGGAGATAAATTTCACAAGCAAATTTTCTCTGGGTAAAAAAAATTTGCCATGATTACAAAAACAATAGTGGGTGAGATCATTGTAATTTGGAGGGGAGGATGTAATTCTTCCTGTTTTTATCTTCATTGTCTGCCTTTTTTGATCTTTTCTTCTTTCTTTTATTTTTAAAATAACTTTAATTTTTGTTACACTTTTTTTCACAGTATTGAGAAAAAGATTCCAAAAGTATCTTAAGCTGTTTCTTTAATTTATTGTATAATTATGATAAGTCACTCAACTTAAATCAGGTTTATTTTATTATCTTCATATTGTGGGTTAAAAGAGTATTGACTAACCAGTTTTAAATGAAGATGAGAAAAGATACTGTTTTGCATTGCCATATCTGCATGTATGTGTGTGTGTGTGTGTGTGCGCTCGCGTGCGCGCGCACACGCGCACACACACACACACACACACACAAATGTATTTGGAAGTATAGACTCAAATATTTGGCCAGGTGATTAAAACATAGTCAAAAGCAATTTTCTATTTGTTATTGTTATTATGTCACTCAAATCCTCACTCATTGGCATGAAGCTCCAAGTCTTCAGAGATTGATCCCACTCAGTACCTCAACTCCAATGCCCAGGGGATGGATAGTCTGCTGTTAGGATCTGATAAATATGAAGAATGAATCAATGAATGAATGACCACTTAGGAATTTCTCTCTTTAAATTGCCTTGTGAATTTGTTTATGGACAGTGGTTTCAGAAAAAATCATAAGATATTTTCAAGAAATATATGATAATTGATTTTTCAAACCCCTCAGGGTGTTTTTCTTCTATCATTTCCCTTTTCAATGTTTTTTTTAGTATATTGTTATCATACATAATAGTGGGTTGCATTGTGAGATGTCTGTATATGCACAGCACATAATTGGCTCCATTTCACTCTCCAGTACTTCCCCTTCCCCTCATTTCCCTTCTCTTTATCCCTTGATAGATTACGAGAAGTAATTACTCTACTGCATCCCCAAAAGAGAACTAGAATAGGCTTAGAGGTGTGTAGAATTGTCTCTCAAACACACTGAAGTGGCATCTGTATCAGGTTTTTATTCCACAGACCCAAGATGGGAATGATGGGAGGCTAAGTTCAAAGTCAGGCAGACAAGGGTGTAATTACATCAACTGAAAGACATTAGATAATGCGGATAGAATGGAAAGCTTTGACATTTTTCTTTTCTAACCTTGGAGAAGTGGGAAGCTAGCCATCAAATACTGGGCAATGTTCCTGACTTTAGGTAGTACAAGAGAGAACTTAGTTGGCTCGGAAAAGACTATCGAAATGACAATAGCTTGAGATGGATTTCCTATTCATACCTCAAATCTCAGTACAGGTTGGGCACACATCAAGTAGGATATAAAAAGTACAATCTTAAAAAAAAATTGACCAAAACTGCAATTTTTAAGTTATGGGGAAGATTTACATAAGGTTTGGATTTGTTTGAATTCAGCTGATAAAATAAAAGTAAGATTCGTTTTCATATTGGATTTTATATGTGTGTTTGTGTGGTGTATACATCGTGTTGTGTTCTACATGATGCTTTGAAATGTGTATACATAGTGTACTGGCTAAATCAATCTAATTACCATGTATTACCTCACATACACAAATCGTGTAAGATTGATCTGTCTGTGACAACTGTCACTCTGCTGATCACCAGTGTTGATTTGGCAGATATGCATGGCTAGATAAATGTACCCCTTCCTCCTTCATCATTCAATGTACCTCCCTCCTGAACCCACTCACTCCACGGAAGATGATGACTTTCTCAGACAGAGGAGGACTGCTCTTTAGTCAAGGGTGTAGCAGTAGCTGTGTGCTCTTTTGCAGAACCTCCAAACAGTAAAGATTTTGAATCATATTAGTCAGGTCGACATTACTGGGCCCTTTGTCCAAATATCAACTATACATAGGCAGTGTGTGTGGATGCAAAAAAAAATGCATGTTGCACCCTGAGTTTTGACTACTGGTGTTTACCTTTCCAACATAGTCTCACAGTGCCCCTTTGTCTCTACATTTGAAAATGGCACAAGCCCTGCAGAATTTTTAGACATGAGTTGGATAATGTGGTAGGCAGACTGTTAAGACGCCCCCCCCATGATCTCTGCTTCCTGGTAGCAATATTTGTCTGGACCAACATACTTTCTTCTAACAAAATATGCTGAAAGTTATGGAAATGTCACTTTTGAGATTACATGATAAAATATGATGACTTCTGTTTCTTTATGCATTCTTGCAGGCTGCTCTCACTTGCTCGTTCTGGTGAGGAAACTGCCATGTTGTAAGCTGTCCTATGACAGAGTAGTACATTGAGGAATTGGGAGTGCCAGCCAGGCAACAGCCAGTGGAAACCGAAGCCATAGTCAAACTGCAATAACCATGTGACGTGGAAAAGAATCCTGGTCAAGTGGATCTGTGAGATGATTTCTTGGTCATAGTCTGTTGAAGGGCCTGAACAAAGGACCCAGCTAAACTCTGTTGGACTCTTGACCTGCAGCAAATATAAGATAATAATTGCATTTTGAAGGAACTAGGTTTGGGGACAAATTGCTACTGACTTAAGGTGATTAATGAGCTCCTTCCAAATAGTTCACAAATCACTTTTTTATTTAAGCATAAAACAATACTTTTGTGTGAAAGATGTCCCTGTCCTCCAAAAGTGTATTTGTGAAGGAAAAAAAGTATAGAAGATATATTTGGCTCTGGGTCCCATCTCCACTTCTGTAGTATAATGGAAAAATGGTATATTTGTTCTTTGTCCTTGATTTCTGACAGAGTTCCTAAAACCTTTAGAATTTCCTGATAAACAGCAATGTTAGGAGCATCTTTGTTATTCATACAAGTGATTCTTGGTGGGCTCTTAGATACTAGAATATCTTCAAGTGGGGACTGATTGCCAGCAAGACCAAGCCTTGATTAGAAAGTTGGACATTTTTAGCTCAATCCTGGTACTCCTGTGGAGAGCAGAGGGACTGGAGATTGAGCTCAGGCATCCTTGGTCAATGATTTAATCAATTTTGGCTCTACAAAGAAACATCCATTTTAAAAATACACAAAACAACTGGGTTCAGAGAACTTTGGAGTTGGTGAACACATAGAAGTGCTGGGTAGATGGAATACTCTAGTCCCATCCCTCATCCCTTGCTCTGTGTGTCTTCCATTTGGTAGTTTCTGAGTTGTATCCTTTACTTTAAAAAATGGTAATAGTAAAAATTGCAAGAATTTTTCTAGCAAATTATTGAACCCGGGGGGCGTGGGTGGGGAGTGTGTAACTCAATTTGTAGTCAGCTGGGCAGTAATAAGGGTAACCTGGGCACCCAATTTGCAACTGGTATCCAAAGTAAGGAAAGGAAAGAATTGTGGGAGTAAATCCCTAATATGTGGGACCTGGAATAACTCTGAACAGTTAGTATCAGAATAGAATCAAATTGTTGGTGTCGGGGAATGTTTGATGGCATTAGAACAGAGTCACATATTTGGTATCAAGCAGGAAGAAAAAAATTCCACCACATACTGTGTCAACTTGGACTAACCCTAAAACTGTTCTGAACTTCAGTTTTCTCAACTGTGAAATGTGCATAATGATTTTTTTTGGGCAAGGTTACTTTTCCATATATGTCCCAAACAGAGCTTGCCTTTAATAGGTAATCAATAAGTCGTAGCTGCAATTATTTTTGTTTTCAACATTTTCACTATTCCCATTGTCAAGTTTTTTTTTCCATTTTTTAAAATTTACTGAGGGACTTTGTGTTATTACCAAGAAAATAATTATATCATCACAAAATATTTCTAAAATCCCTTTGCACTACTTCCTTTTCTCAGGTAAATGATTTAGTGAACAATAATTAAATGTCAGGAAATGAATCATAGATGAGTTGCCAACACTTGGTGGTGTTTTGTAAATAAGGAAAACGAGTCATGGGAGAGGCAGAAGCTATTGATGTTTCCATAATATTTCCGAAGGGTCTTTGGAACGTGAACATACTTACTGAAATTTATGAGTATAAATATGACTGTTGAGGGCCTTCCAGTCAACACTATGTAAAAAATTATACCACCATCTCCCTCATTTTCTATCCCATTCCCAGGGTTATCTTCTTTATAATGCTTATTAAAATTTTCTTGACTTTTTTTTTGCTTTGTGTTTGTTTCTTTTCTACCATTATATAAGTTTCATGAAGGCAGGAATCCTATATTTTATGATCCTCACTATTTATTGCATCTAGAACCGTGTGTTTTATGGAATGAATGAGTAAATGAGCAGCCATGACAAATATCTTTTAAGATGAAAACTTAAAGGTTAGACTCTGAAGAAGAAGGTGATGAGTGAGGTAATCCCTATCATTACAGGACTGCTGAGAGCAGCAGCTAGAAACTATATTTGACATAAAGTGGCCATTAATTCACTAACCATGCACTTCCTTCAAAATTAAAATGAAACATTTCAACCTTTTGGTATCAGGTGGGAAGAAGGAAAAACAGTCTTCAGATGTGTTAGCATGAGCTATCTTTCTCCTTAGATTCTCTAAAGTGCTTAATCTTGTTTAAGAAGCGGAGTCTTTCATCCAATTCATGCTCCAGCAGAAAAGGGAGGTAAGATGGTTCCAGTAACATCTCAGACTACTGTGCTGAAGGGGAATTGTCAGCCCCTCCCCAACCTCACTCCCTTCATCAGCTATTTTGAAATATGTTCCACATTTTGATGAAACCCTGGATGGTCAGGGTCCAACAATGCTGTCCTATGGAATTCAGGCAGGTACAACATGGTTTCTGCTTGAGAAGTGGTCATGTGACAGAACTCATGATTCATGGTGGGAGGGCAGTGTTGAGGTCATGATGCTGTTTGTCACTAGTATCCCAGCTTACCCCCATGGTCCTCTCTGTACTGTTTCTAGATGGGCGTAACATAGCCATACTCAGAAAAGTCCAGACTATCTCCTTTATTTCAGAGGTCCTTCACATATGTCTTCAGTCACGTCTCTACTATGCAGGTGAAATAACTAAAATTCTGGACAGATTTTGGGGATCTAAATTAAGTGATGACTCATTTCTTTGTTCCCAGACAGATGCTTCAGTTACACCAATCCCTACAGAGTTCCTTAGCCCCAGCATATTGTATTGTGTTACATAAACATAAAATGGCATGTCTTTGTATGATGAATGAGATTCGATGCACATTTCAGTGATATTCTGTCCTATGGAAAGTGAAGAGTTTCCTTGTTCTTGGATAGGCAGAATTAATATTATCAAAATGACCATACTACCAAAAGCACTATACAGATTTAATGCAATTCCAATCAAAATCCCAATGACATTCCTCATAGAAATAATAAAGCAGTCATGAAATTCATCTGGAAAAATAAGAGACCCAGAATAGCTAAAACAATCCTTAGCAAGAAGAGTGAAGTAGGTGGCATCAGAATACCAGACTTCAAACTATGCTACAGAGCAACAGTAACAAAACTATCATAGTATTGGTACTAAAATAGACTAGTAGAACAATGGTACAGAAGAGAGGACACAGAGACTAACTCACATAATTACAGTTATCTTATAATAGACAAAGGCGCCAAAAACATACATTGGAGAAAAGACAGCCTCTTCAACAAATAATGCTGGGAAAATTGGAAATCCATATGCAACAAAATGAAATTAAATCCCTATCTCTCACAGTGCACAAAACTCAAATCAAAGTGGATCAAGACCTAGGAATTAAACCAGAGACACTGTGTCTATTAGAAGAAAAAAGTAGGTAGGCCTAAATATCCATCATATTGGATTAGACCCCAACTTCCTTAATAAGACTCATATAGCACAAGAATTAAAATCAAGAATCTATAAATAGGATGGATTCAAATTCAAAGCAAACTCTTGGCAAAAGAAACAGTGAGGTGAATAGAGAGCAAATTTTTACCACACGCACATCCAATAGAGCACTAATCTCTAGAGTATATAAAGAACTCAAAAAGCTAAATACCAAAAAACAAACAAATAGCCTAATCAATAAATGAGCCAAGGAACTGAACAGACACCTCTCAGAAGATGATATAAAATCAATCAACAAATATATGAAAAAACATTCAACATCCTAGCAATTAAAGAAATGCAAATCAAAACTACTCTAATATTTCATCTCACTACAGTCAGAATGGCAGCTATTAAGAACACAAACAACAGTAAGTGTTGGCAAGGATGTGGGGAAAAGGCACTCTCATACATTGCTGGTGGGACTGCAAATTGATGCAACCAATCTGAAAAGCATCATGGAGATTCCTTGCAAAGCTAGGAATGGAACCACCGTTTGACCCAGCTGTCCCACTCCTCAGTCTATACACAAAACAGCATACTACAGTCACATCAATGTTTATAGCAGCACAATTCACAATAGCTAAACTGGGGAACCAACTTAGATGTCTTTAAGTAGATGAATGGATAAAGAAAATGTCACACACACACACACACACACAATGGAATATTACTCAGCAATAAAAGAGAATAAAGTCATGGAATTTGTAGGTAAATGGATGGAGTTGGAGAATATAATGCTAATGGAAGTTGGCCAACCCCCCAAAACCAAATGCCAAATGTTTTCTCTGACATAATGAGATTGATTCATAGTGGGGTTGGGAGGGGGAGCATGGGAGAATTAGATGAACTCTAGATAGGGCAAAGGGGAGGGAGGGAAAGGGAGGGGGCATTCGGGGTAAAAAACAGATGATGGAATGAGATGGATATCATTACCCTAAGAATATGTATGAAGACATGAATGATGTGAATATATTTTATATACAACTTAGAGATATAAAAATTGTGCTCTATATGTGTAATATGAATTGTAATGCATTCTGCTGTCATACACAACAAATTAGAATAAAAATAATAAATAAATAAATAAACAAACAAACAAAAGTGAAGGGTTTCCCCTGAGGCAGCAACAAGATATGGAGGGAAATATATGCTTGAGCTTTGGAGTTTTTCAGACCTGGATTTGAGTTACAGTTCTATTACTTATTACCTGTGTGAGCTTAGACAATTTATTGGATATTTATGGGCCTTTTTCCTGTCCATAAAATGAGGAACATAATACACATATCAATTTTTGGAGGATATCATGAGATCAGGTAAATGGAAACCCCTAGCCTTTTAACTGATAGCTGCTATGGTCTTTTTTCCAAAGGTTACTACTAGTGGGGGCAGCTCAGGTTAGGAAAGGGTAGATCCTGAATATAATTCTATCCTGGCATAAGAGGGTCTGTAATACATGTGATTTGTTTTTAAGTTCTTGTTATATCCACAAAAAATGATGATCTCCTAAGAGAATGGCATAATGATCAGTCATCAGAACTGTGATTCTCCCTCTGGCCTGGCTACTTTGGCTCCCAGGAGGAAGTTTTGTAATCAGCTTTATATCCCATATGTTCTTGTAAATACATTCTATACACTTTAATGTTGTATTGTCTTAATTCCTCTTCCCATGAAAAACAAAATGGTTAACTGAATGATTACCTCGATTAAAATGATTTAGACATTGCTATAATTGAATCTAGAATCTGCCCCCCCCCCTGCTTCCCCCGCCAAAGACCTCTTGTGTTAAATAAATTCTTAGTCCTCAGCTTGGTGCTTATTGAGAGGTGGTAGAAACTTTAAGATATGTGGTGTAATGATGGGTCTTCCATACCCCATCTTCCTCTTCCTCCTTCTCTCCTTCTCTACTTCCCTATAGTTAGCACTGGTGGGAACAGGCTTAGCTTAGAAATTGACTACAGACAATCATTTAGGAGAATATGTGAAGATTATAATAAGAGAAATGCATTTGAAATACTATTAACTTGACGTAAAGGTTAGAGGAGGTCAAGTGAGACTGAAACTTCTAGTTATTAACCACCTATATGATTTCCATAGAACCTCTAAAAACTGAGATCACTGAATCCATTTCAGAGTTGAGAACACTGAGCAAAGATATTCCTAATTCCAAAGATCTAGTAAAACACAAGACTGAGAAAAGTAGTCAGGTCAGTAAAAATTCAGCTTTAGTACCACTTAGGATCTGCAGAAGAACCAGAACCTTACTACTAACTCCATGATACCACATGTGTTTCTTGGCAGTGACTTCTACATCTGCCACCAAATTCTAAAAAGCCTATTGACATCCCATGAAAAAGGGACATTATGCTGTTTCTTTAAACACTCCATTATGAACATTGGTATTGTATCATATTTATATCTTCCCTTCCAGTTACATTAAATTTGATGCATTCACTCTATATTTTAATTCTTTCCCCAGATCTGATTGGGACAAATGAATTTGCTCTAGTTGGTGTATGTATCATGTATCATTCTGGAACTACCTAGAGACACAGTGTCTCTAGGTAGTTCCAGAATGATACATGATACATTATATTATTATTATTATTATATATTATAATTATATATTATTATTATTATAATATATATAATAACATATATTATTATTATAACATATATAATAATATATGTTATTAATCATGATAAAACCCCCCAAACACTTAAGCAATGTAAAGTTATAACTTAGGGAGTCTATGGAAGAATAAGAAATAATTCAAATCATAGAAGAATCAATAATGAGCAACTGCTGGGCTTGTCTCAGTAATATGTGGTGCTTTGTTCATTTTTACCCTAGCTGTCCTCTACACAGCTCTACTTTGACAGGCGAAAGCAATTAACGTCGTCACTAGTTCCTCCTCTTTGTCATTCCTCCTTCTCATCTTCCCTCTGGACCCCATCTGACATTAGCACACACAACACAATTCTCTGAGCTGGTCTCAGCAGAGCTGAAGAGAGAGGAAAAGAATTTCTGAGAAAGTGAGAGACCTATCATGGAGTGTGAAGGACTTTGTAGTAGGACACAAGAGCCCTAGAAGCTACTTGTGTTTCCTGGCATTCGAAGGTATATGGACAGCGGCAACTTAACTGCAAGTACAAGTGTGCATACTCTCACAAGGGCCAAGATCCACAAAAACGTAGAAAGCTCGCCATTGGTGAAAGGAGGGACACTTATGAGATACTCAAAAAAGACAGCTTCCAACTTTTAATAAATGCTGAAAGTCTGGGCAAAGGCAGATGGAGAGGCGTGATTTTCATGGCTGTATCAGGGCTTTTTCTCAAGTTTACAGAGAAATATGTTGCCCAAACAGACAGAAATTAGGCTTCTATAGCAAGAATCCTGTAACACCAAAGCAGGAGTTAAAGGGGAAAACTGACTTATTTGAAGCATCAGATTTGAGTATCAGATTCTTGGCTCTGATAGGTATGTCTCTAAAAGGCTAATGTAAGGCTGGGAAAGTAGTTCAGTTGTAGAGCACTTACTTAAGTGAGGTCCTGGGTTCAATTCCCAGCAATGCAAAGAAAAAAGAAAGAAAGAAAGAAAGAAAGAAAGAAAGAAAGAAAGAAAGAAAGAAAGAAAGAAAGAAAGAAAGAAAGAAAGAAAGAAAGAAAGAAAAAAAGAGAAAACTAATTAACATAACCAGAGAAAGGGGTATTGTTCAAAAAGTTAATCTGTATTAAATATACAAACCCTGAATGTACAATTTTATTTTTACATATATATACCCCTGTATAAATACCACCTCCATAAACACACACATTTTCATTATCTCCAATGGTTCTTTAGTTCTTCCTCCTGGAATAGAGGTTTTCTTTACCAAATGATATCAAAAAGTTAACAACACTTCCTGAGAAAAAAATAATTTCATATTCAGTGATATTAATGTACAAGGAAATAATATAAAGTGAAGATAATCCTGGTGGGTTTTTTTTTTTAATATCACTCTCAATATCCTTCCTCCTGGAAAATTCACAGTCAATTGTGATTACAAAGGGAATGGGTCTGGCCCATTCTGATTATTTCTCAATGGGTCTTTCTTTTTGCCTCTTTTTCTTGTTTTCTATCTGGAGATGGGATATCTCATATCAAAGCCTCTACCAATGAGATTTATGCAATTTGCTCAAGATGAATTCCTTGTGAATGAATAAGAAATTTTACTCCTTGAATGAATGATGAATTCTACTCCTTATTTGGATGGAAAGAGTTGCATCCTCTGATAGAATCACCAAAATACTGATAGCACAAATAGAATATTGTATCGCTCTCACCCATAACCTGAATATTTTTTCCATGTTCCCTATAATAGTCTCATCTTCTCTGCAGGATCTACATTCTCAATGCCTTCTGTAATGGTTATTGACATTTTAAACCTCTTTTGTCAGGTAGCTTCACTTCCTGTTTGGGTTCCCTATTTTCAAAGTGATATCAGAGACACTGCATGCTGCCTTAAATGCCCTCCACCCATTCCACAGCAATAGCTTCCAAAGATTAGGCAATTACTTGATAGAAAATACCATATGAACTTACAAGGGGAAGGATGCACTATAGTCTGTCCTCCAAAAGCTCATGTTTTGAAGACTTAGTCCCTGATGCAGGGATGTTCCAAGGTGGGGCTTTTGGGAAATGATTGGATCATGAACACTCTAACCTCATCAGTGGATTACTATATGGAAGGATTCCTAATTTGAATGGACTGTTGAGATGAAGTGGAAACTACAGTCAGGTGGTATAGTTGAAAGAAGTAAGTAACTGGTGGTGCACCCTCAGGAACTATGTGTGGTCCCATATATTCTTTTTTCCCCCCTCTCCCCTCACCACTGCTACTCTTGCTCTGTTTCATGGATGCCATGTGCTGAGCATCTTTCCCCTAACACAGACTCCTGCCATGTTGTTCTGCCGTACCCCAGGTCCAGATCGATGGAGATAGCTGACTCTGGACTGAAATTTTAGAGGTCCTAAGTCAAAATAAACGTTTCCTCCTTTAAGTGGTTTTCTTCTCATGCATTTATCACAGAGATGAAAAGCTGACTAATAGAGTCACCATAATCCATTTAACTGAACTTTTATATTTCACTAGATAACTTACCATGCATTAAATTCACATAATTATCCTATGAAAAAGATATTATTGTTAGCTTTATCTAATACACAAGTTATAGGACACAGCAGAAATTTGAAAAAAAAAATTTACCAATTCAAAGAAGAGCTGGGATTTGAAGACAAGTATTTTAACTTCAAACCCTATTTATCTATGTTTTATATATACATACACTGTTATGTCCAGACAGAACAAATTTTGTCAGTGATAAGTCTAGCTAACTAAAATCAGTCTGCCATCTCCATTTCTGTTTGTTGTTGGTGGCTATGTTTGGCTGGATTTTTCTGCTGTTGTACTATATCTTGTTTTCGTTTTTTTGGAACCAGAGTTCAAATGTATGGGACATTGTGTTCAACAGCACCCCTAAGGGTCAGAGGTTGAAGGCACCTGTACATGCAAAAACTGTGTCCTACTGCTATCTTTAGTTTTCTATGAAAATTATCTTCTTGAATTATAAATTTGACATCCTTAGCACTTCCATTGTGTTCTCCTCTTCCACAGGCACAAATGTATAACTAGACTGAAGATGTATTCATGGTTCATTTCTCCCCTTTAACATCACACATACTCTCTCAAAATCTACACATTAGCCAACCTGATCTTCTTTCACTTCCTCAAACCGTATGCTCTTTCTCATTTCTAGACATCTGTGCAAGTTCTTTCCTCTATCTGGTTCAATTTTTCCCAGTTTTTAATTCAGTTGACTTCATCACATCTTAGGTGATGAGTCACTTCCTTTGAGAAGTTCTTCCTGTGATTTATTGCTTTTGACTTGTATAACCATTCTTAGCACTTGCTAGGCCCTACGTAAATTTTGCTGAGTAAAAGAAAATTGGCAGGTATAGAATAACGTGTGGAAGAGAAGTGCAGAGAATAAGTCTATCTTCTGATTTCAAAGAGGCAAGGAATGCTAAGATTGGAAATTTGGCAGATTTGCTAAGATTGGAAATATAGCAAAGTATATTTTTAGAGCTTTCATTCTGTTCTGTCAGCTATTTTTTCCTTCTGAGGACTACCACTTAACTCCAATAAACCCATACAGTGCCTTGCTCCCTCACATTTTAACAAGTGCATGTGATCCATTCTCATGTCTGGTACTGTTACAGATACCAGGGAAACACTACTCCACACAACAGGAAAAATGGCCCTCATCAAGGAGCTGAGAACTAGTGAAGAGGTGACACAATGACCAAATAAATAAACCAGTATATGAGTTTAGATAGTGGAAAATATTGCAAAAAATAAGGCAGTCAGTGAAACAAAATAAAATTGACACTTGGGTCACTTCTAACAGGGATTAGGAAAGGCTACATTAAAGAGGTGACAAAGACGTGGAAAGTATAAAGACATGAGTTGTGAAAATATCTGGAAAAGAGCATTCCAGGCAGATGGAGCAACAAAGCAAAAGCTCTGAGAGAAGAATGAAGTGGATGGATACATCAGACGTGGTTTCACCAGAGAAACAGAACTAGCTATTTTATATTTACAAGGAAAGAGGAAGAGAGATATTTACGTCAAAGTATTAGCTTGCATCATTGCAAGGCCTGACTGGGCAAGAGTGGAATCCATAGGGGAGGCCACCAGGAACCTCTCTGGCAAGAGTAGACATTGCAGGTTACAGTCAGAATTTTCCTTTCCTCAGGGACACTCCAGCTCGGCCCTTAAGGCTTTTCAACTGATTGGATCAGGCCCACACAGATTATCAAGGCTAATCCCCTTATTTGAAGCCAACTGAATGGATATGTTAATCCTGTCTACCCAATACCTCGCAATAACACCCAGATTCCTGTGTGTGATTGAATAGCTAATAGTGTTGCTCAGCTGAGCTTATAAATAAAATCACAGTGGGGTGACAAAAAAATGGGAAGAACAGTAAAAAAGACCAGTAAGGTCAGAGAGAAACAAGCCAGGGAGAGTGACAGGCAATGTTGTGGAAGACGTGTTTAGGGGCAATGTCACACACAGCCTTGAAGGGCATGGTAGGGAGTTGATTGTTTACTCCAAGAGAAGTACACAAATGTTGGCAGGATCTGAGTAAGAGGTGACAGAATACAATAAATTATGTATATTTGTATGGTACTGGGGATGAATGCAAGGCCTCATACATGTATAACATGCATTCTACCACTAAGCTACACCATCAGCCCCAATGATGTATTTTTAAGACTATTTAGGATATTAAGAAAAATGTCGCGTCTAGAATGATAAACCACTTATGAGGCTATTTCTTCCATACTTGGTAATTTTAAGGATGGTTTGGATTGAAGTGGAGATAAGAATACGACATATCCAAGCCAGGCATGGTGGTGCATGCCTATAGTCCTAGATACTTGGGGTGCTGAGGCAGGAGGATCATGAATTCAAAGCCATCCTCAGCAAAAGCAAGGCACTAAGCAACTCAGTGAGACCCTGTCTCTAAATAAAATACAAAATAGGGCTGGGGATGTGGCTCAGTGGTCAAGTGCCCCTGATTTCAATCCCAGATACAATAAAAAAAGAATATGTCATATTCAGAATATATTTTGCAGGTAGAGCCAACAGTATTTGCTGATGGTTTTAATGTGGTGAATGAAGCAGAAAAATAAAAGAAGCAAGGATGTCTTGTAGATTATCATCACTAAAATGGGAAAGGTGAGTGAAGAGTGGGAAGTATCAACACTTGAATATTTCATGTATTAATTCAAGATACCTACTAAGCACCCAGATGTTAATAAGTAGTTTAATATAAGACTATGAAGTTTAGAAGTGGTAGTTATCACATAACTTTGCAATTATTAGCATATTGTACACCATGAGACCTTTTAAAAAGAGGAGGAGGATCTGCCAAAGGAGCAGTGGTAATGGTAGAGCTAAGAGAGTGCATGTCAGGAAAGCCAAGTGGAGAAATGCTCCATGAAGGAATGAAAAACAGCAAATATCAAGGCATTAATAGACTTCTAAGCTATTTGACAACTTTATCCCAATTTATGGCTCTCTAACACAGGTGGCTCAAAGACATCATAGCCTGAAAAAGAATTGGGGCAACCTAAAGACCTTGAATGGGCATATCCATCACAGCAAAGCATCCCATTCTTTACATCTATTATCTCTTAGTTTTCCCCTAGCTTATTTTCTTCCAACCTAAACCTCTATTATTTATTTCTTAAAACACAATAAAAGCAATATAAAATCAAATTCAAGCAGAAAGTCCCCTTAAACTCTCTCAGGATGTAAGAAATCCACTCAATCTGTCATGAAATCTACCTCTAACTGTGGTCACTTGTATGGAAAGGAAGCTGGAGAAGCCGGAAAACTGGACATACTTAGAATGAATCTCTTGAGGCAGACGAGAAGAATAGAAATGCATGCTGCTACCAATGGACTAAGACACAAGGAAGATGTCTCTTCAAGGTCATAGGAAGTATATGAAGAAGTCTATAAGCATGCATAATGGATGTTCTTATACCTTTATAGTAGTTTCTCAATTCCTAACACAAGTGCTAATTCATTATTGTATTTACAATGTTTGTTCATTGTATTTGGCATAATCTAGGCTCAGTATATTTCTCAAATAAATTAATGGAGGTTTGGGCATGGTAATAACCATGCAAGTTTGGAGCTGAAGAGCATCTTCAAGACTATGTCATACAAATGTTTGTTTTATTATTCTAGAAAATTGATCTCAGAGAAGTGACATCATTTATCTAATATCACCTAGCAATATTGAAAGCACACACACTTCATAAGATTTAGCTCCAGAGATGGCTCAGTTAATTAATAACAAGTATTTAAGACATTTAAATGTGACATATGACACTAGAAAAAGTGCTTCTTCAAATTTGAATTGATGAAATTCAAAATGAACCAACTAGATTGCTGAACCTGACTTTCAGATCAAAGATTGAGGCAGGTTGAATTCAAAGTATCTAACAAAAAAAAAAATCTGCTGAGAAAAGTAATAAATAAAGACGAGGAAGAGAATAAATTTCTTAGTACTGTTATTCTATACAAGAACAGCAATTAACAGTCAATTTCTTAGGTATTATGTTAGAAAAGAGGAAGGCATAGAAAATCAATACAGATGGAGTGAAAGAAAGCTTTTTTGGCAGCTGTATTCTACTATACTGTGAACTAAGGCCTCTGTCACAAGTTTCAAATCATCTTTCCTCATGTGTGTGTGTGTGTGTGTGTGTGTGTGTGTTAGCTTTTTTGCTGCTGTGATTAAAAGATCTTACCAGAACAATTGTAGAGGAGGAACTGTTTATTTAGGGGCTCAAGGTTTCAAGGTGTCAGTCCATAGACAGCCAGCTCTGTTCCTTGGGGCTGTAGGCGAGTCAGGACATGATGACAGAAGAGTATGGCAGGAGAAGCAGCTCACATGATGATTGGAAAGCAGAGAGAGAGGTCTCCACTTGCTAGATACAAATGTATATCCCAAAGCTGTGCCCCCAATGTCCCATTGCCTCCAGTCACACCCCATTTACCTGCCTTCATTCATCACTCAATTAATCCCATCAAGTAATTAATTCACTGATTGTGTTAAGACTTTTGTAACATGGTTATTTGTCCTCTGAACCTTCTTGCACTGTCTCACATGTGAGGTTTTAGAGGACACCTCACATCCAAACCAGAACTATATATATATATATAAACTGGGCTTGAGATGTACCAGTTATTCCAGTGTTGTTAGATTACTGAGTACTACAACCTCAGGGTCTTTCTTTGGAATCTGGAAAAAAATAAAATCTACTGGCAAGTACTGAATGTGATAATCTATGCACATTAATACATTTCTATAGTACTCATTCTAGGAAACATTGTAAATAATAATAACAAACAAAAATCAAGTGGCTGCCGTGGGAAGAATGTGGGCATGGATACTGCCTTGGATCCCATGTTGTCTCCCCTTCTCTGTGTGAATGACTGTAGGTGGGTCAATTCAAACCTTTCAGCTTTAGTTTTTCATATAAACATGGGAATTATAATGACCACCCTCCAGGTTTTCTACAGAATATGAAAATAAAAAAAGAAATATAAGAAACTAGCACTTAGGATTTTTTTCTCTTTTTGTTCCATTGTTGGCTCTTCTGCAACCCATTATGTCTCTCTCTAATCCTAGTAGCCCCCTTGGCTGGGTTGATCACCCCATATCTTATTCCCAGCTGACCTGCCCCTTAGGATAGCAGTCAAAAACCTCCTCAAATATATGGGCTAAAAACACTCTAAAGTGTTATTCCTCCCTTAAGGTACGCATTTTAATGGGAATCCTTGAAAACCTAAAAGCCTTAAGAACCCAAAGAAATCAATGTTTAATGGTAGCATTTGAAGCATTATGACAAGGGAGAAGCTGAAAGGAATTTTAGATTTCACTGAGTGCAACAATTCATCTTATGGATGAGAAACTTGGACATAGAGAGGGAAATGGCAGGTGTTGCCCAACAGCCCAAGGTCCATAACTCAGGCTGGAACTCCGATTATTACATTCAACATCAGAATGCTCTGTCCAGCATGCCATGCTCAGAGGGAGGATTCAGAAGCTGCTACCTGACTTCCAACAACAAAGGCAGCCAGGTCTTCCTGCATAGTGCTCATGTCCAACAGCAGCTCTATCATCCTCCAGTTCCCAGGAGCCAGGAGCCAGGAGCCAGACTCTTGAGAATTTCATCTTAGAGAAACAGCATGCTAACTTGATACTTTGCCAGTGATGAAGAACATGGTGATGCCTAACTTAAAGAATACTAACTAACTACTATTAAACAATTACACATTGCTTAGGAACCATCTTATTACAGAAAGGAATAAATAAGCTTTATATTTATTCTGCCTCATTAAGAGGCAGCAGTCAAGCCTTTGAAACATATATGGAAAATGTCTGAATACAAGTTGTCATGTATCCCATACTCTTCTACCAAGCCAGCCTACAGAGGTCGGAGAAAAGATTGTCTTCGTTTTAGGTATAGGCCTTATGTTTGAGTCCCAAACTTGGGCTTTAGTTTCCAGTGAGCAGAAAGTAAAAGATGCCAGGAATCCACTAGGCAATGGCACTTCTGGGGTCTATGTAGAAAACAGTAGAACGCATTAGAACAAGTGACCTATAAAGTGATGTAATTAACCTGAGTGAAACTTCTTCTTTCAACCACTCTTGGTGAACTCCACCTTTTTTTCTCAAGTTGTCATCCCTTAGGACCTGGTCATTGTCAAGCATTAAGTGTTTGGGGTTATTTGTATAAATCTCCTTGAAAGAAGTAGGAAAGGCATTCTGGGTGAGTAATTCTTTCTGAGAGGAACACATTCCAAACAAAACAAGATAGGAGAGGCAAAGAGATAAGCTCAGAGAAAGAATTATTTAAAATAATCAGGTTGAGAGGGGGAAACGAGGAGCAGAATCCTGGGAACAGCAGAAGGCAATGGGGTGATCACTTTTCAGAGACATCAAGAAAAGAAGAAACTAAAATCATGAGAGAACACTGTTACAAAATTGTCAAAGGAAGATCAGAGATGAGGCAATCTAAGGCAGCTAATTTTTTAAAAAAGATATAATTTGCATAAAAAAGGATTAAAAATTGGAAAAAAAGTAAAAGGTCTAATAAAGATTATTGGAAAATAAATGAACATCATGGCAACAAGAAGGGTTCTGCAAAGAACAATAAATATGTTACAGATCATGAAAGTACTGTGAGGAAAACATCAGAGAGAAACCTCAGAGTGAGTAAAATAAAAGAGGAAAAATAATTTAAAGTTGAGCCCACAGAGGAACCAAGAAGATGGAGATAAAAAGGATAAAAGGGGCGAGTAAGTGACAGATATTAATACAATACATGGAAGGCATAAGCACTATTCCAAGCATAAAAGAGCGAAGGTGGTGACGGGTGTG
Organism: Urocitellus parryii; assembly: GCF_045843805.1. NCBI lineage: Eukaryota > Metazoa > Chordata > Mammalia > Rodentia > Sciuridae > Urocitellus > Urocitellus parryii. The sequence continues at coordinate 6,324,718 of NC_135544.1, forward strand.
AAAGAAAATGCATGCTGCACCCAGACAGAGCTTTTTATTTTCAATCTTTGATAAAGTATTCATTGCTTTATAGCATTGGCAGGATGATAAAGGTCTTTTTAAAATTGTAATTAAGAGTTTATTCGTGCATAGAGGCAACTATTGCAATATTAGAAAATCACTACATCACCATAAATATCTAGAGATCCGACTCTGGCTGTCTTCAAGCACAATTTAGCCACCTCCCTAGAGAAAGGAATGTAGGATTTTGCATTTAAGTATCAATAGAAAATGGATTTGAACCTTTGTTTATACACAGGACATGAATTTCAGGACATCTGGAAGAATAGGAGTGAGTTCTAACTGCATTACCTGTATGAGCAGCCTAGTGATTTCATTCACTGTACCCTTCCTTCAACTCCAAGATCCAAGTACAATCACAAAGAATTGCCTGCTTCCTAGCATCCTAGCATCCTAGCATCCCTGTGTCCAGTACCTTGATTGCTTACATCTGCTTATCCAGGGATTTCCACTGGTACTCTTCATTTTGGATAATGCCTGCATCTGTGCACCTCTCTCAGAAATGCCAATGCTTATTGACTTTTGAGCCTCACCATGGTGGAGGCTCTCCTCACTACACCACCTGGATGGTTATCTCAGAATATTTTTAGAATAATCCAAGTTCTTAGCATTGTAGAATATTACATTAGAAACGGATGGAATTTATAATATTATCCATACCTTGATTTTATACACTGAGAGTGGACCAGGGCTTACAACGATAATCCTGTGATTTTCTTAATCCAACTAGACAGTTATATATGAAAATTCCTGCATGGATTATCTTTGGAAACACTTAAAAGAGACCATATTTAATTTATATGCAATTGTACAAAAACATCTCTCAAAAACTTCCTAGGAAAGTAAAGGAATTAAGATTGCAAAATTATGGTGTACTTGGCTACATAGAAAAGTCCAACATATTTTACAGCATTAAGTCAGCAGTTCCCAATCTTTTTGGGTTCCCAGTGCCTTCTATGTCCTGGTAATTTTTCTTAGCACTTTTAGACAATAAGATAGACAGAAGATTCAGTTTATTGAGAAGATAAGTGCAAACAACATAGTAAGTATTTCTCTCGTAGCAACTTATCATCTATATGAAAAGTGAATATACATAAAAGGATGGATAAAGATTTATTTTATTTCATTTTTAACCTTGATACTTTGGACTGAGAAATGTGCACCTCTTGGGCTCCTCACAGCTCCTCACACCTTGGAATCATGTCACGTACCTCCATCTTCCATCTTGTTGCCCACTAATTCTCAATGCACATTTGCATTTCCTCACAACTACCCCAACCTTAATTTAACTAAGATAAATATCATAAAACGGAAAGTAGCACGATCTAGTGTGGGGCAGCTCAGCACAGAGTTTGGGATGCACAGCTCAAAGCCCTTTTTTGATCTTAAATGAGTATTGGTCTGTATTATTGATAACCAACAGGAAGGATTTAAATCCTCAAACGAAATCAAAACTACTTTCTTCACTATTCTATTATGCAAACAAGCAAGCAAGCAAAAAACAAAACAAAAATCCTTATCTCTTATCCTATAAGATGCATAAAAATTTCTTAACCAGACAGCAGGGTTGTCTTTAGGATGTGAGTTATGTTAGATCCAGAGCAAGACTCCTAAGTCACTTCACTAGATCCAAACCATTCAGTATATAATCTTAATTTGTCTGCTTGTTTGTTTTCTTTACTTTCATGAAAAGTCCAAAGCTGAAGGCAAGAAAGTATCCTATGAAGTAGAGAATAATTTCATCTGAATTTCTCTTAGTGATCTAGTACATCTTCATAATAGTAGTGTGCCATTGGAGTAATTTCCTTTCTCTTGCTTATACCTACTTTGATCTTCAAAACAACCATGTGCAACCATCAAAAGCATCATTAGTGTTTCTATTTTAACTATCATGCTTTCATAATGATGACAGCAAACATCAGTGCATCAGTTGACAAATCAAAAGGTTTTATTGAGTACCTTCCCGGTATCCAGGTTATGTCACAAATGGCACTGCTCAAGAGAAATAAAAAACACATTTTCTTTGTAAAGAAAATGTTATGCTAAGTGTTGAAATAAGGCAAAGAATCAGTAAGTTATTGCAGTAAACATTATATAACAAAGAAAGAACCCAATTAATACGCTGGTAGTCACACATTGCTAACAATAAACACAAAGTGAGTTCAACCAGAGATACCAATGTGGCTGTAGTCATCCATGAAGCTGTATGCTCACTAGAAATCTAAAGGACACTCCAAGTTTACTTACCTAATGTAATTCTGAAATAACCAGAAAGACTGAAATGAAGATGAAGAATGTATATTTTTAGCTTCCATTTTGATACTATTCTAGTTTACAACAACATCATGTAATGAACAAAGTTGCCTGTTACAGTATCGATCTTCAGAATTGTAATGGCAGAGCTCTAAGTCTAGGCAAATAGAATCAAAGAAGGGCCTGGCATGGTGGCACATGCCTATAGTCTCAGCAGCTTGGGAGGCTGAGGTAGGAGAATCGTGAGTTCAAAGCCAGCCTCGGCACTAAGCATCTCAGTGAGACCCTGTCTCTAAATAAAATACATAATAAGTCTGGGGATGTGGTTCAGTGGTCAAGTGCCCCTGAGTTCAATTCCTGGTATCCCCCCCGAAAAAAAAAATCAAATAGGTGACTCCTTCCCAGTAATCTACTAAAAATACGTTCATTGTTTCACATAGCCAACACAGAGCAGTCATTTTTGTTATGGAAAGTAGGCAAATATGTGAGAAAGGTCATTAAAAGAAAAATACTGGAATTGTACCATATCCCAGCTAAACATAGAAGGAAATCAAATCTGAAGAGTCAGGGCTGAGTAATGTAGAGAAGACAATTAAAAGTGCAGGGACACTTTCAGGCACACTGTGTGTCAACCCCCAGGCAGGAAAGTAGACAGCAATAACTAAGATATATGTGAGGGAACAGATTTTGGCTAGCTGACCAGAATGTGGCTAAAAATTGTCAACCCCAACATTTGGAAAACAATGTAGTCACTGGAAAAAAATCTCAATTACCTTAAAATAAATGAATATATTTTCTCAACTCCTCAATTTCATATTTTCTGCAAATGTCGATCACTTTATTCCTCTTATTCAACTATCGTTCTTATCCCTACCATCTACTCCTACATACTCAGTTACTATCTAAAAATCTAGATACTAAATAAGGATAATGACAACTTTTACCCATAACCCATGTATCCTGGAATGTGATAATCTGACATCTTCATCTGGCAATTCAGCTTTGATATGTGTAAAGTTGAAATTATTATTTTCCTCATGAAATGAACATCATGTAATGGACAAAGTGGCCTGTTACATTATCAATCTTGTTTTTCTCTATATCCAGCCCTCCTGTATCTCAATGTATTTCTAGTCTTGAGAATGAGACATTATCTGCCCAGTCTTCTTACCAGAAATTTTGAAAACTTCTCTGACTCCTCCCTCTAGGTTATGGTCCCATCCAGTGTAACTCCCTCTATTTCTCCTGTTCCTGTTTCTGCTTCATCTCCTTCCTTTCTTCCTACCACCCTCTATGTTCCTTCTTCTCTTCTTTCTTTCCCTGTTATTACCAAGAATCCATCTTTTCTAGACTTTCCCTTTACTTCCATCATAATGATGAGGAGTTTATTATTATTTTAATAAAAACCTATTTTAAATATGTATAATAGTCACTCATACATATTTACATATATAATTTTGCTAGCAATCCAATATTGCAAATATAAACATTTAGCTACATTTACTGCAGTTTTTATTATCTTTAAAACCAAAGGAAATTAAAGGCAGATTATTTTTTCTGAAATTCAGATATGATTTGATTAGTCTCCTGTCAAAAGTTTTATGATAACATCACAAACTCTTTTATACAACTGGTTTCCTCCTTTATGACCTCCCCAGAACTCACTCTTTCCTAACAGGCCACTAGAAAAGTCTTTGCATAGTCTGCGCCTTTCACTAGGAATGGTCTTTCCCATGGAATTCAACTTACCTTTCAAAATTCAACTGACAGGGCTGGGGTTGTGGCTCAGTGGTAGAGTGCTCGCCTTGCATGCACAAGGCATTGGGTTCAGTCCTCAGCACCACATAAATATAAAATAAAGATATTGTGTCCACCTAAAACTTAAGAATAACTATTTTTTAAACAATTCAACTGACATGTACATAGCAGATGCAGATATAGATATACACATACCAAGTCTTCCTAACCGTACCCTGAACCTCATCCATGTAGGTTTTATGATATCTCAGAATATGCTAGTCTCATAGGAATGATACAGAGCCAAAGAATACAGAGGCCATCTGCTGCTACTGATACTTTATAAAGAAAGTACTCGATTGAGTGTGAATATTAGGAAACCATTTTTAAAGAATCACTGTACTCCGCAGACACCTGGGAACAAGGGGCTGAGCTCCAATGGTTGGAAAGGAGGCATCAGGCATGGTGAGTACTAGGAGCAAAGCATCAGCTCTCAAGGGAACAAGGAAAATCCCTGAACTCAATCCCTCACTCCTCCACTCTACAGCCAGGAAGATGAGACAGGTTATGTAACCCCCGCTCCCCATCTGAAGAGTTGGGATTGTCATAGGCCTCTTGCATCATAATTAAATGTGATAATCCATATCAAGTTGATGGAAGGAAGTAGGCACATAATATAATTTTTAAAAATATTAGCAAGTATTGCCACTAGCCACTACACAGCCAAAGAAAGGAGAATTTCGGTGGAACTAGCCAATATGACACAACTTAAATATTGTATGACAAAAAAAAGGGAGAAAATTACACAGACCATTTTTGTAGAATCATAGTTTCCAAAATTATATGAAGAAAATAAGGTTATATTATTATTATAAAATGAAACAGGGAAAAAAAAGGCTCCTGGAGAACTCCTGTTGTTTTTTACATTCAAAAAAAAAAAGGCTTTCAGAGTTGCTTCCTGAAGGTAAAGATAAAAGAAGGACCTATTGATGACACAATAATAGGGAATGAAAGCTATCATGGCAAATTCAGGAACTCCTCCTTAGCTTTTAAAGAAAATGAACTTTAAGACAAAAAGAAGAAGAAGAAGAAGAAGAAGAAGAAGAAGAAGAAGAAGAAGAAGAAGAAGAAGAAGAAGAAGAAGAAGAAGAAGAAGCAAATAAATAGGTAGATAGATAAAACTAAAGCAAATATTCTTACAGGGGAATTGATGTCCCAGAGAGCAGAGTGCTTTTAAGAGAAAATTTCATGTTCTGAATGAGTTTGATGCACTAAGATATGAAATATGAGTGGTGAACTTTGAAAACATAAGAAGATTGAGAGAAGTCATAAAACACAGTTTTCAAGTAGAAAAAGGCAAATTTTTTAAGTTACAAAAAGTGGGTTTGATGCTCATTCTGGTACCTGATTCAGAAATCACTATGACAGGGTGTTTTGTGAGCATTTAGAAAAAGAAGCAGGATTTAATGAGATATGAGGTTGTGCGTGTGTAGAAGGAGTCTATCTAGGGAAAGAGAGGAGGGAGAGCCGTGCCACCTGGGCCATTTGTTCACTTCAGGGAACTACTTTAGAGTGATAATCTGGAGGTCATTTAAAATAGAATAATTTCCTCTATGTTTTATGAATAATTTGAAAAATAGAGTTCAAAAGCTTTAAACACAAAGCAATGATAAAGATACGGAAAATGTTAATTACCTTGATTTAATCAGTACACATTTTACATGTTTATTGAAATATCACACTGTACCTCATGAATATGTACAATTATTATGAGTTAATAAAACATTTTTAAATGTTTAAGGAGATCAAAATGCTAACTACACTGATTTTCTCATTACACATTGCATACAGATATTGGATTATCACACAGCATCCCCTAAATATGTACAACTAAAATAATAATAACTTTAAAATAGTATATCAAAAGGGTGGACAAGTTCAAAGCAACATGGCACGAAAAGGTATTAACAGTTGTGTGAAATTATAGTTGTCTCGCTATTTTAACGGCTATTATTTTTAAAGAATATTTTTGAATGATTTTAACTATTACAACAAAATATTCATGGGAATCAGTGTTAACTCTCCCTTTGCTCTCCTTTTCTTTGTAAGTTATTTTTCTTCCTTCATTATCAGCTTCATTCATACAAAATGTACATGCTGTACAATTCACCCACATAAAGTGAACAACTCAAGGTTTTTAATGTATTCACGGAGTTGTGCAACCATTATCTCAATAAATCTCATAATTCCTTCACCACTTACCACTTGTTCTAACAGGGAGAAGATTGAATTGGTAGGTTAATATGAGGGATATTGCCATCTTAGTAACATAAATCCTTTCCATATATGAACATTGGATATTTTCTCTATTTAGATTTTAATTTCTTTAATAATACTTTGTAATTTTTAGAGAATAAGTTTTGAACTTCTTTTGTTTAATTGATTCTTATGTATGTTATTCTTTTGGTTGGAATTATAAATGAAACTCTTAATTTTATTTCTAGGTTGTTCATTGCATGGGTATATATAGAGAGATGATTTCTGAATAGTGATCTTGTGGTTTGCAACCTGGCTGAATTTGTTTACTTTTTCTAATAGATTTTTAGTGTGTTTTTAAGGATTCTTTATATACAAGATTATGTCATCTGATTTTTACGCAGAAAAAAGCCAATACTTCTCATTTAAATATGTTGTCATTTGTATATTTTTCTTCAATGAACTTTCTGTTAAAGTTTCTTTTGATTCCTAATAATTTGACTGTTTTTATCATGAAAAGGTGTTGGACATTATTAAGTGCTGTGGGTCTATTAGCATTATCATGTAGGGTTATGCCCTTTATTCTGTTAGTTAGATTCCTTAATAGATTAATTGATTTGGGGATGTTAAACCAGTCTTGCATTCTAATAATAAAGTCACTTTTTCATGGAGATAATTCATTCTATATTTTTCTGGATTTAGTTGCCTATATCTTGTTGAGGTGTGTGTGTGTGTGTGTGTGTGTGTGTGCGCGTGTGTGTTTCTTTTTAATTTCTTGTGATCTCTTTGTTTGGTTTTGATATTTGAGTTTTATTCTCTGGTGACTAGTGACATTATTTTAGTGCCATGTATTTCTCTCCTATATTAAACCTCTGGATGTGTTTATTAGTAAGGTCCAAGTTTGGATATGTCCTCAGGGCCTCCAGATATTAGCACATCGTGGCCAACCTTTGCTTTCAGTTTTGTATGATCCTGAGCAACTCACCCACTCAAGTCGATCCAGACTTCTGAAGTACAGAACTGTGAGCTCAAAAAAAAAAAAAAAAAGGATTCATTTAATCTACTGTGAGGATTTTTTTATGCATTAATAGAAAACTAATACAATGGTTAACCAATTTCCAGTATTATCATCCTTTACTTTGGGCTCCAAATTGCTTCCATAAAATTCTTTCTAAAATGGAAACCTGATTGTGACTTTTGCTTCCTAATAAAAAGAAAATTTAAACAATGCACTGTCCAAAGCCTTACCCAAATGTCACCTCTGCTAAAATTAAATGATTAATTTACACTTCTTTTGCAAACCAAGCTCTCATTTATCTCCATGTGATTTTACATGCAATATCCTAATCATGCCTAATTTAACTTTGTTAGCTATCATTTCCCCCTAAGATTCAGCTACTCATTATCTTTTCTAGGTATTGTCCCATGATACCAAACATCACGATGACCGTAGCATCCATTACATACCTATTCCAAGGCTTGACTCTTGTGTTCAGATTTTCTATTAATTGTTTGTTTCTACAATCAGAATAAGAACACATTTTTTTTCTCTCTATCCTAATCACTGGCACAGTGCCTGAAGAACTGAATACATGTTCATGAAGTTTCCACTGAATTATATATATAATATATATAATATATATATATATATATATATATATTTAAGAGAGAGAGAGAGAGAGAGAGAGAGAATTTTAATATTGACTTTTTAGTTTTTCAGCGGACACAACATCTTTGTTTGTATGTGGTGCTGAGGATCGAACCCGGGCCTCACGCATGCCAGGTGAGCGTGCTACCGCTTGAGCCACATCCCCAGCACTCCACTGAATTTTTAAATAGACACTGATCAATATTTGAAAGAATTTTTAATTCTAATACCAGATTTCTCTTGAGTCCCAAACATGTATATCAAAATAGCTTAAATATCTCATTGGAGTTTCTAAAAGAATCTTAACCTTAATATATCCAGAAAATAACCCCTTGGTTCTACCCACTCAACAACAGAAACTTGCTTTGCCATTCCACTTTCCCAACTGAGTAAATACAATGTAGCCCTCTTAGCTGCTCAAGATAAAGACCCAAGGTTCTCATTCATGCCTTCCTTGCTATACATGAAAGCTCTGCCCTATTAACATATCTTGTTGGCTCTGCCTTCCAAATATATTCTAACTACAGCCATAGCAACCACCCTCAACCTCATCATCTTGGTATTTCATGTGGGAAACAAGCAACTTCTAACTGGTCTCCCTGCTGCCTGTCCTCTATGTGTCACCCTCTACCCAGAAGCATCTTTTCAAAAACACTTACATCATGTCATGGCGCTACAGTCCTTTCCCACTGCAATTAAAATGAAACCTGAACCTTCCCTTCTGTCAATCTGCTTCTCCACTTTTTGCTCTCCTGATTTTATCATTTCACTTTCTCTTTGCTCACTAAACTCAAAGCCACATGTCCTCAAGCCATCTGTTCTCATACACTCTGGGGACTTCCTGTTCCTAACATACCCTCTCCCAGACCGTTGCATGGCTGGCTCCTTGTTTTCTTAGTTGAAATGTCACCTCTTCAGAGATGCCCTTCCTGACCACTTAGTCTAAAAGAGCCCTTGAGTCAGCAAACTCACATCCACCCATTTTATTTTATTCACACTACATAGCTGATATATTTTATTGTTGATTTACATGCACATCCCAGAGCACAATAAAATATCTGTTCTATGAAAACAAATTACTTAGATCATCTTGTTTAACAATATTCCTATTTTTTTAAAGAGAAAAGCATAAAATGCACATTCAGTCTTTGAATGAAATAATTACTGCCATCGTTTCCAATGCAAGGTCATTAAGCATGGCTGCACAATGCATAACCTGCTCAGCCATCCACAGAAGCAGCCACCCAGGGGTAAAACACAATAATCACAGCTCTTTCTTATGACCATGATTTAGTACTCAGAAGAGAGTTACAGAGCTAGAGGAGGTGAGTGGGAAGTTTTTATTTAAATCAATTTTCCCCACATGCTGGAGATTATATGATGTCTCATCTTGGCAAATGTCTTGATCACTCTCACATTAGAATCATGGCAATTATTACATTTTCAGAAAAGCAGGATAGGGAATAAGTGGTAAATTTATTCAATAAGATGATATAATTACACTAATTATTGTCCTATACTAAATTAGTAGCAATCAAATTCCATAATGAAGATGTTCAGTACTTTTGGCCCAGGAAACAGAGGGCTGAAATTCACTGAGTGATCTATGAAATAGAGACATAAAGACGGTAAATAATTTTGTGGGGTTTTTTTCCTAAAAGTATGCCCAGCTATTGTTGCATAGGAAGAAATTTGTCATTAAAACCAGTATGAAGCCGGGCAGAGTGGAGCACGCCTGTAATACCAGTGGCTTAGGAAACTGAGGCAGGAGGATGGCAAGTTCAAAGCCAGTCTCAGCAACAGTGAGGCGCTAAGCAACTCAGAGACACTGTCTCAAAATACAAAATAGGGCTGGGGAAGTGGCTCAGTGGTCGAGTGCCCTTGAGTTCAATCCCTGGTTCCCCCCATCCCCCAAAAAAGAAAAGAAAATTATGAATCCCTCAGATCATGCAATGTTAATTCTAACTCCAAAATAAATTTTACCACAAATTAAATGCTAATAGTCATAATAAAAAGATTACCAAGAAAATCTGTATTTGAAAAGAGGAGTTACATAGTGGATTAGAAGTTTCAGACTCATTGGCTTAGGAGTGGAACTTTCTTACTGGGAAATATTTTGGAGACTTATGTTAGAAAAAAGGTAACTAATGTTCATAATCATTTAATAATTTTCTAGAAGAATTCATCTCTGTTTCTGGAATTAGATAATCAACTGACACCTTCATGCTTATGCAAGTCAATTAATTCCATAAACCTTAATTTCTACTTCTGGAACACAAAGGCAGCAACACAATTTGCCTTCCCACCACATATAGTAGTGTTGGGCTCTAGTGCAAACTGCATGTTATCACCTTGTAAACTTCAATGTATTATTTAAAGTAAGCAAGGAACTTTAGGTAAAAGTAATACACAGATTAGTTACACATTGAAACCCAAATGCATGTTAACACTCCAACCTATTTGTCTTTTTTGTTTTCACAGCATAGATTGCAATGAAAATCTAATAGAAATCAAATGGGATAAGACATATATTAATAATTTATTTGAAGCTGCTAACTTTCCCTTTTATACCCCCAGGAAAATGAGGCTAAGATATCAATGATCAGCATGAACTTCTAAAGATAGATTAATACGACAGATCTCAAGGTTATAAGCTTTCAGATGTTCGTATTCAAATCTCAGAAGTCCTATGTACCTTGGGAATTTGTCTTTACTCAATGGTCTGAAACTGTAAGTTTCTATTTGTCCTGTGGCCTGTGCTTTTGCTCTTTCCATTTCCCCTCCAAGTGGCATTTCTCTTGCTTCAGCTAAGTCCCCAGCGGCCTAAACATCCACAGTTGCAGCTGGCCTGAGTGATTTCTACACAGCATTTCAGGGCAAAAGGTGCTTCATCCACCCACAATGCTATCATTATCAGTCATCTCAGCAAAATCAGAGCTGAGCCTCCTTCCAGGGTGACAGCAGCTGCAAACTGCTGATATCCTCTTGATAGGGATTTCTTGATTGTTAACCTAGAATAAAATGTATATTGCTTTGATAAAAAATGCAAGCGGAAAATCTTCTTATTTGAAGGATTAAAAGTAAAATCTGGTTTTGTTCTAATTTCCTTCTGTTCTCTTTGAACAGCAGGAATACATACTTACTTTTACTATCCTTCTGCTCAGAGCAATGGGATTTTGATATTAAACAAAAGAAGGGATTTACTTCGAATGTCTAGGTGTAGGCCATGGCACCAGAGCGAAGAGTCAGTGACATGAAAATTGGACTTTGTTACATGAGATGCAACTCTAGATATTTTTTCCTTAATTGACCCAGTGACTTAAGAAAAGTTCATTTACGGTAATCAATATTACTTTACATTGTGCCTCAGTCAAAAACTACTTTTCCATGGTCAATAGTAATTAGACAGATGGACAGAAATGGCAGCATTGATGGTGATAGAACTCAAGATTTATACCTGCCACACTTCTTAGTAAATAAAAAAGCAAGAGAAAGAGGAGTTGCATCATATTGAATTTGCAACATCACAGGGAAAACCCACAATGAGTTTTTGCAATAAACCAGAAATATCATAGATCTGGAAGCTGAGGTGAAAAAAAAAAAACACTAAATCTTTCTCTCTTTGATGTCATCTTAAGTTAATCAAAATCTGATAAACAAGAGTAAAAACACAGAAGCTTGTGAAGAAGAATCATGAAGGACACAAGTGGCATACAAATTGGAACCTTGTAGGAATTTTCAATGAAATATAATTTCACCTGGGGAAAATAGTTATTGATAGTTGTCTTTGATTTTCATCAGTTGGTGTCCAGTGGAAGATAAGGGGAAAAAAAGCCAGATCACATCAGGAATCATAAGTAAATATAAGCAATGAGAAATGAATAAGCACCTATAAAGAAATGAATGAATTATTTGAATAAACAGGAAAGAATGTGTCTTCTGCCAGAGTGTGCATAAAACCAACTCGACTCGACTCCCACACCTCAGATGTTGGCTGCTTAAACCTATGTGGGGTAATTTGGACCAACAGTTGCAGAAGGACAGAACTGCAGTAATGGAGATGAAAATGAGGTAAGTCCAAAAAGAGACGGGTTTGGCAATGGAAGCCAGGGAGGCACTAGCAATGGAGCCTGTAGAGTAACCTCAGAGAGAGATGGAGGCTGAAGAGGCTTCATTAGCGCAAGAGGAGTCCAGTGTGATCAAAGCCAGTGTGGAAATACAGTAACACTTTGTGAGCACACCTAAAATCCAAAGGCACAGCAGTTAATAAAGTGGCAAGTCCTGGAACTAGGAATCTAGATGATGCCTGATGGATAGAATCCTTAGAACATAAATTACTACAGGACACCAAGCCTTGCAGAATATCAAAGTGACAAAATTTTGTTGTCAAAAAAGTGTCACAACCAATAAAATATTTTTATTTTATTGGCAATTTCAGTCTCCCCCTGCCCCACAAATAGCAGTCTTCCCTTACAAATAGAGAAATGCTGATCTACTTTTGCTTGTGATTTGAAGGAGTTATCAGAGTGCATTAGAAATGCTCTCAGAATACCCATGAACATTTTCTTGCTCTGTCTGACTCAAACAGTCCTTAATTGGCTTTGACCATCATCTTCTGGCTTCTGTCCTTCCCATTCTCCTCAATCCATTATACTCATAGCACTCAGAAGAAATTTTTTTTAAAGGTAATGAATTGGGTAAGACGTTCTTCTACATAATTATGCTCTTCATAGATTCCAAAGTTCTACCATAGTCTGGAAGGATCTTCAAGGTCCATACTTGCCAGAGCCCTGTCTCATTCATGCTAGTCCCTTCAGTTTATGATTTGCAATACTCCACGTCGTTCCTCACCTGAAGAACTAAGCCCCTCTAATCTGCCTTCTCCACCTTTCTATTAAGAAACTTCTCCAATAACTGAGAGAAGATGGGACAATCTTTCCTACCAGGTGATTTAAGGATATTTGTCCTGCAGAAGGGCAGAATTATCTAGAACCCCTGAGGAGGACCTTCTATCATATTTCTCTTGTTTTATGCTAATGTTATTTATGAAGAATATGGTTACCTATCTGTCCTCCTGCCCACCCTAACTCCTCCCATTACCTGGCCTTGTCCACCAAAATGGCCCACCAAAAGAAACCCTTCCCATGACCTGTCTCTGCTAAACCCTATAAAACCCAGAGCCTCACGATGACCCACTGCCATTTTGCCCCTGAAGATGTGCCCCTCCAGTGCTGAATAAAGCATCACGGGTCCATGAGGTCTTCCTCCATTTTCTTTTTCTTTTTGTATTCCCTTTCATGTGTTTTGAAGTTATGGGCCTTTCACTCTAACTCTTATGTGTGGCTAACTCTGAGGTCCTGGTAGGATTAGGAAGCCCCAGAAGAAAGAAAGAGGGCGGATAATGCAAATCCAACTCTTATGAGTGTAGTGATAAGTACAGGATATTATAGCTGAATCTAGGTAGAAATAACAAATTTAAAAGAACTAAGGAAAGGGATGGTTATCTACATAGAGCAAGAGAAACGTGAGGAAATGATGAATATAAAATTCTAAACATAAAGTACCAATGGACCCAAAAAGTCAAGGGGGAATTAGTAAATATAACATAAATATCCAGTTCCTATAAACAAAGAATGAAGACAGACTAATGAGAAATATATTTTCATAATATTTGAATTTACTTATGTGACAAAAGTATAGGACAACAAGGGAAAACCTAGCTTTGAATATTTTAAAAAAATCATAGTTCCTAAAATTTTGATTGTTCACAAAATTAGTACAGAGAACAAGCTATCAGTGTTCCAAAACCCAGTTGCAATAACATTCTTCTTGTGTCCCTAAAGGGTAAGAAAGATATTAGTACCTGAGGCAGGTTTGTTTTCCTTCAACTGTGCTATTTGCTTTCTGTAATTCCGTGCCTTTCATCAATGATCTTTTGTTTGGAAAAAAAAAAAAAAAAACTGCTCTATGGGCCTGGGGTTGTGGCTCATGGATACAGCCCTTGCCTGGCATGTGTGAGGCACTGGGTTCAATCCTCAGCAACACATAAAAATAAACAAATAAAAATAAAGGCATTCTGTCCATTTCCAATTATAAAAAAAAAATTAAAGATTAAAAAAAAAAAGCCCACTCTATGTAGGAGACTCACACATCTTACTGAAAATAGGACAGGGCTTTTACTGTTCTGGCTTTATTCAGGCATCTAGTACAAGTCGGTTCTTATCTTAAGCTGTATTGTGTCCCTACCTCCTCACTTAACAATGACACAGAGATCCAATTTATAAGCAACCAGTTGAATGTGGGGACATTTATCTCTTGTGAGGACAGACACAAGTGTAGGAGGCACGGATGGGTTTGCAGAGCTGGTCACAGTTCATTGGAAGCCAAAGATGAATCAACAACAAAGCAGACATTTTAAATTGTCATTTTGATTTCAATTTACCGCTACACGAGTAGTCTCTCTAAGCAAGAGCACAAATAAATAATCATTCTATAACAGGAAAACCACCCATCCTTTACACAAACCACAAGGGCTATAATAATTACTGAGGACTTAAATGGGGCTAAACTGTGAACTGAAATCCATAACAAGCAGCACAAATATTCTGAAACCCAAACTGAGCTGGTAGAGTAATTTATTTAGCTTTACTTTGGCTGCTTCTTCTATTGAACCATGAACCAAGCCAAAGTTTGAGGGGTCTGGTGTTTTGTTTCTAATATCTCAGTGAAACAATATTAAAAGAGCAGAATGCATATGGTTTCTAAAATAACTCATTTGGGACAAAAATCATTATATAAAAATATTCTTTAAAGTGGAATAATGTTTTCATTCTTTTATAGTACTTTTAATGTTATGCTCTGTAATCAGGGTATGTTACACATGTGTGGGTTTTTCTGTGTGAATGATTGTGCATATTCATTGTGTGTGCCTGTGTGCTAATATCCACTTGAGTATTATTGAGTTTGAAGTTTTATTTTGAGGAGCATACATTGGTAGCTGTGTATTTCTCTTTTAAAACATTTTGTGTGGAGGAAATAACTTGTAAATAGTTTCTCCAAGTCCCTGGTACACTGCAGGTCATAACCAACGCTAATTCTTTTCCCCTTTCAAAACTAGGTAAGGAAGGGGGCAAAAAAAAAAATAAAATTCACTTGTGTTAATTCTGTGTTCATCAAAATTTCTGAGTATCTGCTTTATACCAAACACCAAACAAGGCAATTTATTCACTCTTTATGAAAACTGTGTGAAATGGGCTTTCTAATTCTCAATTTTGAGAAGGAAGGAGGATTCAATAAATTGTTTTCCTTCAACTGTGCTAAAATTGTTTTCCTTCAACTTGTGCTTAAACACAAGTGAAGATAATAGAGACTAAAATTTATTCCCATGTATTTTAATCCTTGTTATGGGTTGGTTTGTGCTCCCTCCCATTGACCCTCAATAACACAACAAAAAAATGATATTGAAGTCCTAACCCCCTGTACCTGAGAATGTAACTTCATATGGGAATAGAGTCATTGCCTGTCTGTCAGTTGAGAGGAGATCATAGTGGGGTAGGTAGGCCATTAATCCAACATGATGTGTCCTTATGAGAAGAGAGGAAGATACAGGGACAGAGACTAAGGACAAAATGAGTAGTGAGAAAAATATGTATGTTTTTGTAAGCCACACCCAGTTCATGGTGTTTAGTTATAGCAGCTTTGGGAAACTAACCCAGAAAGAGAAGGAACAAACATTTGGTGCTATACTACCCTATTTTAATTACAAGGTGAAATCCAGTTTACCTTGTTGTTACATTTAACTCTCAAATTGTATCTTAGCTCTGGTTTACAGGCAAAGCATTAGGTCTCAAAGAAATTAAGAAAATCACGGAAAGTTATATATTATAAATGACAGGCCCAAGACTCAAATCCAGGACTTCATATCTCTTACTTTTTAGTTTTCCCTGCAACAGATGAAAAGCTTTGTTCTCAAAAACAACTTCATGTCTTCTTTGTTCAACTCCTTTTCTTTTTCCATATATTTCTCTAAACTTGCAAGGGTTGGCCTTCCCATGTGTCCCTTTCCTTCCTGTTTCCTCGGAGCTTTCTAAAATCCCACCAGTTGCTTTTCGTACACGTTGTACCATGCAGAGTTGAGGAAGATTTCTGCAGTTGAGGAGTTAATCCTGAAAACAAGACCCAGCACAGAAGACAGTGGCTGTGCATCCTTAGCCAGGCTACAAGCATCAGCTTCTCTTCTGAAGGACAGGTGGAGAGGAATTGAACACTCTTTGCCTAAGCAACTAAGAATATCCTGGCTGTGAATTCTCTGTTTTCCTTTCTAATGTATCTCCTATCATGAGAAACAGAAGAAAATTTAACCCATTTCGTTATATAACATAAAATAATCACTTACCGTTATATAATCTTAGAAGTAATCACTCAGGGCAAATCCACAAAGAAAGCAATCAATGAATGTAGGGATCATTCTGGGTGGAATTAGGGATGGAGAAAAGACTGAGACGTGTAACTGATTTTCTCTGTGCCTTAAAACAAGACTCTGTCTGCTGTGGAGTAAGTAATAGATTCCCTACAAAAATTAACATTAAAGACCCAACACCCAAAGTGACAGTTAAAGAGATGGGACCTCTAAGAGATAATGAGGCTAATAGGAGAACAGGAGACTGGGGCTCTCAGAGCAGGGTTCGTGTCTATGAGAAGATTACTTTCTGTCTTCTCCATGCAAAGACGCAGTGTGAGGGCGCTATTGAAAATTGAGGGGGAGAGTTCTCATCAGAAACTAACCATGCTGGCTTCGTGATCTTGGATTCCCTAGCCTCTAAAACCATAAGAAGTAAATTTCTGTTCTTTAAGCCCCTCAGAAGATAATACTTTACTATGGCAGCCTGAGAAGTCTAAGACACTGCCCACAGAAATGACTATGGTGATGAAAATGTTCTATAGGTGCTGCACGATATTAAAGCTATCAGTCACGTGTGGCAACTGAGTCCTAGAAACGTAGTTGATGTGGATGAAGAACTGATCTTTAAAAAGTCTTGTCCAACATTATTTAATTAAAACTTTTGTAGCCATATGGGGCTAATGGTTACCAAGTTGGATAGTGCCTCTCTTAAAAGGAAAACGGCACAGAGGCACATCAAGTGATTTTCTACAACAAGCTTGGTGTCTTCGTTACAATCCCAAGGGAAATTGATTCTGGGACGGAGTTTTTTATATATTAGAAAAGCAGTAAAAGTTTTATTCTCAAAGTTACACCTGACTGGGAAGTTAGACGGAAACATGGATCTCACCAGATCTCTGCTGCAATGTGGCCAGGGGCAGCGCTTTTTGGTCCTCTTCCTTTCCCCACCCCCCCACCTTGACCTATCATTGGTTCATGTTTACTCACAGGAATAATCGTGACTTTGCAAGGGAGTTCTCTTCCACGGAGGGCCTTTCCCAGAAAGGGACTTGACTGAGCATTTCCATTGTCCCCCTCTCAGCAGTTGGGGAAATGTTTGCCCGAGTCCTAACAGAGCTGCATATCACAACATCAGCCACACTTGATTTAAGATATTCTTTTACATTGTTATTATAAACATGTTTTAACCTGTCAGGTCATAGTCTCAATTTTTGATGCACTAAAGTATATAATACTAACCTTGCATGTAGGTTTGACCTCCAGAGCAAGCATTACATAGAATACATTTTTTAATGCTATCGTTTGTTTACTTTGGGTGGTGCTGGGGATTGAACCCAGGGCCTTGTGCATGGGAGGCAAGCACTCAACCAACTGAGCTATCTCCCCAGCCCCTTAAATACATCTTTTAAAAAGAAAAAGACCATTTCCATTTTGGGGGGTCCTTTATTATTATTATCAAAAAAATAAAAGATATTTTTGAGAAAGTTTTGCTGGAAGGGCAAAGCGTCTTGGATTTGAGGGACTCTCATCTAGGAGAAGGATAAGACAAGAACTAAATTACATATGAAATGGTAATGGCACTGTAGTATGTGGAATTGTGGTATCCTAAAGATATGCCTTCCCAAATCCCCAGAATTTGACTTTACTTGGAATAAGAGTCTTTGCAGATAGAGTTAAGTTTAGGATCTTCATAGAAAATCATCCTAGATTAATGTAGTCCCTAGATCTAATTATGAGTGTTTTTATACAAGAATGAAAAAGAGAACAACACATGAAGATACAGGTATGAAGTCCACATGAAGACAAAGGTAGAGATCGGGATTGTACAATCCCAAGATAAGCAACAGTAGGAGCCACCAAAGCCAGACAGAGAACGAAGAGTTCTTCCTGGAGTCCTCAGAGGGTGACCTTTCCAACACACTGACTTCAGACTTCAGGACTCCAAAAGTATAAGAGGATAAATTTCTGCCCTCTCGAGTCACTGAATTGTGGTAATGTGTTGTGGCAACCCTAGTACATTCATATACGCTGTAACAAACTAAAATGTGGGCCGCAGAGATGGCTCAGTGGTAGAAAATGTGCTTAGCATGAGTGAGACCCTGAATTTAATCCATGACACTGAAAAAAATATATATATGTGAGGAAATTAAGTTGAACCAAGCTCTGTCTGGGGGCAGTGTGGTTTTCCAGTGGACATGATGTTCTATATACAATTTTGAGAAATACTAAGTATGTGCTAGATAAAATTGACTTAAGGTCAGATGATGATTACATCCCTGTCAGCAAAGATGGTAGTGATGTTTAGGTAACAAAAATTACCTTAAATGATGTAGAATTTATTTTAAGGACAGACATAGGAAAAGGTAGAGAAGGACTTCAGCCACATGGCTGTGGCTCAAGGAAACCTAGGAAAAGCTGATCCAGGCTGCAGAGGGGAAGGAACCCTACCAAAAGTAGGCTGTCAGAGCTTGTATCAGGGAGATCATTTGGAATCCCGAGCAAATTTGGAAATCTTGGCAGCAAAGTTTCCAGTTTTTACCCTTTTCCTCTACTATTGATTCAAATCTCCTTCTGTCTATTTATGATGTTGTTAACATTTTGCTGGCCCCTCCCACATGTCATATATCCTAGCACAGACTCCAGGAAATTAATCATATGCGCTTACCAAATAGTCTACCCAGGCATGTCCTAGGCTACTGCTCATCCTATCCATCTTTCAAGGCTGTCCTTAGGGGGAAAAAAATGACAGGCAGAACATTCCTAGGAGAGACTGTCCATATGATCAGCTTTTCAAAAGAAATTGGCAATGCAATGGAAAACGGCATTGGATTTCTGGCTAGATGATTCTAATTTTATCTTTGGGACTACAAGTAAATGAAAGTTGCTTTCATCCAGGGATTTCTCATGATTAGCTTTACGTTTTAGGATGACACTTATAGAACTAAAGGCAAAACTGCAATGAAACTCGTGATTAAAGTATAAACAAGGACCTTTCCCAGGGCCCCAGCCATTTTGCACAGTGAAGGAAACAATCAACAGACTAAAGAGACCACCTGAAAAGTAGGAGAGAATATTTGCCAAATACTAGTTGGACAGAAAATTAGTGTCCAGAAGACATAAGGAACTCAACAAATTTATCAACAACAACAACAAACCAAGGCATTCAATTAAAAATTGGGCAAATGATATAAATAAATGTATCTTAAAAGAAGAAATACAAACGGCCAACAAATTTGACAATAAATGCTCAATCATTAGCAATCAGGGAAATGCAAATCAACACTAAAATGAGATGCCATCTCACACCAGTTAGGAAAGCTGTTATTAGAGAAATCAAACACTACAAATGTTGGTGAGGATGTTGAGAAAAAGCAACTCTCATTTATTTTTGGTGGGAATATAAAGAGTATAGTAATCATGGAGAAGGTTATGGAGATGGCTCCAGAAACTAAAAATAAATCTACCATATGATCCAAATATCCCACTTCTGGGAATATATTCACAGGAAGAAAAATCAGCATAACAAAAAATACCCATGTTTTTATGGCAGTATTCACAATAGCTAAGATATGAAATCAGCCTATGTTTCCATTAAGAAATGCGTAGCTGAAGAAAATGTGGTCTACATACATGATAGACTGCTATTTATTCATGAAATAGAATCAATCCTGTCATTTGTAACAAAGCAGAAGGAACTAAAGGACATATGTGGATTTTTTCTTTTAAAGTCCACCTGAGCTTGAATGGGGATATCGGGCAGAGGTAGAGCGCTTGCCTAGCATATATGAGGCCCTGGGTTCAACACTAAAAAAAAAATATTGACTTGAATGTAGAACACCAATTATTAGTGATTTGGAAGGGTGTTGGGGATGGTTGAAAGGGGAGATTGGATGTAATCAGTGAATGCTGTATGTAAGCATATAAATATTATACTGAACCCCACTAATATGTACAATTAACTTATGTAAATCAAGAATTTTTAAAAAGGGTTGTTTGTTTGTTTAAATAAAGAGTCCCATCTGGTTAGGGCAGAAATAGAATGAGAAGAAATCAATTTTTTCTGCTTATCATCCATTCCTTGGTGGTTTTATGTAGAAAGCTGTCTCAAATATCATGCATGCACATCTATTGAGACTTCTGCCTTTGATCTTTGCTTTGTATTTGGTATTATTCAACATCAATTCATCAGTGGAAAAGGAGATGTGGTGACTTAGGGCTTAAGGATGGTGATGTACCTTGCTTCCACACTGGGAAAAAAATAAAAATAAAAAATAAATAAAAATTCCCCAAACCTTGGCATTTCTATCCAGGATTCTAACAGCTTGAGTTATATAGATGCATTTTTCTTCAGAAAAGCAAAGCATCAACCAGAACCGCATCCACAAAATGGCTATATAATAAAGATTAAGTATAAAGCAAATCCATTTTGCTTTAGGTAAAAGACAACCCCACATATTTATTATTGCTGTGTTCCTTCTGCTTCAATTTTTTTTTCGTTCAGTTAGGATACAACTTTGCTTGAGTTCCAAGGGTCTAATCATGTCATTATCAAGCCTCTTTGGAGAGGGGAGAGGAAGATTTGGCTAGAGTTACACATCTACAATATGTGCATAGGTAATAGGCTCAGTGCAGAAAACAAAAGCAAGCTTCAGTCAGGCATTTTCCATCTTGTTTTAATTTGTTGTTTTAAAGAAGCAAATACAAACATTCCTGAGCTACGGGGAAAACAAAGCATGTTGTTGGGATCAGTTTTTGTTTTTGTTGGTTGGTGGGTGGGTGGGTTCCACTTTTCATCTCTCAGTGAGTTTCCTAATAGTGTCTTAGCTTTGACAAGTAACATGCTTTTTCCACTCGTGATCAAAATCGCTGAAGAATAGGCAGTTCTCCCCTCCCTTTATCACTTTGCTCTTTCACTTCTTCCCCGGGAGATATTTTTTTCCCCCAAATAAAATCATCTAAGGCGACAACTAAGAGGGAGATGTTTTATAATGAGTAATTACACCAAGATCTTTCCATTAACCATTTATTGCCCTCCAATCTGATTTAACCTTCCCCCGAAAGAACATAATTGAAAATATAGGAAATCTATAGCAGCAAATGACAAAGTAGGAAGAGATAAGCTTGCAGGGTGTGATGGAAAAGGCACCGTGAGGGACACTCCCTGACCTTTTCAAGAAACCAGAGGTCCCAATTATGTACCAGAAGCACACAGAGTTTCCAAACAGACAAGGAAGAAGAGATGAGGATAGCATAGTACAGTCAAATTCATTTATCCTTCATTTACACAGGACAATAGGTGCAGTGGGGGAAAGAACAGGATCTGAGACAGAGAGAAAGCTTGATTTCAAACTTTCCCCTTCCCTTGACAATTTTCCTACCTATCATGCATCTTTTTCAGAATAATGTTTGTGATACTGAGATTGAACCAAGCTGCTATACTACTTAACTACCCCCCAACCCAGCCTTTTCTTTTTTTTGGAGACAGGGTTTCACTCAGTTGCCCAGACTGGCTTCAAACTTGTAATGATCTGCCTGCCTCAGCCTCCAGAGTAACTGGGATTACAGGCATGGACCACCATGCTCAGTGATCATACAGATTATATGGTTCCTGATGCACAGAGGATTGTGAAGAGGAAATGACATACTATATATAAAGCTTTGAGCACAAGCTCTGACATATATTAACTCCCTAAAATTGTTAGCTATTTGAGGTAAAGTAGACAAGCCACTGCCCCTGCACTCAAGTAACTGACCACTTAATATAGAATATAAAGATGCATGAGCTGGGTTTGTGGCTCCAGTGGTCAAGCACTTGCCCAGCATGTGTGAGGCACTGGATTCAATTCTCATGCACCACATATAAAAATAAAATTAAAAAATAAAGGTCCATCAACAACTAAAAAAAAAATAAAAATTAAAAATAAAAACGATGTAGGAGAGATTACACTTTTTCCTTGGAGAATTTGGGTAGATGATTTTGATTGTAGGTAAGTTTGGAAATGTTTATTTCCTCAATCACTCCAATTTGTTGTAATGTCACACAATTCTTCTTGCCCTCTGCTGTCCCTCTAAAGTAGCACTGTTTTATTACTGTTGTTTGTTGTGCATTGGGCCATGGGTAAAACAGATGATGGTTAGCTCATTCAGAATTCAATATCTAGGGGAAGACTTAGAAGATTTTCCAATACTGGAAAAACACATTTGTAGTAGTTAAGCAGACTGGGCATCTCATTTGTTTAGTAATCTTAATGTATGCACTTCTCTTTAGGACACATTTTTTTTTAATTTATGAAGTGAAAGGAATAATATCTACACAATGGTGTTAATAAGATTAAGCATAGCATTTTAATTTTTTTATATTGAAATAATATTAGATTTATTAGGGAGTTGTAAGAATAATGTAGAGTTTCCCCATACAATTTTGCCTAATATTAACACCTTATATAGCTGTAGTATAATTATCACAAGCAGGAAATTTATACAAATATAATTGAAATTAGAGACTGTTGATTAATACATATACATCATTCAAATTTCATCAATCTTCCCACCAATGCCCTTTTTCTGGTTCAGGATCCAATTCAGGATTTAGTATATCTTTTATTTTTCAAGTCTGGTTAGTGACCTTCAATCTGTGATAGTCTCTCAGTCTTGATTGTTCATGATCTTGACACTTGTGAATAGTTTTGGACTGTTCTGTTTTAGACTCTCTCTTCATGTGGGCTTTTCAGATATTTTTTCATAATCAGAGTGAGGTTACACATTTTCAGCAGGAACGCCATACAAGCACTGAGTCCTACTCAGTGCACCATAACATTGGTACATGATATTGATGTGTTATTATTGGTGATGTTAATTATGATTACTTGGTGAAGATGGGACTGCCAGATTTTATCACTGTAAAGCAATCAATTTCCCTTTGTCATGAGTATCTCATGAGGACATATTCTGTGATGTTGATATGTTATTTTTCCATCATACTTGTGTCCAATAATTTTATCACCTACCAATGAACATTGCTAGCAACAATGTTTAACGTGTTGATTACCTAATGATTTTTTTTTTATTTTTAAAAGTAAAGTTTTAGTTGTAGATGTATACGACATCTTTTTTTTTTTTTAAAGAGAGAGTGAGGAGAGAGAGAGAGAGAGAGAGAGAGAGAGAGAGAGAGAATTTTTAATATTTATTTTTTTAGTTCTCGGCGGACACAACATCTTTGTTGGTATGTGGTGCTGAGGATTGAACCCGGGCCGCACGCATGCCAGGTGAGTGCGCTACCGCTTGAGCCACATCCCCAGCCCCATATACAACATCTTTTATTTATTTTTATGTGGTGCTGAGGATCAAACCCAGTGCCTCACACTTGAGGGGCAAGCACTCTACAACTGAGATACAAACCCAGCCCACCTAATGTTTTTTATTACATTTTTAATTAAAATTGATTATTAATTAAAATTCTACTATAAATAAGAGCTATCTCTTTTTCCTTATTCGTTTCTTCCACTATTTTCTAACATCAGTATGAACTCATATATTTATTGCATTTTGTGAATGTAAAGTCAACTACTATGTTTCTCTTTTTTCCTAGATGTGGCCAATGGGAATCATGTAGAATTGGCCTCTGAGCTATTTGATTATGTTCACATCATTTTTAAGCACAATTACTTGTTTTTTGGCACAACAAAGTGTTCATTTTAAGAATCAGCTATTTCTATATGGAGCCCTGGTTTCCTGGATTGGAGAATTTCATTTGGAAATTAAGATCTGGATGCTAGGTCTACTAATTCCTACTAAGGCATCCTTACTTCAAGAGCCTTTTCAACAGACAGGGCCAGGAAATAATACACACACACATACATGCACACACACACATACACAAAACCATATATACACATCTAAATTTTATATTTATTCATTTCCATATATATACATATATATGGCATATGCATAAATATATATGAATATTCTTAGAAAACCAATTTGTCTTGATTCCTATTGTTCTGTATAGTAGAAAATCTCAATCCAATCCCACAGAGCTCAGTGTGTCTTGTGTCTTTTTCTTATGTGTTACTTATTTTCTCCAACAATGAGAAAGGTGGCTCTTGAAAGCCACAGTGATTTACATGTTGGCACAATCTTTATACACACACAAAATTTCAGAATTGCCAACCATACTCGGAAAATCAAATCTACTAACTAGAGAATGATGATATGTGCATACAATCCTTTTGGTCATCAGCCTTATGTAATGAAAATCCTAATTGCCAAAGTCATTTAAAATAGTTACTTTTTTCAATACACTTACATAATTTATCTGTGATGCAGTCAGGTTCATTTATTACTATTTACATCCTGTTTTGGGGTCCTCTTGAAATGATGAATTTCATTCATTCATTCATTCATTCACTTTCGGGTGTCTTCTAAAGTTATACTCAGAGAACTGGGACTCTCTCCAACCCTTTTATTCCATTATCAATTTCACATTTTTTTTTTTTTACTCTATGTCTGCCTTCCTCATTTGTTATAATCTGGATCTGTGATGCCCCAGAAAACTCATGTGTTAGACAATGCAAGAAAGTTTAGAGGCAAAATGGTTGAATTCTGGGAGCCTTAACCTAGTCAGTGCATGGATCCCCTCACATGGATTAACTGGGTGGAAATTATAGGCAGGCAGGGTGTGGTAGGACAGGGTAGGGGAATATCTGTAGGGTATATTTTAGTCCCTGTTGTGCAGAACTCTCTCACTCTGCTTCCTACTTGCCATGCTCTGAGCTGCTTTCCTCCTCCAGGCCCTTCCACCATGATGTTCTGCCTCACTTTGTGTCCAGAGCAATGGAGTCAGCCAACTGTGGACTGAGGTGAGGCACCTGAAACCACGAACCAAATAAACATTTCCTCCCTTCAAATTATACATGTCAGGTCTTTTGGTCACAGCAGTGTAAAAGCAGACTAAAACCACCCTTTAAATACTCAATCTCATTAGTTCCTTCTTATATCTGTTTCTGTGCAAATTATTATGTTATCCATCTTTTTCTTTAAAAATATAGTATAGTATATATTACTTTTCACTTAATAACATATACATTTTTTTCATCTCACTTTACAGAGATCTTCTCATTCTTTTTGAGGAACATTGCTCTATTTTGTAGACATACCATAGTTTATTCCAACCTTCTGCCATGTGTAGCACTTGGGTTGTTTGTGAAACTTTGCATTTACAAAGAATGTTGCAGTGAATAACTTCATGTGCATGTACTTTTGTATTGTTAAACATAACATTTTAGAAGTTTTTGTTACATAGTGAAAAATTAATTACTTATTCCAACAAACTTGTAAACAGCCTAGCTCTCATGCAGAGGTATGTGCAGTACCAGTTCTAGAAAGAGGTTATTATGGAATATGCATTTCAAGTGTACAGAAAGGAAGAAAAAGAAGTAAACCAGGTTGGAAAAGCATAGGATCAGGGAATGGTCTGAAGCCCTAAGTCTATAGGGGAGAGAATGGAATGTTGAGATTTATATAAAGTATTTGCAAAGCCAGTTGGATCAAGAGGTTCAGGGAAAGAAAAATCAGTCAGAAGAGAGATCCTGAGGTCACAATGAAGGGAATCCTATTCAATGTATGCAGATCAAACTAAACTTAGAGTTCTCACAAGGGAAACAAATTTCTTTCACTACAGAAGGCCTGTCAGGGGTAGTTTCTTTTTAAAAAAAATATGAATTTCTCTGAACTATTATTGATGAAAATGCAATAGATGGCAGCTGTAGAAAGTAAAATGATAGCTTGTTTTCTATCTGACATTTCTTGTTAATGTGTCCAGGACTTCCTGACCCATATCCCTTTGTTTGAGAATTATCCCCTAAGACAATTCTTCAATTTTTATAACTTCAAATGGATACATATTTAAAAAGAATAATTTCTGTGTGAATAGTTTTTGTGTGACTATTTCTTTTAATTTTCTTTTGGTTCTTCCTTAAGTTAAAGAGATGTTAAGAGCACATTTTTTAAAAGAGCAAAAAAAAAAAAAAGAAAGAACAAAGAAAATCATTGAATTATCTTTACAGAATCTAAACATTCCTTCTTTATGGTGAAGAAAGGATTAGATGTACCAATAAATGCATCCATCCTTTCTTTTCAATTTTTAAAGTAATTGAGAAAAACATAGATACCAGAGACACAGAATATCAAAAGTAGCTGCATTACTCATAATCAAAGCAAATGAAAAGCTCTAGAGCATTTGATGGGATGATCTTGTTAATGCTTCATCTCTGTCACAGAAGAAAAGAGAAAATCAAAGGCGTCCTTGTGAGGACCTGTCTAGCAGGAAATAGAAACTTCTTGTGGACAAGACCAGTCTAAACGTGGAATGCAAGGGGGAGGGAACTGAGCATACTCAGGCACTTCTTCCAAACTGCACCCGGACCAGCTGGATTTTGACCTCAGAAGGAAGGATGCTTGGTGACAAAACTCCTTGCCAGGAACCTGAGGCTCCAGTCATGATAATTAACACTCCACATACCCAAGGCTTTCTTCCCTTGTTTTTTTTTTATTATTATTATTTTGTTTTGGGTTTTTTTTTTTTTTTAAGTAAATCTGAAGCTGCTTTTACATCTGCCTTAATTATTCTTCCAAAGCTCCTTGATTTGTTTGTCTCGTGCAGGGAAAGACAGGTAGGAGTGTTAATTAAATATCTTCTTGTCAGAGGCTGATGAATCTTCACTGCCACTGGTCTTGGAGTGTGTGTGTGTGTGTGTGTGTGTGTGTGTGTGTGTGGTTATGTTCCTAACTTCTTATTTAGCCAGGAGTCTGAAAATAATGGTCTCCTTATTTATTTAATGGCGAGGTGGACCTTGCCTTAGAAAAGATCAGACTATAGTAGCACAGAAGGAAAGCAGCAGTGGGGTCAGACGGGAGGATTTATCTGACAGTGTGCATGAGTAACTATGGTGATGTCATAGCTGAAACCTCTTTTCTGGGTTCTGCCATGAAGGCTACACCTCCAGATCTTTTTCATGGCATCTTGCGCTGATAGGGATGGACACAGCCCATTGCCTCCAAAGATATAGGAGGCTGTTGGAGAGAATTGTGTTGCTACAAGAAGAACAAGATTATTACAAGAGCAAATAGCTGGGCGAGGGACTGGGAGTGAGTGATGGGGACTTCAGCAGGGCTTAAATATCTGCTGAAGGGAGAATTTTTTTTTAACTTTATGTGCAACGAAGAAATAATTTGAAGGCCTTTCATATCTATACACACAGCAGATATTTTTCTTTTTTGTTAGTTTATTTATATATTTTTAAAAGATAGTGAATGTTATCATTACACAGACAACAACGGAAAGGAAGAAACACCAGATTTAAGATTCTTTGAGATTATTCCTAATATTATTTAATGGGCCATCTCCTGTTCTTTGTGGTAAACTAGGGTTTATCACAGGTGATCAAGTATTTTATTACAGTATCTAGGTAAGCTCTGTGAATTTTTTCCTTTTATAGAGGAATATATTTCTTTAAATAAGTTATTTCATAGTTTGAAATCCTCAAGAGAAGGTGCCTTGAATTTTTTCATCTGAATAATGAGAAAGAGTTTGGCCACATCATGAAAAAAAAGTAATGGAATCTTCTATAAGGCCATGGTTGAATTGTCTGGTCTCCAGTCCCTCCTTCGTATGATTCATCATCCACGTGTCCTGAAAAGACATTTTCCTGAGGACAGTATTTTTCTAAAGCCCCTTCCAGATCTCTGACCTGTCACCAGATAACCAAGCGATCAACTCCATCACAGGTAGCCTCACTCCTACTAGCCAGAAGTCTGTTTTCCTTGATCTCCTATAATCCATGGCTCTATCTCTCGAATAACACTTTGTGCACATTGCTTTTAATAGTTATTTTGGTGTGTTCCCTATTTTATTTAGTGCATTTATTTCTTTAAAGTATAAACCCTGTCTTAAGTTAAGTGTCCAATAAAATTTGATGTTTATTCAACACAATTCTGTTCTCCTGGAATTTATTTCTAATTGGAGGTAGAGGTGGAGAAGATAGAAAAACAAAAAAAAATAGTGAATAAACACATTAATACACAGTAATCATTTCTGGAGGAGAGGAAAAATAGTGATCTGGTGGACAGTGATAGGAGTCAGGAGTAGTTATGCAAGGAGGTTGAATAATCAAGGAAGGCATTTCTAAAGTTCCAACTGAGGCCTGATGAAGAGAAAGGACTGAAGATGCAAAGACCTGGGATCAGGGTTTCATGAAAAAGAAACCAAGAGCAAACCCCTTAATCGTGAGTTTCAAAGGGACAAGAAGGGAAAAAAGAACTGGTGTGTGGATACATGGGCGGGGTCATCAGCAGCAGAAGGGTAGAAGTTAGAGAAGTCACCAGGTAAGGCCTTACGGGCTATGAAAAGGAAAATCTAAGGTTGAAGGGTTACATACACCAGCTTTCATTATTTGAAGGTCATTCTGTGTGCTGTGTGGAATGGAAAGAAAGTCAGAAACAAAGAAGCTAGAATGACAAGAGGAAGACCAGTTTTGAGGATGGTGCACTAGTCCACAGGATGGGATGAGATGCAGACTAAGGCAGCAGACGTGGAGCACTGAGCTTTGTTGAGGAATAGGAAAAGAAGTGTCAGTATCAGCTTTCTACTACCATAACAAATATTTGAGCTAAGTCAACTTAAGAAAGAAGAAAAGGTTTCAAATAGCCCCTTGGCTTTGGAACCAGAGCAGGGCATCCCATCAAGGCAACGATTCCTTCGTGACCAAAATGGGAAAAGAAGAAAAAGGAAGAGACCTGAGTCTCACGATCCACTTCCCATGGTTTTTATTTCCACTGTGATTTCTTCACAGCTCCCACCTGGCAATGACCAGAAGACCTCCCATAAGGCTCCGCCTCTTACTTTCCGCTGCCTTACAAACAGTGCCAAGCTGCTGAAGAAATCTTTAACAAATGGGCTTTTGACGGCATTCCAGGTCTAACCAACAGCTCTGGTTAAATAAATCCAAAGGTGGGCTTCGTGGCATGAAGATATGCTTCCATTATGGAAACTTCTTTAATAAATTAAAAAATACCTGGGGAAACACTAACCCTTACCCGAACCAAAACCTGACCGTTGACCTCATCCTGACTCCATCCCTAACATCAATGAGAGGGATGAACAGAAGAAATTTTAGTGGGGAAGGGATTTATTTTCCTTTGCACATTTTGTTATGGGTTTAATAAAATTTTGCTTTCTAGACATGGACCAAAGACTCTAGTTCTGCAACTCTTTCCAAGTATAAAGTATCAATTCTGTCTCAATACATTCATCCAAATAAGAAGCTCACTCACCTTCTCTTATGGCCTCAGCAGAACTGAACTAGCAAATGGGATTCAAGACACATACCATGTTAAATAAATCAAGCCAAAATATATAGGAATTGATGGAATCTACATCTTATTTTCATATAATGTCCTTAAGTGTATCGATTGCAGATCTTTGAAACACTGACTCCAGTAGGATTACCTTCTACCCTGAAACTTGAAATTTTCTGCCACCTTTAAAAGCCATCTGTTTCTCAGTTTGCCTGTGAATTTTGTCACCACAAATAGAAGGAAATCTTCATGAAAGAACAGAGTGGGATATAATATTATTATTAATATATTATCATCATCCACTGAGTGCTTCCAGGTTCATGCATGTAGCTGGTGTTCAATACATGTTTGGGGGTTTTAAAAGTTGTTCATCATCCCTAAAATAGCCATCTGTACCTTGACCTGGGGTAATACTACCTGATGTCTTTATATTAACCTGGTAACTTCAAGATATACCTCAGGC
Organism: Urocitellus parryii; assembly: GCF_045843805.1. Classification (NCBI taxonomy): domain Eukaryota; kingdom Metazoa; phylum Chordata; class Mammalia; order Rodentia; family Sciuridae; genus Urocitellus; species Urocitellus parryii. The sequence goes on from NC_135544.1 coordinate 6,354,889, forward strand.
AGGTCAGTCTCATCAGAGGATTGCAGCAAATGCCTTCCTGGTTCTTAAATCCTGTCCTTTGCCTGTTGTTCTTATTTACACTGTGGTTTCTTCACAACTCTGCCCAAGGACAGTGACAGGTTGATATGCTAATACCTGGTCCCTTCTCCTGTCTGCACTATTCTTCATTGCTACGAAGAAGATGCCAGGTCAGGGAAAATTTATTTTTATATCTTTTGCATTTTCCAGTAAGAAAAGATGAGCCAAGTCACTTAACAGCCTCAAAGCTGTGGGGCTCAGTGACCCTGAGGGCTCCTTTAGCCTGGAGTGAATGTGAATATCGACCTCAGGGTGAAGATTTTCATTGGCTCTTCCTAAGTGCCTAACCTTAGGGTTTCCCTAGGATCTTGAAAGTTTTTCTTTGCAAATAAATGTGTCCAAAGGTCCATCTATAAATTTATATTTAGTGACTCAACAAAAAATTTTTGCCTAGGATTTATTTATTTGGGAAATATTCCTAAGCTGTGAATCAGCTAGAGGTATGTGAGCAGCAGTGTGAAGATGGCTTTAGATTCCTAAAAGGCACTGCCCTCTGCTCTCTGTCCCACCTTGTTACAGATGTGCTGGGCAGTGCTTTCAGCCCAGTCCCACTTCCTCTGCTTTGGGACAGCATGATAAGAATCAGCCCAGAGAGAGAGAGAGATTTTTAAAGATGTTTTATTAATGTGTCCCTTGACTGTTCATTTGCTAAGGGTTTACAAATGCTTTATCAATTATTAATGATCTTGATACCTAGCTTTAAAAAAAAAAATCCTTAAAGTAGGGAAGGATATGGGCATTGAATAATTCACAAGCACCGTGACTTTTACTAAATGAATGCCTTTTAACAGATAAAGCTAGAGTAATCTGGATTAGATTTGTTTATCTGTGGGTTTGTTTCCTTTTCATTCTTCCAGAAATGTAGACTGTACCTTGAAGAACAAGGCATAACATTTTGTTGTTAAAATTGGAAACTAAGAGCCAGGACTTTCATCGTTTCCAACTAATGTTTCTCCTGACCTTGGGTAATGGTTGGAAAGTCATTTAATAGGTCTCTCTTCTTGACATTTTCAGATTTCTGAGGCTTTAGTCTGCTACTCATTTCTAAATGAATTATTGAAGATGAATTTAACCAGGCACCTATTAGTTTGCACTTTTCTTACTCTCCATCTATCACTTTTAGCCGGGCTTTTTCTTGCAGAGATGGAAACCACGACCAGCTCTGTATTCTGATTCTCAGCAGATGCCCTCCCTGATTTGTACATACTTCACACTTTTATTTTGTCACTTTTAACCAAATGCAGTTAGAAATGAAGGACATTTTACATCCCCCTGGGGATGGGGCAGCTAAATGTGGGGATTTTTTCAAAGTCAAGAAGCTTTTCAAACAAACCAACTTACAAACATCAAAGAGGACAACATTTAAAATGGGCAGCACACAGTTAATCAAGGTGCAACCTGTTAGTCAGGGTCCCGTTTCCTGAGCTGTGGAATATAATGCTGAGGCAACTAAACTGGCTATGGAGGTTATCTAAGCAAGCTCAGCCTAGAAGTTTGGGAGGCTTGGGAGGTTCTGGACAATGGGTTCATTCCAATAGGTTCATTTAGATGAAAGCACATGGCAACAATAGATCTCAAGTAGAAGGCAAGAATTTGCTGGAGTCTAGTAGTAAACTGTGTCAAATTGATGGTGCCATGGCTTTTCCAAAGTCCAACCATGTGTGTGGTCTGTGAGGGTGTTTCTGCATGAAATTAACATTTGAATCAATGAATTCAGTAAAGCAGACTGCTTTCTTTGAGGCTGGTGGCCATCATCCAGTGCACTCAGGGCCTGAGTAGAACAAAAGGGCAGAGGACAGAGGCATACTTGATGGGATCATGGCTTATGCAAGCTTTGGCTTCTGGCTTGCCTGCTTTCCTTGCACATGGTCTTATTCTGCCCTTGGACTGTGAGTTACATGATTGGCATTCTTGGGTGTAAGTCTTTGGGGCTTGGACTGGGATTAAATCTGTGTTCGTGCTTCTCCAGGTTCCAATGGCATTCTGGAACTTTTTGGTTTCCATGAACACATAAGCCAATTCCAATACATTGGTCCTATTTCTTTGGGGAACTATGGCACAAAAGGGTCGTTGCGTCCTTCTTCCAGGATATTGAAATACGATAGTACCTCAGCCAATCGTTGGGGATATGAAGAATTATGGTTCACACAGTAAGGAAGAGGGCAAAAGATCTGGCAGAGTATCTATTAGATACTATGGACTAAAATGGAATTCCTTCCAATGACCCAGAATAAATCGCACAAGAACTGTTCCACATGAGTATAATTCAGAACTGCACTGCAGACAAGGCAAAAACACAGAAATGCGGACCAACTCATGGACCCTGCCCCAGTGGACATGTGAAATTGGGTCTGAAATTTCCAGCACTCTCTCGCTCTCTCTTTCTCTCTCTCTCTCTCTCTCTCTCTCTCTCTCTCTCTCTCTCTCTCCCCGTAAATTGTCTTTACTTTGTATTTAACAGTTCAAATTCCTCTTCCTACTGTGCCTGACCTAAGACTAAAGTTGGTGTTTCTCCGTCAATCCTTGAATAGCCATTTGTATCTCTCAGGGACTTTATTTCTGCCTTTACTTCTCTGCATTCCTGCTAGCTTTTTATTAACTCTGGCTCTTGGAGATTTTTGAAAAATCTTTCCCAGGTTGCTATGTGGTACACAGACCCAGACAGTTCATACTGCATTCCCTTTATGTTAAACTCCAGCCTCTAGTCTCAGGGAAGATCCATCACAAAATAGATACTAAGCAACCACAAGATGTTGGGGTTGAGCCTGCTAGTGTCAGTTTGCTTCTGTGGGATTGACTAGGGAAGACACAGTCTTGTTAGCTGAGGTCCTGACAGGAAAATGATGGCAATTGCGGATTCAGAAAATTCAACAGCAATTCATTTTCAAAGGCCCTTCCTCCAAAGGCTGAAGTTTAGTGATCCAGGGCATAGCTCTCATAGGCTTAAAGGTATAAAGTTAACAAGGACTTCCTGAAACCAAGGAGGAAAAAGTGAAGTATTGTTGCCCACCTCAGAAGAGATGGCACATTTCTTTGGAGCCCCTTTGCCCATTTCAGGAAGGAATTTACAGGGATATTTGGGGGAAGTACCCTGACCTCAATGTCTTCCCTCCTTTGACTTCTAACTTGAATGCTTGTTGAATGTTTGGATCTAGAACAGAAAGTATAGGAATTAACTCACGTAGTCCCCAGAGGCCAGCATCCACCCAGACCACTTACCACCCACAAGAGTTCAGAGGTGTGGAAAGTGGAGCTGGAGAGGCAAAGAAAGAGAATCAGCAAAGTTCCAAAATTAGAGCTCATCCTTCCATCACCTATGAATAAAGAGCTAGGAAACTTGAAGTCAGACAAGAAACCAGAGGTGGCAAAATTCTGCACCAAATCAAAACAAGCACAGTTAACAGAACTGCTGAAAACTAAAATCAATGCCTATGATGCAGTAATCAGGAGTCATAAAACTGCAGCCCATGGACCAAATCCAGTCTATGTTTATTTTTATAAATAAAGATCTATTGGAACAAAATCTTTATTATTGCTATATATATATATATATATATATATATATATATATATATATATCCAGGTGAGTATACAATCTATATGGCCAACAAAGCTGAACATATAATTTTTTTTTTTGGTTTTTTTACAGAAATAAATTGCTGGCCCCTGGTATTAATTGATCTGCAAAAGAAAAACATGTGAAGTGTCCTTTATTATGTATAGGGATAGCAGTCCCAAGAAAGGAGTGGATTCCTGTTTTTTCTCCCCTATATGCTTTTTCTAGCATGTGCTTCTATGTCCCACAGAAAATATTTGCTTTATTTTCAAATAAGTGCATTACAAACCTAGGCCTAAACATGCTTGATTCTACTCTCATTCTTCACTTTCTTTATCTGGGGATCTTTAAAGTAGTGTGTAGGTTGGAAACTGTTGTGGTTAAGACATTATGGTATCTTGCAAAAGCAATAAAAAGACAATATAAAGAAACAAATTTTCCTAAGAGCTGGCCTCTTTTAAGTGCATTAGAGTTCATTGTCCAAATCTTGAAATAAATTATGAGCTAGTCTTTCATCAGCAGCAGCATTTTACAAATGAACGCACAGGAAAAGAAGGGTTAAGCAGTGGGCCTGAGCTCAGGGAGCAAATGAGCAACAGAGCTAGAATTCAAAACCAGCTAGTCTGGCTCCAAAATCTCTATTCATAACCCCCACACAGTGCTACTTAGCTTTTGAAGTCTAAGATATCATAATGGTTATTAAACCATATATTCTGACAATAGACATACTTCAGCTAATGGAAAGTTGAAGATGCCAAATGAGAAGTAGCATTTTATAATATCCTTATAATGGATTTAGCGCATATGCTACACCAATTATCTAATTTCATGATTTAAAGGTATGTCCAGAGCTGGGCATGGTGGCATGTAGTCTCAGCTACTCAGGTAGCTGAAGCAGTAAGTTTCTAGTGTGCAATTTGGTAAGACCCTATCTCAAAAAAAAAAAAAAAAAAAAAAAGAAAAGAAAAGAAAATTGAAAAAGGAAGAGGGCTGGGGTGTGACTCAATGATAGAGTTTTGGACTAGTATTCATAAGACCTCAGGTTTAATACCCAGCAGTGCAAAAAATTAAAAAAATATATAAAGTGTTAAAAAGAAAATAATGATGATGATGATGATGATGATGATGATGATGATGATGATGATGTATCTGGTGTTTAAACTTTTAAATTATAAAAATTAGCTAGTAATTTAGCAACAGGTGAAGTGCTGTCTAATATAGGTTTCTAGAAAGGAAAAATGAAGCCTTAAAATAGAGACCATGCTGAAAGATATTATACTCTTTTAATAAAAACATACAGTGATCTATAGAGGAGCACACAGGGGACAAATGACAAAACTGGTGATTAGCTACGTGAGAAGAGCTGGAGAAACTCCTTCTGGAGATTCACAGTTACATCCCAAACCAATGCACAGGGCCAGTTCATGACTTAGTTTATGCAAAGTTCTTCTCCATTCTCTTTTTCTCCTAGTCTTTAGGTTGAAACAAATGATCATTTTTAGTTTGAAACAAATGCATCATTTTATCTGCAGCCCTCTCAAAAACGTCTATCACAGTGCAGTTGCCCAACTTTTCTTTCCAGTATCTGATTTTAATTGGTTCACCTCTTGTCATTGAGAAATCACTTTGTTTGGAATTTCAAGATATTTTCTATTCCAGCTCACATGAATATAATTAATGTGTCTGGTGCTAAGATGGAAGATAGCAACATAAAATAAAACTTATTTTCTTGCTGTTCTGAAATTACTAGCTTAGTACTAAGAATATATGATGTATCTTTAAAATGCCTTCAATTGAAAAGAAGATGCTTTCTGAATGAATTGGATTTTTATTTGTTTTTACTTGTCGGAACTTTAACATCCCCTACTTCCATTTCATCACCGAATTATAAAACAGAGGTGGAAATGATTCCCTGAATAATGTGGCAGGACCTGTCCCTGCATTCAGAAAGCACTTCATTTAAAGCATCTCAGAGAAATCCATTCATTCTTTCATTTTTTTTCAATAAATATTTATTGAATGCTCATCATAAGCCAAATAGCCTGTCCAGCCACAGTGACAAAAAGTTGAAAAGACAATGTCTTCTCTTGAAGAGGTCAGTCTATAGAAGGAAAGATAGATATTTTAAAAATGAAATACATTGTGAGTATTCATGCAGACATCTGTGGAAGCTCAAAGAATACTGCAGCGTATTTTGCCACAGAGAGTCAGGAACGAATTCACCAGGAAACTGACACTTAAAGATGTCTTAATAACATCACCCTATAACTTTATTTAAACTTAAAATTACATATTGAAAATCAAATTGAGAAATAATTAGATATTAAATAATAAAAATTTAATAAAAGTTGACTGATGAATAACATCAGCATCAGTGACACTGGGGAACAGGACTCTACAGGAAACAGACTCATTTTAGCTAGCCAAGTCCTTGCGACTTCTTTTTAAGTTGTCATTTGCAATCAGGGTTTTGTCCCAAATTAGCCTTATATTCTATCTCTCCTGTAAGTACTGAAAGATCTAGCTTGGGCCTCAGCTTTCTGGAATTACAGGTGTGTACTACTGCACCAGGCCTCAGTATGGTTTTAGAAGTCCCTTCTCTATTCTTCCCTTTAAAATTCTAAAAGTAACCTCAAGACATCAGAGATTCTGAAACTACATCTACACATCTGATCGGAGTCCAGCTTTCCTCAAATGCCTGAATCCAGGTTAGGCCTGGTGCCTCCTTGTGTTTCTCTGAAGCCTTCCCCATACACTCTATCCCGCTAACATTCATTTCCTGCTCTTTCACCTTTCTATACACCTTGTGGCTTGACTTTGCTGGGCATTTGGCAGAAAAATTTTTTTCCCAGCTCTTGGGTCATTTCAGATAACATATGTGGTCTCCCATAAGAGTTCATGATGATTTCCACGTCACCATTCCTCCACTGGGTTTGGTAAAGGGCTTGCTATAAAATTAGACTTGTGTGCAAAGTAATTTCTGAAGGGAATAAAAGGCTTCAATGAATGGTTCTTTTACCTAAAAGTCTCTCATTTTTAGAGTCTCCCATTTCCGGAAGGATCATGAGGAAAGAAATTCCTTCCCTCTCACAAAGTTAGTCCCTCTTCCAAGACAGTCAACACAGCTTTCTTCACACAGAAGAAAAATAATCTATCACTGGACATCAAACTATTTGCTTTTCAAATTGTGTATCTCAGAATAATAAATCATAAAAGAAAGGCCATGAATCAAAACTGCCACCTGAACACATCCTGTGTTTTTTTTTCTCGGTATAGCCCCAAATGACTGCTACATTAGAATGAGTCATCAGATAATCACGCAAAAGACCTCATTTTAGTTCATTATTCACAGTGAAAAGTCTGGCTTTGAGCCCTGACACACTACAGAACTTTGTTTTACAGAGATAATAAAAACATCCAAAGATATGTCAAGATAACCTAAGCTTTCCCATCTGTGTATGAATGAGAGAGTTCCTCCCTAAACTGACATCAGCCTCACCAGGCAGCTTCCTTCTCCATACATATCCCCTATCCTAAACAACCTGCTTTCCTTGTGTGTGAGTTAACGTTTCGCTGCTGTGACTGAAATAACTGGAAAAAAAAATAGAAGAGGAAAAGTTTATTGGGGGTTTTGTTTCAGAGGTTTAGATGGTTGGTCAACTCCAAGATGAAGTAGAACATTATGGTGAAAGGGCATGGTGGAGGAGTGCTTCTATTCATGGTAGTCAGGAAGCAGAGAGAAAGGGACAGTGGCAGCCGAGAAGATGAATCCTTGCAGGACACATCCCCAGTGACCTACCTTCTCCAGCCACGTCCTAGCTCCTGTATTAACAAGAGTTTTCAGAGCACACCTCATACTCAAATGGTAGCACTTTCTCAACATCTCTGCTTAGGGCATGCGCTCTGTGCCTCTGATGAAGCAGCACTCCTCCACACTCGGATGCTTTTCCTTCACCCTGCCTGGCGAAAGAGTGCAGGCTTGTTTTGCCACACCCTCATTCAGCAATAATTGAAGATCCATTCTGTCTATCACAGTGTGGTTGGTGCTGAGGGAGTATGGAGGCAAACCAGACCAGATCTCTGCCCGTGATCAGAGCACACTGAAGATGACATGTAAGAGGAAGGACAATGTTATATGCAGGGATGGTTGAATGGAGACACAAAAGATGTCAGAAACCAGTACAGAGGGTTGGCTTCCTCCCCAGTGCCCACACACACCCTCAGAGCAGTGTGCTACTCACAAGTAACTGGGAATGCTATTTAAGTGAGGTGGTGGCGGAAAGAGCACAGTCTTGGTAAACAGAAGGATTCTGTTCCCATTCTATTCCTACCACAAACTAGCTCGGTGACTGAGATCAGGACACTGCTCCACTGTAAGCTGAGTTTTCCCATGTAAAATGAAAAAAAACACATATTACTTTTTGGCAATGATTTCCAATGTTACCTTCAGTTCCAGACTTCTATGATTCTGCAAAAACCACATCATAGGTCAACCCCTGTGGTGAAAATGGAGCCATAGGATGTGATATTCTTTACCATCCATTCTGCATTCAAGTAATCATATATGGATGGATAACCCGGCAAATGCCAACTCCAGACCTTGATAATCATTCAAGATACTAAAATTACATTTGAATTCCAATAACTCAGGTCTAAATATACAACATTCACAGACTCTGTAAAAAACCCAAATGTAATATAAAATGCACAAAATTTCAGTAAATTTAATTACCTTAAAATTTAAAAAATAATCATACACATTAAATCTTTGTTTTAGTCAGCCTTTTGTGCATCTGTGACCAAAAGACCTAAAAAGAACAATTAGAGGAGTAAAAATTTATTTGGGGGCTCACAGTTTCAGAGGTCTCAGTCCATAGAGGGCTGGTGCATCCCTTGGGATTGGAGGTAAGGCAGAACATCATGGCAGAAGAGTGTGGTGGAGGAAAGTGACTCAGGACATGGCACCAGGAAGCAGAGAAAGGGCTCTGCACAACAAGGTCAAAATAGGAACCCTGAAAGCATGCCCCCAGGGACCCACTTCCTCCAGGACACACTACCTACCTACAGCTACCACCCAGTTAATCCCCGTCAGGGGATTAATGCACTCATTAAATTGCAGGGCTCTCACAGCCCAGGGATTTCACCACTAATCCGTCTTGCACCATCTCACACTTGAGCTGAGACACCTAACATCTCAACTATAGCAATCTTTCGTGTAAAACTTTCATCTTGATCTTTAAATTAAAAGAAATTTGTTTAGAAGTGTGAGAAAAATACTAATGATTTAAAATTTCTTCTGATGTGTGCCTCTATTGTATTCAATAACTATGTGTTACCAGGCATTTTTAATTATTTATTTGCATACCTTTTTCTAATATAGCAGTCAACTGAGAGAATGATGCCTCCAAGTTTCTGGAACCACCATCACCCAGGTCAAGTCATCCGGGAGCCTTCAGCTGGGATTCTATCCTCATCTGAGGTCTCTGATCTCTGCCATCTGGATTTGCCACTACCTCACCAGAGGGAGAAATCCACTGACCAGTGTGGTTCAGAGTCCATCCACATCACGGGGACTGTACAGACTGCGTGTGCCTTCCTCTCCTCCCCGTCCACGAATCCTCTCCCCCACAACCATCTCCATATCCCTCTGTAATCCTCCCTCATCCAAATCTCTGCCCCTCCTCAATCTTCCAAAGTTTCTCTGCATAAAATTTCCAGGTATTAACTAACAAAAAGTTCATAATTTAACATTTCTTTTCTCCTAACTAACACGTGTCAACCTTTTGAGGGTACTAATTAATACCTCTGTGTACTCTGAAGTAGTGGCAGTTTATTTTCCCAACTATCACATGTTTAAACTAGAGCATCTGGATTCATCTTTGTTACTCATTGCTCTTTCTAGATCATTATTCTATGAATATAATTTGTTTTAAAAAAACCTATTCTTTAAGGATCATGACATTCAATCATATCATCCTTTTCTATTCTCTACTATTCTCATTTATCATGCTTCTGATTACTTCTCATTCATCAGAAATTTCAGTACCTGGGACCTGCTCCCTGCCCACTCTAAACCCTGCTCTCATTAGGAACAACATTAGCATCCATTTACCTGACTCATCCAAACATGCTCTCAGTTCTCACCTCATTGTCAAGGACATTCTCGCCCATGCCTTGGCTGTTGCATTAATCATAACTGTTCCACCTCCCAAACTCCCACCACAGCCTATTCCTTTATCCAGCTTGCTTCCTTTGCAAATATCACCACCACCCACCTTGAAAAGTTCTCTTCCTGTATTACCCTGAGAAAGACCTGTAGTTTCCCTCTAATATCTCGTCTTTCAATCTTAGTGATGGAAAACATGGATTATGTCTTTGCACATATGTTTCAGCTACAGATGACCACAGGTCTACAGTGTGCAATTTCAGAAAACGTATCTGAGGAAGAGTACATGTTGCACTCATCCTCTTTCTATCTCATTAACATGTAGACATAATGTTTGGAGTGCAGAGACTCTCTTGCCTCATGCAATGAATGGGCAAAGAAAACTACACTCATCAGATGAGCCAAACAGGACACTGTGGAGCTCCCTAAGACTCAAAGGTGGACTACATCGCTACATATTGAATGGTCAGAAAGAGAAAATTTCTGTTTCCTAAGCTACTTTTACAGCTGTCTTGATTTTTTTGGTGTTTCCTTTGTTTGGTGTGTGTGTGTGTGTGTGTGTGTGTGTGTGTGTGTGTGTGTGTGTGTTTCTCTTTTGATTGCTCACAGTTGAATCTAATTATAGCTAATATACCAATTATCCACTTTCTCCATGCCTATCTCTCAGCAGCTGATTACTTACACACGCAAAAGGCAAACACCACAGAAAATGACATCCACTTAACTGTATGACACAACCTCCAATGGTCCTTCAGTGCTACCTACCACATTTCTCTCATCAATTCATCCCGCCACCCACCAAGACTATTATGTATAAGCTTTTTGTTTTTTTGTTTTGTACTGAGGATTGAACCCAAAAGCTCTTCACCACTAAACTACCTCCCCAGCCCCTTTTTATTTTTTATTTTGTGAAATCCTCCTGCCTTAGCCCCCCCCCCACCCAAGTTGCTGGAATTACAGGCATGTGCCACTGCTCCAGTGATCAGCCTTTTCTAGTTCCCTCACTGTCCAGTCACTTTTCTTGACTTTCTAATTTGCCACCAAATTATAATTCATTAGAAAGGAACTTCATTGTCAAGATAACAAATAAATCTGCCTATCATTTACTTGTCTACATAGAACTAGTCCCTCCAATTCACTTCTCAACAACAACTGCATTGTCAATTATTCATCCTCTATTTTGCACTTAACCTCTCAATCTCTAGTGGTTCCTATATATGGCTCTTGCTGTTTTTTAAATACAATTACTATTGCTGTTACTTCGTACATTCAATTATTTCCCATTTAAAAAGAAAACACTGGGCTGGGGATGTGGCTCAAGCGGTAGCGCGCTCACCTGGCATGCGCAGGGCGCTGGGTCCAATCCTCAGCACCACATTAAAAAAATTCAAAATTGTGTCCACCGAAAACTAAAAAATAAATATCAAAAAATTCTCTCTGTCTCTCTCTCTTTCTCTCTCTCTTTAAAAAAAAATAAATAAAAATAAATAAAAAGAAAACATACTCAAATTCGTATCCCTGAAGCTACCACTTTTTCTCTCTTCTCTACCTGCCTCTTTCAGTTGGAGTTTCTCAAAGGGGCTGTCTATTCCTACCTTCTCTTGTTTCTCCCCTCTCTCTCACATCTCCATGTAGTAAGAGGAAAGGGGGTCCATCTGAAGGAGCTCTTAGTAAGGATACTCTGGCTTCATAAAAAAAAAATAACAAGTGCTAATTTTGGAGGTGAAACATTCATTAAAGACAAAGAGATTTCAGAAGACTTTGTGGGTTGAAGGCCCTCGATCTGGTCCGTTAGAGATAGAGCATTGTTAGGTCTGGAGAATTAGGAAGAACATAAGGAGGAGAAACAGTGAGGAGCACAGGTCTTAAACAATATTTTTAAGGAACAATAACAAATCTGGTTGAATTTGAGAGTATGCATGAAGCAATAATTGGGGATCTCAAATTATAAATTATTTTATTGATAAAGGATTAAACATCTGACTAAGGATATTTTAGGGAAACTACTCAAAGTCATTCTAGAAAGGATGAAAGAGACAAAGGACACAAACACAACAGGAGGCCTTTCACACGTGTTTGACTAATCTATGCTGAATAAATTATAAAAGGATGAAGAAATCAGTATCTACTGAGTACCTGTTGTGTTAGCTTACATATTTTGCCTTTTTTATCTTCAGAAAAACAATTTAAATATATTGTTTATTATCACTATTATATGCAAGCAAATGGGTATTTAGATTTATATATATCATGTACTAAGTAATGAATGGAAGATTTAAACCTGGTTTTATTCTTTAGTTTAAGGCATTTTAGTAATGGAAATTTTTAAAAGATATGGAAAATATGAAATGTCATATGGAAAAATTTAAATTTAAATATTTGAAAGCAAAATATGAAAGAAAGGGTTATGGAAATGTTTTAAGTGATAGTTTGGATTTTGATGACTAAAAAAATAGGAAAATGTTTTTTCTATCTTTAGTTATACAATGAGTTAAATTTTAAGCATTTTGGGTATGATATGAGGGATATTTCATTAGGTAGGTAGGAGACACATGGTATTCAAGACTGATAAAGAAGTAGAGATATTAAATAAAGCATTATCAAATAGCAATCATTAGGCTCTTACCCCATATTCCTCCACTGTCCACATCTTTGATAATGAATCTAGCTATGGACCCAACTCCTTCAGAAGGGACAGATCTCTTAAATTGCCTCCTGACCAGGAGTCAGGATTGATAGCACCCAAAGTCCAAAATTGACTGAACTCTCTTCATTGTGCCAAGATCTGCTGCCTCAGATTCAGGCTGTTGTTCTTAAAATAAATTTCTGCTTTGTGTCCCAGTTTAAGTAACTGAAATCTGTTCTTGTTATGTGAACTTAAGCCCTTGCTCCAAAGTCTTGCAGGATTTCCATATATTCCTAGATCAGCTATTTTACCTCCTTCTCATTCTGCCCTTTCAAGATTGAATTCTCAGAGCTAAAAAAAAAAAAGCAGACTCTGATCTTGACATATACTACTAGAACTTGCTGCCTATCTTACTGTCAACAATTGTGTTTCTATGATGGAACTACATACTGGATCATTTCCAGTAGCAACTCACATGCTAAACTAGCTCCATCTTAAGCAACAGAGCAAAAGCAACAAACAAAAAGCCTTCTCTTAACTTCAGCTCCAATGATCACCATTTTTCTTTATGTTCCTCTGCAGCAAAACAAAAACAAAAACAAAAAAGGGTAGGAGGGAGTTTTATATACAATAAAAATTGAACACTCAAATTTTTGTATAAAGCAGTTATCAATGAGATTGTTCTCTGACCAACCTGAAGTCTCAAGACAGAGTAGACTAAAGTCTTTCATTTGAAATAGAGACTTCAAGCCATGTCTAGGCTGGGGAATGGTTGGACTGAATTAAGATGGTGGGAGGTGGACATCAGCTTTCCAGTGTTCTCCCAGCTTAATTTCAATTAGTCTGATATTAGGAGACCTCACAATCACTGTAGATTTCCTGGAAGGCCACACAACCATAGGATCCAGAATCATCCCAGTCTATATTGAACAAGAGTAGACAAATTGTATAGTGTATAGTGGCAAATTGCATCCAGGACTTGAAAGAATATGGTGGCAAATTACATCCAGGACTTGAATGAATATGGATCATACAGCCAGACTCTTGGTACTACCAGCACATGTAATTTCATTAACCTTGAAGAAATAGGACTTCACATTTTATATAACTGAAATTTTTGGACTTAGGGCATTGGATTATGGTAGAGTTTCCTGAAACCATGCTCTGTTTCCATTACTCTTTGACCCTCTGTAATCTAGTTTTACTCTTTCCCACTCCACTGAAACTGCTTTTGATAAGGTCACTGACAATAATCATAGTGCTAAATCGAATGGACAAATTATTCATCTTTATTTTACTTGACCTCCATTCAGTATACTTGACCACAGCCTCCTTTTTCTAATACACTCTTATCCTGGCTTCCATGACAACACCTATATTTGTTTTATCTTTACTTCATTTTTACTTCTAGGTCCACTGTTTCTTCTTAAATTTCTTCTATAACTCAGCTTCTTCCTTAATGGAGCTCCACCCTTAATACTTCTCCATAGATGACCTCATTCTCTTCTTGATTTAAATAGAATACATATGCTGATTAGTCTCAAATTTTTATTTCTATTAGAGAATGTTCTTTGAACATTATATATCTAATAGTCAAGTGCACTTTACTTTCTTTTAGATACTTCAAAGTTCATCGAAACAGTTTTCTTAGAATCACTGTTGTTTTCTCACCATTTCCCCAACTACCCACAGAAAGATCCCCTGTTTCTAAATTTTCCATCTCCATATTCTTGAAAGAGTATTGGTAGAACTAAATGAAGATGGTGGGAGGTGGACATCAGCTTTCCAGTGTTCTCCCACCCTAATTTCAATTAGTCTGATATTAGGAGACAATCACAATCACTGTAGATGTATGTCCTGGAAGGTCACACAACCATAGGATCCAGAATCATGCCTGTCTATATTGATCAAGAGTAGACAATGAATGGATTCTTTTCCTTTTCCTTGAATTTAACCCATGTTCATATCTTCTTAATTCCATAGATATATTTCAGAGTCATCAGCTTCCTCCGACTGATCTCTCACAGACTCACTCCCCTCTAATTTCTCTTCCACATATCAGCCAAAGAGATCCTCTTAAGCAGTAAATTAACTAATTTCCCTTCCCTGATCAAAACCATTGAGTGGCTTCCCTTTTGACTCAGAAGAAACTGCAGTTTAATTATTCATCCCTGCAGGATATTGTCTCATGGCTGAACTACTGTCCCCCTTTCTCACTGAATACCAGCCCCAGGGGTCTTCTGACATGCAAGGTCTTTGTCATCTCAAGACCTTTGAGTTTGCTAGTTTTTTTCTCTGTGGATTCATTACCCTCTATTCAATTTCTATAGGTTTTAGCATAAATGTCACCTCTTCAAAGAAAACTTCTTTGATCATCTAAATTAAAATTGGTCTTTACAAGGATTTTTATCTCAACCATCTGTGTTTTCTTCTTAACATTTAGCATCATAGAAAAGTGTTTCTATTTGCTCATTTATTTGAAAATATAGATTAAAGCTATTGACCTTTACTCTATCTGACACTACTATAGTGCCTGATACATAGTAGATATACAATAAATGCCTTTTCTATAAATGTAGTATCAAAAAGAACTACCATAGAGGGAAGAAATTAAGGAGGTTTAACATTACAGCAAAAAAGGGGGGGGAGACATTTTAAAGAGAAAAATTTTGACCTAAGTTATTTTCTTAAGAGCATATTAAAAGAATTACGCCCAAGGTTAAGAGATGATTTAGAAATTTAGTAGGTTACAATACCTTTTGTGAGGCTGTACCAATCTTTTTTCCTCTATATGATTTAAAAAGGGCAAGGATTATATAATCTCATTGAACTTGACCCATAGACACAAAATCATTGCTTATTTCTTTCTAGAAGATAAAATAATTAAGTGGTTAGAAAAAATGGTATTGGGATTTTGATTTTGGGTTATTCATTGGTTACTCAGTTGGTACTTGTGTGACTTTTCTCAAGTAATTTAACATCTTCAACCCTGAAAGTAGCTTCATTGATTGAGTTGGGATGATAATAGCATCTATCTCTTAGTTGCATTATAAAGAGTAAATGAAATAACATGCCAAAGTATAGTTAATTCAGTGTGTGTCACATGTTAAGCACTCACTATTATTACATCTGTAATACAAGACACACTTAAAATTAATCTAACTCTGCCCTAAGTGAAGTGTCCAACCTTAGATAAGCCCCACCTATTTCAACTCTCATTATCAACCAAAGCATCCTCAAACTTTGGTGAGCATCAGAACCACATGAGAAGATTGGCATGTACCTTCAAACTTTTCTTCATAGTAGGTTGGAGATGAGAAACTCTTCATTGTGATTTACAAAGAAGGGGACCCAGGATCCCATTTGGGGATAAATTGACATGCAATAGAACTATTTTTTTCTTTTAGATGGCTAATGTAATGCTGTAGGCTTGAGGGAGAAAAAAATGGTTTGCTGATTAGAATTAAGAACAAACAAATAGGAAGGAAATTTGCTAAGGAGAAAATTAAAAGAAATGTATTAGAAGAGAACTCTGGAGAACCAAGAATTAGGCAAAAAACACTGGGGAACCTCACCAAGGATTAAAGTGTCAGAGCTTTTTCAGAACAATTCTTAACATTCTTTTTCTCTTTTCAATTTTTGGTTATTCATTGGTCTTTTTACTTGAATTTATGTAGGTGGGAGACAGAATCAGGGGCACTGTCATTGAACACAAATTATGCTCTAGATGCCTGACTGACAGATAAAGGAATCTTCCTTTGATTCAGGCAAAATCTACTATGTGGAGTTCTTAGTTGGGGTAACAGCAACAGTTACCCAAATTATGAATATGCTATATAGTAAATGTATTGCAATAACATCTCAGATGTCTATTTAATTATTTTATTAATAATATATATAATTAATAAAATAATTAATTATAATATATATATTGATTTTCTTTTCCTGCATTATTTGTAACTAAAGTCAGTGCATGACTATGGGAAAGAATTTTCATAGTTTTCATAATTTTTAAATGAAAAACATGACATTTCTTACATAAATGCTGTTTAAATCATGCTTTTTGATATATGAATCCGTGCATTCTACTCTCAAGGTCATTTACTTCCATTTATCTACAGACAGACCTAATTTTATCCTAAGGCTTGTATGACATTTATTTCATTAATTTAAGAAGTCTGGTTTTGAGTGCATTTCTCCATGTGTGTAGGTGTCAAAAGACCACACCTTTCATTTGTAATAGAATGATATAGGATGTTCTTTGTTCTTCAGCTCATCTCTTAAAAAAAAAAGTGTTGCATACGTTAATGCTCCTTTAGTTGTCTGTTATTACAAAGGTGTTTGAGGGTGACACAATCAGCCCATCAAATTCCAACCTTATCCTTTCAACATGAATTTCTGCCATCTCTTTTGAGTGTGATAGTAATGAATGGTTCCTTTTTAAGTGCAATGGAATATGCATCTTCAATTAAGATCAGGGTTTCTTTGTTCTGTTTACATCAAATTTTCCCTCAATTGTTGCATTTAGCTGCCAGTATAATTGCAGATGATATGCTGTCTGGATGCCACAGAATCAAAAATGATTTAGCCAAAACAATTGCTAGCTATACTTACTTACCTGGCTAGAAAGTTGACAATAAATTGAGAAGAGGGCACCTAGGTGAAAGCACTTCAGAAAAAGTGCATCTGAGTGGTCTCACCTTTATTGCTTATATGGATTACCAGGACTCAAGTCTCTCAAATATTTATGCCCAAATTATCTTCCTAGCTTTCTTACTACCAACATTTCCCATAGACCTTATGACTCAAAACAAATAAATTGTGGTCCATTAGAGAATAAATACCTTACTCACCACCTAATCATTGTCAGTGTGTTAACATACCTCCAGAACCATCTAAGCACCCTAATCTTGCACCAAAACCAGTTAAATAAAGGGATTTTTAAGTAATACCAGCATAATTTAAAAATGCTTCACATATGGTCTTACCTCACATTTTTTGGCATAAAATATTTAGCATAAAATTTGCAAAGATAATTTAGTAAAACGTGGTCACCAAAGCTAAAAATTGTGTCATTGTTTATTGGTTGAATATTGATTTATCCTATCATGCTGCAAGTATTATGTAAAAATACTGGAGATAGAAGAATAAATAAAACTTTGGTGGTCAATATCATATGAACGTTCAGTCTAGTAGAAATGAGATGCGACTAATTATAATAAATCCTGATGATATGATATAAAAATATAAGGAATCAAGCAAGGTTAGAAGGGCAAACACCTTTATCTATTATTCGAAGGCATTTGAGGGCAGTGAGACTTAGGTGGTCATAACTAAATTCAAGGAATTGGGAAGAGAAAGAAATATTAGAACTTCATAAAGAGCCAGGAGTGGTTCCCCACTCCTGTAATCTGAGTTACTCAGGAAACCAAAGCAGGAGGATAACACATTTGAGGCCAGCCTGAGAAACTTAGGGAGACTCTGTCTCAAAGCAAAATAAAAAGGACTGGGGATGTAGCTCACTAGTAGAGTCCCCCTGAGTTCATTTCCCAGTACCACAAAAATAAGCAAGCAAACAAAAAAAATCTCCAGAAACAGAAAAGCAAATATTCAGATACTGCCCTGAGATGAGAAAATATAGCACATTTTAAGTTCTAAAAGAAGTACAATATAGGTAAAGCATAGAAGGTAAGCGTTCGTGGAGTTCAATAAGAGTCCATGAAGATAAGATGGAAGTATGACTAGGAACAAAAAGTCAAGAAGTATAGGTTGCACCCCAAGATCAATTGAAAGCTATACAGGGCTTTTAAAAAGGGAAAGTTAGATCATCATATTCTTACTGTTGAAAGCCTCACTCTGAAAGCAACCTAGAGGTTGACTCAGAAGAGAGCAAGATTAAATGTGGGAGGCTTGGACGGGTTGTTGCCATCTCCCAGGAAAGAGACAAGAGCAGCTATAAATTAGATGGCAATAAGGGAGGACTAGAGAAAATGAATGAGTTCAAAAGGTATTTTGTAACTGAAGACAACAAAAGGGATATTTCATGCTGTAGCGTGGGTTGTATGTCTCATAGATGAATGACTTAGTCCACAGACTTAGAGCAGCCATAGAATCCTCAGTCACTGTGTCCTGGTAGCAGGGAAGTTAGCAGCACATCCACTCCTAACCCTACCTCCAGTTCTCTATTCTCTTCTCCTCATTAGCTCAGGCCGTCTAGAATGGTGCACATTCTGCCTGCATGAGGGTGTATAGAATGGTAAATGACACTTAACTGAGTTCTTAAGACAAAAAAAATGGCCAAGAGAGTTTAGTCTTGTTGAATTAATTGAGCTGAACTAAACAGAGAGAGAAAAAAATCAAGGAAAAGACTGGTAAACAAAACATCAAAGAATTTAATGAGTCAAAATTCCCACTATGGATGAAGAATATGTAGGTTGGGAGTCATAACTAATCCACCCAGGGGAAGGGTACCTTTACACATTCAAGAAAGCTCTTCATGAGGTAGAGGATATGGCCAGAGAAAGAAAGGCCAAGGTGCGGGGGCGGGGAGTCAAATGGTGCATGTGATATGAAACTTAGCAATCTAAAATGTGTTGGATGTAAATGTAAATACATTCCCAGGATGATGATGAGACTTGGCTTTCAGAGAAAGAACCAGAAACCAGGAACCAAATCCATAATGGACGAGACAGCAAATGGTAACAAAGAGGTAGCACTAGAAGACATAAGAGCCTATGGTGTGGAACTCCATGGAGTTAAATTGCCGGAAAGAAGTTAGCAGAGCAATGATTAAATGAAAATTATCCTGACCGAGGTTATACAGGCCTGTGATCTTAAAATAAACGTTAGGTGGGTAAACAAGTGGCTCCAATTAAGAATACAGAAAAATAAAAAAAAAAAACACCATGAAGATGTTGTTGGCAAATTTTTCCAATTTATCACAAATGGCTTTTAAGAACTCCTTGAAGCACTGCCTATAGTGCTTCTATTTTGCTCAGTCTCCTGAATCCAACTCCCATGTGGTACTCATTTTGGACAGTTAAGTTATCCTTTGTGAGAGTCAATGTATAGTATCATCATCCTCTTATCCCAGAGAGATATGTTCCAAAACCCCCAGTGGATGCCGTGAGTGGTACATGGGATTAACCTATACATATTTTTTTTCCTATACCTCCATACCTATATGTTACAAACTGTATTTTAAATGACCACCAATGGCCATTTTCACAGGCTTTCTCACTGATTTGCAGCACTATTGGGAGGTGGTCGGATCCTTAAGAGGCGGGGCCTAAAGGAAGGCAGTAAGGTCACTGGGGTCAAGATCTTAAAGGGGATGTTGGGATCCTGGCCCTTCCTCTGTCTTTGCTTTTTGGCCACCCTATTTGACCATAGGCTGACACCATGAGCCAAAATAAAACTTTCCTCCTTATAAGTTGATTTTCTCAGGTATCTTATTAACAAGATATAAATTTGATTAAAACAAAAAAAATGGATCTAAAAAATGAGGTTATTTCTGAGATTATACCTGCAGATTTCATTGGGAAGCATTTGGAATTGGTATTCAGGAGGCTGGAGGAGAAACAGACTAGAGAAAGTTTAGAACATTATAAGCAGATCGGGATGCAAACAGAAAAAAACTCCACTCCTGAAGCCACTTGTTTCAGATGTAAATGAGGACTCTGTGGGGAATTGAACTAGTTACCACTTGTGTTACATTCAGGTGAAGAACTTCTCTACTGTTCTGGGACTTTTTTGGAAGGCAAAGTTTAAAGGTGATGTACTAATTGATCTAGTGGAGGAAATTGATTAATCTGGCAGAGGAAACTTCAAGACACCATAGCATTCAGCGAGTGACATGGGTCCTGCTGGCTGTGTTTAACCATATTTAAAGTGAGAATCAGTACTGTAGAAAAAGCCTAGTACAAAGGTTTGAAGAGCATGCAGTTGGGCCAAAAAAAGTTAGTACATTTAAAATTATTGCTAAGGAGGGTGTGGTTGCTGAAGACATTAGCACCATTATAAGAAGCCAAGTAGGGATGGGGTTGTAGCTCAGTGGTAGAGGGCTTGCCTAGCACCAGGAAGGCACTGAGTTTGATCAGCACCATATAAAAATAAAATAAAGGTACTGTGTCCATCTGCAAATAAAAAAAAAATTAAAAATGAAGACGACAAGTACTTTGAACCAGGACAACAGGAAGGATGCCTCACGGGCATCTTAAAAATCAGCAAGGTCCCATCCATTGCAAGCTTTAAGACTTTTGTTTGAGAAGAGAGCCCAGGGCACACTGTTCTGAGAGAGCTGCCTAGGAAAATATTTTCCAAGAGTTGTTTCCTTGTTTTCAGTCATCAAAGCACTCAGAGGCTAGTGCAGTTGTGTCTCATGTAGGTACCAGAATAGCTCATGCTGGCAGTAGATCTTGGCATTGTCCACATGATGCTGGTTTTACAGGCATGCACTATGAAAGATAGACATGGAGGCTTCCACTGAGATTTCAGAGGAAAGCCTGAGATGCCAGGTGGTGTGTGGCAGGGTTAGAATCCCTGCAAGAGGCCCCTGCACAGTCAATGTAGGAAGCTGTGAGAATGAAACTGAAGCTGCAGTAGATATCCCAGGAAGTTAGAGATGCCAGGAATGTGGAACACCTGCTGAGGAAAGCCACAGGCAAGCAGAGTCAACCCAACAGAGTGGTCATGTGGGCTGAAGCCAGCAAGGCCAAAGGGCAGGGCTATCCAAGCCCTAGGGAGCTCATATGTTGCCATTATGTACCTATGTACCCCAGATACTCAGCATGTAGCAGTAGGATTTAATGCTTGTCCTACTGGTTTTAACCCTTCTTTGTTCTGAGTCCTTCTTGCTATTTTCTATCACTCCTTTTTAGAATGGGAATGTTTACCCTGTACCATTGTATCTTGGAAGAATATGACTTTAAAAAAAATATATATAGGGGATCACAGCTAAGAATATGATGAAAATTTCAGAAGCAATATGGCACTTGAGCTTTTGAACAAATCTGGAGCTGTTGAGACTCTAGAGACTCTTGGAGATGGAATAAATACATTTTGCTCTGTAAAATGGACGTGAGTCTTTGGGAGCCAACCATGGAATGTTATGGGTTGGATTTGAAATGTTCTCCAAATGTCGTGTGTTGAAGGTTTGGTCACCAGTGTATGGTGCTCTTGGG
Organism: Urocitellus parryii; assembly: GCF_045843805.1. Classification (NCBI taxonomy): domain Eukaryota; kingdom Metazoa; phylum Chordata; class Mammalia; order Rodentia; family Sciuridae; genus Urocitellus; species Urocitellus parryii. The sequence continues at coordinate 6,376,497 of NC_135544.1, forward strand.
AATTAATGGAACCACTTGAGGGTGGGGTCTAATGAAAGGAGATAGGTCATTGGGGGTGTCCTTGAAGAGAATCTCAGGACCCCAGCCTCTCCTTTCTCTTTCATTGCTTCCCAGCCCCCATGAAGTCAGAAGCTTTGCTCCATCAAACAACAAGGTTCCCCACCATGATGTTCCTCCCTTCCAAAGGCTCAAAAGCCATGGAGAAAACTGGCCAAGAACTGAAACCTCTGAAACTGTGAGCCAACTAAATCTTTCCTCCTTATAATGGATTACTTCCGGTATTTTGTTACAGTGGTAGAAATGTAGCACAGTATTACAAAATTTAATTTGTAAATTAGGCAAAGTAAGAGATTAATCACAATAACTAATACAGCTGTATATTGTGATGAAAGTCATATGAGTGTGGTCTCTCTAAAAATACATTGTACTGTATTTACCCCTCTTCCTGTGATAGCGTGAGATAATACAATGCTTAACTGACGAGACAAAGTGAGGAGAATGATATACATACTGATAAAGCATCAGACTGCTATTGACCTTCTGATATATGACAGAAAAATAATGGTCAGGCCATGATGATGCTGGTTGACCTTTGGTAACTGAAACCAGGAAAAGTGAACCTGAAAATAAGGGGGTACTGGTGCAGTTAGTTATCTCCTGCCAGGTAAGGCTACCAAATGTTGTGGATTCTATGAATCCCAGAAACTGCTCAAAGATAGTCCACTTTTTACTTTCCTTGCCAAGAGCTTCCCTGAGTTGTTTATTCCTGTCTTATTATAATCACTTCACTTGCTAAAGATGGTTTTGTTTTGTCTTGTTTATTCAACTGCCTTTAAACTTTAAGCATCTCAAAGATAGACATGGTATATTATTCATCTTTTTGTCTTTGTGTTTAGCAAGTAGAAGTTCCCAATAAATGTTTATTGAATGAATAATTAATGAATGAAAACTTTTTAGATGAGGCAGCTTACCCTATTATAAAAGGGGCACTATTTTTCTTTGAAGAAAAACTAGTAACTTCCCCTATCTCTAACAAAATATTTTACAACCTAGTGTCATTATAATATTAGCTTCTAAAAGGAAAGAATTCATCTCTCAATAGATTTTTCACAAGACAAAGGGAGACTGTAGATTCACACTCATATGCCAACTGTCATCAATTGGCCACCTCTCCCTAGAGAACTTCTTTGAGAAGAAATCTGAGACTTCTTCCAGTCCCTGCATGAAAGGATATCATAATTTCTGTTTGCCTCATGCCACTGATTTTGATAGTAATGACAAGTGTCCCATATATTTGCCCACTCCTAATTTTCAGCTACTTAACACATATTAAAGTAACTATCCTAATGCCCTTAGTGGAAACATTAAGGTTTTTTGCAAATTTAAATGTTATATCTGTATGTCAACTCTCACAAATTTTTTCTTTGTTCAAATTCTAAGAGTATTGTCTAAAATGTACAATTTAGATTATCAATCACTGTATAGGACTGTGCTTTTTATTTTAACTACACCTTTAGCAATCTGAAGGCCAAAATCTTCTTTCCGTGATTATTAACTCTGTGAATGTGACCATTGCAATTTTACCTTCAGCTCATGTCACATAAGAGAACACCCCCAAACTCAGTGGCAGGCAATAATAAACATTTATTATTGTGCTTAAATGTATTGGATATTCTGGGATGGCTCTGGTTCAAGTTTCAGGTGTACAGGATGCCTAAGTTGGCTTGGTTACCAAGGTTTCAAGGGACAACCACCCAGGATAGTCCTGCTTAGAATGTCCCCCATTGTTCTAGATAAGTGGACTGTCAAACTCATTGCCATTTTCACACCAATGACAAAAACTTCAAAGAGTTGGCTCTCATGCAGAGGCACGTTTTAAGTCTTTGCTAAGAGGGTGTCTTAAAACACTCTTTGACCAAGTTAAGTCCCTGTTCATCCCCACCATCAATGAAGGAGGAACATAGGCTCCACCTGGAGTAGCAGAGGAGGGGAATGGTTACTGAATACAAATCCCAACAGAGTTCATTTTCCGCAAGTTGAAAGTGGTGATAACCTACCGGGCTCTGTAGGTTGGTGACAAGCAGGAAAGGAAATGCCTGGCCTACATCAGTAAACATTTGATAAGCTATCGAATTTCTTTTCCTACCCTCACTGTATATACAATGTTGTGGTTCTCTGTTGGATTTTAATGATTTACTAGGCTTTGCTCCAGTTGGAATTTCCAGATTTTTATCTCTGTTTCAGGCTGGGACCTTAGGCAAATTCAGAAATGCTTCACTTGATTTTTATCTTACAGTTAAGTTACAGATCTCAGGTGCTAGACCAAGGGAACATGTTGTGATTCTCTGGTACCGCATTATGTAAGCTTTTCCAAGCACTCCACGTTTTAGCTTCTAATCAGACCTCAGCAATAGTTATGTAGAAAATGTTACCTGCTAAATTACTAATTTGTTGATTTTTTAAGTAAAAACTACTTTCCACTTATGAAAGTACAATGAACATTTTAGTATTTCAGGCACCAATTTTTATAATCACATAAGTCTCAAACTCATAGTATTTGGCTTTGAAGCTTCATTTTGTTTGAGATTTTATAAATATAAATAAGTTCTCATGAAGTATTAATACATTCTCTCTAGGCCACCAGGAAAAAAAAATAGTCACAATGAGTAAAGAAACTCACAGTATTTTAAATCCATAAGAAAAGAACACACTTTAAAACAATCATCAGAAAAGCAAACTACAATTAATTCATCATTTAATATTTTTCTCCAAAATAGAAAAAACATCTGGCTTACCTGACATCATACTTACATAATGAAAGATACAAGAAAGTGTAGTCTAATAGCCACTGGTTTCCCTAAGTAAAAAGCACTTTCTAGGAGATTTCAGTTTCTTCCTTGGATTTTAGGTTTGCTATAGCCATTAAGGTTTTACAGGAAAATTCCAGGAAGCAAATATTTTTCACTCTGTATAATAATTGCTTCTTAGAACACAGACTGTGACCATATGTTCCTAATGTTGTGTTTCCTAAACCCTGGCACTGTTTGTAAACTATATTAAGATATTGATAAATATTTGCTCACTGATCCAGTTGTATTTTCCACACTTTCCTCAGTTTATGTCTATAAATTTTGTGCCAGAGAAAATCATAGGTAATATAAATATTGTTTCCTATGCATCAAATACTCTTCTAAATGTGTCACTTGTGTTTCAGGTAGCTCAAAACGTGTACACTATTATCATCCTCATTTTATAGATGGAACCATTGAGACCCACAGAGGGCTTGTAGCTTACTGAAGTCACAAAGCTAGTAAATGCTAATAAACAGAATTAAAACTCAGGCTTTCTGGATCCTAGTGTATGCTCATAACTGTTTTGTTCCAAACTAATTTGGAAGATGCACATTTTTTTGGAAGCCATCATAAGATACTGATTAAGAACACAGACTTTATAATGAATAGTTCTCCATGAAAATCCTATTTCTGCTTTTCATAAGCTCTGCAACCCTGGGTAATTTTCTTAAAATTTTCTTAAAATCTCTAAACTTCTATTTTTTTTCTGTGTCAATGAGAGTATATTTTCTTCAAAGGGTTATTAATGATATAAGAAAGTATTTTTAGCAGAGTATTGGCATATAGTAAACTGGAATTATTAATACTATTTAGCCTAAGCACCTAGGGAAATTAAATGGCTTGCCCAAGGTCATGCATCTAGTAATGGAACAGTGAAACCTATTCTATGGATTTCTTGGTTCAAAGCCCAATGCCTTGCACTTTTATAATGTCCACCCCACAAGGACTTCTTATATTACTCGACCATGTGAGTTGATCCATAAAGGAAACTTTTTGCCTAACAATGCAGTGGTAAACCAGGAAGGACGACTGGGCTTAGGAGTGCTTACAACAATTCAATCACCCTGTATACTTGGGTGAGCATGCTTTCCTCAATAAAACAGAGACAGCAAGTAGCAAAATGTTCACAACAAAGCCAGAATTCTTCAGAAAAGAAATTCACCAAGGAGTCTTTCTAATTAAAATCTGAGGGCTCAATTAAATTTACATCATCAATATTTGCATCTTGACAGTAAATTCTTCTCTATTTTCATCTCTAGGCCCTAACATATACCTCAATAACTTAAAATTTTCATATATTTATAGATTTCCATACATCAGTATTCATCTGCCAGTTGCTTGCTTAATTGTATTTGTATCAAACATTTTTAAAAATATACTTGCTCTGATATCATCAAGTTATCATTCATCTTCCCAAGTTTAATTTGAGAAAATATATATGTAAGGAGCCTATGCTGTTTGCTTGATATTTGAGTTCTTTTAAAGCTATTTGTATAAGTTTCAGAATTTATAAGCTACTTCTTGACATTGTTATAAATTGCGTCACCAAAATCATTCATTTTGAATTTAATCTCTAGAAATTCAATTAATGCAAGCACACTGAAATTGGTTTTGAACATCTTTGGGGTCTGCCCAGCATTATTCCAGAAATGCTGCTCTTTCAAGTCATATTTTTGATGACCCCTTGATGCTTTCTGCAAATATTTTGTCGACATTCTCAAAGTCTGATTTGATTTAGTCCCACAGCCTTATAAATGTCCCTGAAACACATGGGGCATAACTCTAATCGATGATTCAGCACATTTCCATCACATAAAAAATCAAATTTCCAGTGGCACCACTTACTCTTTATTGTGCTAAGATCAATAGCCAGAAGAACCCTTAACCCAGCCGTGTGCCCAACCACCCAACGTGTATTCATAATATCCTTCTACAAAGTCAATGGGAATATTAGGTTATAGGGGCATTCATGCTTGGAATAGCAAGATTTCTTGTGTTTTTGGAGTGTGCTTCACACAAATTGCGCTTCTGACTAGCCAACATCTTCCAGAATGTAAATGCACCATGAAGCAGGACACTCTCTGTACCTCCACAGTTGTGTATAGTGGATTAGATGGTAGGCTCTGAGATATCCTTAGGACATTTAAAATATCATTATTTTCCATTTACTTAATTGACTACAAGAATTGGATACATTAATGGTCTCCATTTGCCCAAAGCTTTTCAAATAACTTGGGAAGGTCCTTCTTTTTCTGCATCAGAACAGGAGCTCTCAGCACTGCTCTTTAGGGAACTGCTTCCCATTGCGTGTCTGCTCAGAGCAGTATCACGCTTATCTGGTACTGTTTTTCTTCTTCCTCGTTCATTTCTTAAGTATTTATACCAACTTTAACTACACATCTTTTTCATGACCCATGTCACATCTAAACACTAAGAAAACATTTAATTGGACAAGAGGTATTTAACACAAACTTTAAAAGCATAAAGACTCAGAAGCACTTTGAACCTTTTGTTCTTAAAACAAGAGTGAAGTACTTAGAAGAAGATTTCCCTGGTAGATGTTAATGCCTTCTGATTGGCATCATGTTTTAAAAAAAAGAATAAAACTTAAACAGACAATTTTTTTGTGTGTTTATGGTTTACTGAAGATAGGTTGCTGGTTATTGATCTCAACCTGACATCCCTTCCGTGGGCTGAGAATGGATTTTTATTGAATTTTAACCTGACTAAAATTCTAATAAAAGACTTTGTTATTTTAAGCAGGCAAATTAAATAAGTGGGAGAATTATATCTTTTGTTTACCAAAAAAAAAAATCAGAGAGTCATTTTTGCTCTAGATTTCAGGAAACAGAGGAAAGAAATGAGATGAAGAGACAGCTAAATTGTTATGCATAATAAAATAAGGGAAGAAATGGAGTTTCTGGAGGTTGCCTGGACAAGATGGGAAAACCCATGAATGAACACAATAAGAGATATAAAATCAGTAACAAAAGGATTGAAGTAGCCCTCACAGGAAACTGTGTATTGAAAGGGCTAAGGCAGCCAAGGGATAGTAGTAAGGATGTAGTAGGAATTTATGAGATAAAGCATGACACTGCTCCATTTCAATTTGTTGGTTCAACTGTGTAGTCCCAATCTTGATCTTATCAAGAAAATGTTCAACTGGACAAGAAGTATTTAACACAAACTCTTAAAACACACAACCTGAGAAGATGTTTGAAACTTTTGTTCTTAAGAGTAAAACACAGAGTAGGAGATCCAAGACAGCGGAGTAGAGGAGATACCATTTCTGGCTGCTCTGTGCATGAATCAAGAAAGCTATCAGGCAGCTTCTCCATGGGGTCTTGCCTTGATGGAATACAACATCTCAGAGTGTGTGACAGGACCCCATAGTGGATTTTTGAAGAATCCTCCAGAGCTGTGAGCATCAAGCAGAACTCAGAGCCTCTGTGTTCTGGTGAGACTCCAGACTCCTGTCCCAAAGGCCGCAGTTTGAACACACGCACGGCTCTCAAGAGGCAAAGCAGAAACACCAAATCAGCACCTCTGCAGAGAGGCAGAACTCCATACTACGCTCCACCCCCACGCAGGTCACCGGACTCCATTCTAGCCACAGCATGAGGACACCCAACACCCCCACCTCACCAGATACCCCAAGGCAGGGAACAGAGGGACTCCATCTTGGAAAACCTTTCAAGCCATCTTTCCATGGGAGTGGCTACCAGCACGGATCTGCAACTGAACAGGTGATGTATTGTTGATATTGGGAACTGTCAACATTGTCTTTCCCCACAAAGGAGGGATCTTGGAACTATACAAGAGCACTACAAATCTATAGGGTAAAAACAATAACACACAAGTCCCACAGAGCGGGAAAGAAACACGAGTAACATGAAAAGACAAGGGGAGAAAATACCACAAACAATTCAAGACAACACATCATTAGAAGAATTAACAGAAACAGCAGAAAAAATGACAGAGAAAGATTTCAGGATTTACATGATTCAGATGTTTGGGATCTCAAAGAAGACCTCAGACAACAAATACAGAAAGCGAAAGAGCACTTTGACAATGAGCTATATAAACAAAGCCAAGAAGCAAAAGAGATGTCTATAGGGAGATAGAGGTTATTAAAAAAAAAAAAAAACAGAAATCCTTGAAGTGAAAGAAATTTAAAAAAAAAATTAAAAACACAAATGAGAGCATCACCAGCAGAGTAGACAACTTAGAAGATAAGACATCAGACAATGAAGACAAAGTATATCATCTTGAAAAGAACATAGACAGCACAGAGAAAATGATAAGAAACCACAAGCAGAACATCCAAGAAATATGGGATAGCATAAAAAGACCAAATTTAAGAGTTATTGGGATAGAGGAAGGCGTAGAGGTCCAAACCAAAGGAATGAGCAATCTGTTCAATGAAATAGTATCAGAAAATTTTCCAGACATGAAGAATGAAATGGAATTCCAAATCCAAGAAGCCTACAGGATGCAGAATATGCAAAATCACAACAGATCCACACCAAGACACATTATAATGAAAATGCCCAACCTGCAGACTAAGCAGAGAATTTTAAAAGCCATAAGATAAAGGAATCAGATTACATATAGGGGTAAACCAATTAGGACAATGGCAGACTTTTTAACACAGACCCTTAAAGCTAGAAGATCCTGGAAATACATATTCAAACTCTAAAAGATAATGGGTTCCAACCAAGAATCTTGAATCCAGCAAGACTAAGCTTTAGATTTGAAGATGAAATAAAAGGCTTCCAGGATAAACAAAAGCTAAAAGAACTTACTGCTAGAAAACCGGCACTACAAAACATACTTGGCAAAATATTTCATGAAGAGGAAATGGAAAACAACAATGAAAACCAGCAGAGGGAGGTAGCACACTAAAAGAAAAACTAATCAAAGAGGAAAACCAAGTCAAGTTAAATAACAGCAACAACAACAGAATGGCTGGAGATACAAACCATGTCTCAATAGTAACCCACATGTTAATGGCTTAAACTCACAAATCAAAAGACATAGGCTAGCAGACTGGAATAAAAAAAGATCCAACAATATGCTGCCTACAAGAGACTCACTTGATAGGAAAACACATACACAGACTGAAGGAGAAAGGTTGGGAAAAATCATTCCACTCACATGGACTGTGGAAGCAAGCAGGGGTTTCCATACTCATATCAAATAAAGTAGCCTTCAAGTCAAAGTTAATCAAAAGGCATAAGATGGACATCACATATTGCTAAAGGGAACCATACACCAACAAGACATAACAATCATAAATATATATGCCCCAAACAATGGTGCAGCTATGTTTATCAAACAAACTATTCTCAAGTTCAAGAGTCAAATTGATGACAACACAATAATCTTGGTGACTTTAACACACCTCTCTCACCACTGGACAGTTCTTCCAAACAAATTTGAATAAAGACATTATAGAGCTCAATAATACAATTAATAACCTAGACTTAACCGACATATATAGAATATAGCAACCAGCATCAAGCGGATACACTTTCTTCTCAGCAGCACTGGATCCTTCTCAAAAATAGACCATATACTATGCCACAGGGCAACTCTTAGCAAATACAAAAAGGCAGAGATACTACCAAGCATTTTATCAGATCAAAATGGAATGAAATTGGAAATCAATGACAAAATAAAGAATAAAAAACTCTGTATCACATGGAGACTGAACAATATGCTACAGAATGAACAATGGGTTACAGAAGACATAAAGGAGGAGATTAAAAAATTCTTAGAGGTAAATGAGAACTCAGACACAACATGTGGAAATCTCTGGGACACTATGAAAGCAGAACTAAGAGTAAAATTTATTCCTTAAAAGAAGAAAAAGTCAACAAATAAATGACCTCACACTACATCTCAAAGCCCTGGAAAAAGAAGAACAAATCAGCAACAAAAGCAGTAGAAGGCAAGAAATAATTAAAATCAGAGCTGAAATCAAAACAAAATAAACAATTTTAAAAATTGACAAAACTAAAAGTTGGTTCTTTGAAAAAATAATAAAATTGACAGACCCTTAGCCATACTAATGAAGAGAAGGAGAGAGAGAACTCAAATTACCAGCATACATGATGAAAAATGCAATACCACAACAAAACTACAGAAATACAGAAGAAGATTAGAAATTATTTTGAAACCTTATACTTTAATAAAATAGAAGACAGTGAAGGCATTGATAAATTCCTTAAGTCATATGATCTGCCTAGATTCAGTCAGGAAGATATACACAACTTGAACAGACCAATATCAAGAGAGGAAATAGAAGCCACCAAAGACTACCAACTAAGAAAATCCAAGGACCAGATAGATACACAGGCAAGTTCTACAAGACCTTTAATGAAGAACTAATACCAATACTCTTCAATTTATTTCAGGAAATAGAAAAATAGGGAGTACTTCCAAACTCATTCTATGAGGACAACATCACCCTGATCCCAAAACCAGACAAAGCACTTCAAAGAAAGAAAACTTCAGACCAATATCTCTAATGAACATAGATGAAAAATCCTCAATAAAATTCTGGCAAATCAAATACAAAAACATATCAAAAAAATTGTCCACCATGATCAAGTTGGATTCATCCCAGGGATGCAAGGTTGTTTCAACCTATGGAAATCAATAAATGTAATGCATCACATCAATAGACTCAAAAATAAGAATCATATTATCATCTCTAAAGACACAGAAAAACATTGACAAAATACAGCACCCCTTTATGTTCAAAACACTAAAATAATTAGGGAAAACAGGAACATATCTCAACATTGTAAAGGCTATCTATGCTAAGGCCAATATCACTTTAAATGGAGAAAAATTGAAGACATTCCCTCTAAAATCTGGAACAAGACAGGGATGCCCTCTCTCACCACTTCTATTCAACATAGTTCTTGAAACTGGCCAGAGCAATTAGACATATAAAAGAAATTAAAGGAATATGTATAGGAAAAGAAGAACTTAAACTAGCACTATTTGCTGATGATATGATTAGATACCTAGAAGACCCAAAAAACTCCACCATAAAACTTCTAGAACTAATAAATGAATTCAGCAAAGTGGCAGGATATAAAATCAACACCTATAAATCAAAGGCATTTCTGTATATTAGTGACAAATCCTCTGAGAAGGATATGAGGAAAACTACCCCATTCACAATATCCTCAAAAAAAAAGATACTTGGGAATCAACTTAACAAAAGAGGCGAAAGATCCATATAATGAAAACTACAGAACCCTAAAAGAGAAATCAAAGAAGACCTTAGAAGATGGAAAGATCTACCTTGCTCATGGATAGGCAGAATTAATATTATCAAAATGACCATACTACCAAAAGCACTATACAGGTTTAATACAATTCCGATCAAAATCTCAATGGCATTTCTCATAGAAATAGACAAAGCAATTCATGAAATTCATCTGGAAAAATAATAGACCCAGAATAGCTAATGCAATTCTAAGCAAGAAGAGCGAAGCAGGTGGTATCGCTATACCAGACCTTAAACTACACTACAGAGCAATAGTAACAAAAAGAGCATGGAATTGCCACCAAAATAGGCCAGTAGACTAATGGTACAGAATAGAGGACACAGAGACCAATCCACAAAATTACAATTATCTTATATTAGACAAAGGTGCCAAAAACATGCCCTGGAGGAAAGATAACATCTTCAACAAATGTTGTGGGAAAAGTGGAAATCCATATGCAACAAAATGAAATTAAACCCCTATTTCTCACCATGCACAAAACTTAACTCAAAATGGATCAAGGACCTATGAATTAAACCAGAGACTGAGTCTATAGAAGAAAAAGTAGGCTCTAATCTTCATCATGTGGGATTAGGCCCCAACTTCCTTAATACGACTCCTATAGCACAAGAATTAAAAACAAGAATAAATGGGATGGATTCAAACTAAAAAGTTTTTTCTCAGCAAAAGAAACAATCTATGAGGCGAACAGAAAGCCTGCATCCTGGGAGCAAATTTTTACCCATCACACATCAGATTAGAGCACTAATCTCTAGGGTATATAAAGAACGCAAGAAGCTAAGCACCAAAAAAAAAAAAAAAAAAAACCCAATCAATAAATGGGCCAAGAGCCTGAACAGACACTTCTCAGAAGAGGATATACAATAAATCAATAAATATACGAAAAAATGCTCATCATCTTTAGCAATCAGAGAAATGCAAATCAAAACTACTCGAAGATATCACCTCACTCCAGTCACAACGGCAGCTATTATGAAGACAAACAACAAGTGTTGGTGCGAATGTGGGGAAAAAGATACACTCATACATTGCTGGTGGGACTGCAAACTGGTGCAGCCCATTTGGAAAGCTGTATGGATATTCCTTGGAAATTTTGGAATGGAACCACCATTTGACCCAGCTATTTCTCTTCTCAGACTATACCTAAAGGACTTAAAAACAGCATACTACAGGGACACAGCCACATCAATGTTTATAGCAGCACAATTCACAATAGCTAAACTGTGGAGCTAACAGTGGATAAATGGATAAAAAGTAATGTGGCATTTATACACAATGTAATATTACTCAGCATTAAAAAAAATAACAAAAGCATGGCATTTGCAGGTAAATGTATAGCCCTGGAGAAGATAATGCTAAGTGAAGTTAGCCAATCCCCCCCAAAATGCCGAATGTTTTCTCCGATATAAGGGGGGTGGCTCATAGTGGGGTATGGAGGGAGAGCATGGGAGGATTAGATTAATTCCAGATAGGGAAGAGGAGTGGGAGAGAAAAGGAGGAGCGGGGAATTAGTAAGGATGGTGGAATATGATGGTCATCATTATACAAAGTACATGTATGAGGACTTGAATGGGGTGTCAACATACCTATATACAAACAGAGATATGAAAAATTATGGTGTATATGTGTATTAAGAATTGTAATGCAAAAAAGTACATGTATAATGGCATAAATTGATGTGAACATACTTTATATACAGATATGACAAATTGTGCTCTAAATGTGTAATAAGGATTGTAATGTATTCCACTGTTGTTGTGTATTTAAAAAATAATAATACAATAAATTTTAAAAAGGAGTGAAACACTTTCCCTGGTAGATCTTAATGCTTTCTGATTGACATTGTTTTTTAAAAAAAATAAAACCAAAACAGGCCAAATTAAGCTACATACAACTACCTTACGTGACTTCCATTTCTAAGTTAAGAAATTTTGAGCAGCCAAAGTACAACTTAGAGAAGAGTTAAGGGATGTCAAAGAGAGAAGGTGAGTGAAAAACAAACAAGAATGGATTCAAAATAGAAATGAGAAGAAAAAATATAAATGAAGAAAATAAAATTCCCCCAAACAAACCTGGTTCAAAGGGGAGAAGGAGATCCTGGGTTTCCCACCATTGATGGCATCACAGTCTAAACCAACATATTTGAGTATCAAAGTAAAACTTGGATTATACTGAAAAGCTTAGGCCTAACACAGGATTGCCCAAGAGTCAGAACTTAGGGTTGAAAATATGAAAAGTAGAATTACTTTCCTCTTTCTTTATTACTTCTTATTTCTCCCTACCCCAGCAACTTTCTGACTTCTCTCACTCTGAACTTAGGGTCCTGGAAATGAGAGGAAGAGGAATAGTGTAAATGTAGATCTGGCAAAGTAGATCAAACACGCAGTTCCACCTGAAAGGTTCCTTATCCCTGCATCAACTAGCCATGTCCCCCTACATATGCATTCACCTCAAATGTCTGCAGAATCTATTCTCTAGCTCATTTCTTTTTGAATATGAGGCATTGGAATGGAACTAACCATGAGATTGAGACAGTCAAAGTGAATTTAGGATTTGCCCTTAGTCGTGACAGAAACAATTCAAGAATGGCAAAGCAGGATGCTGCGGAGTGTCTGAGAGTCTGAAGGCACTCCCCTTAGGGCCCTGCATGATTAGGAGGCAGAAGAAGAATGCAATGCTGTTCAACTTCACTTTATGAGCCTGTAGCCTGCTTTTGTCACCTCAATTTCAAGAAGTAATCAATTTACTAACAAATTTTCCAAGGGAACTGTATACATCAGCTGAAAATACTTCTATAAAGACCTCTCTCAAACAGAATCAGAGTAAAGCATTTCAGTGAGTATTGAAGGTAGAGGGACACATTTTAATATACTGACCTCTGACCAGGGAACCTATTGCTAAGTCTTTGCATGATGAGTCACACCTCTGCCTGCACTGCCAAAAATAACAGTTCCTTATTTTGCACACAGTAAGATACGCTAGAACGTGCACAGGAGGGTGTGGAAACCAAGCAGATTCTACTATTTCCTTACTATGAATTTTTGAGCAAACCAGCTAACATATCTGAAACTCATTCTTCATATCTGGAAAATCATAGAATAATCACAACCAGGAATGATTTGCAAGAGTCAAAATGTGTTATTTTTCAAAGTGCTTTTTAAGGGACTTAGACTACCCATTGTGGTTTTTCTTTTGTCTTTGTTTTGTTTCTCTAGATAGTGCTCTGGCAAGTCCTCATTCTGTCGCCTCTCCTACCCCTAGCACGCCATGGTCTCTGCCATTTGAAATCAGCTGCAAAACCAAGCAGCTTCACAGGCTAAATACATTTTTAATGCTCAGAGTCGGGAGTCTTGCTTCTGACTGCCCTGAGAGAGATTTTTTTTTCGTCTCTGCATGATTGCAAAAATTACACTCAGAAGAATTGGAGGGACTTGAAGCCAGTGCATTTGTCAACGAAAATGCCAGTATTTTAAAAATATGTAAAAGCTGCATTTTCCAGTGGAAATACACACACAAACACACACATACACATTATCATTTCCATCACTAAAACATTAGCCATTCACTTCCCAAAGTCAAAATAAAGCACTTCTATTTTAACCTCATTGTTATTTTCTTGTGATTTTTTTCTTTTTTTTACCTGAGGTAAATATATCGAATTTCCTCCCGAACCCATACAAATGCTTATAACTCTCACCTCCTCTTTGATGACTCTGAAGAAATGGCTAACTTCACTGAGGACTTGCTACCTGACAGAGGCCAAGTGTTTTGTACCTTTTCATCCTCAAAACTAAGTGGTCATCTTTTACCATCATCGTCTTCAACACAGCAAACTTGAGTAACACTCTCAATAATTTTATATGGATAATAAGTCATACTTCTTCCTTGGTCTGAATCTAGAGTCAGTGATATTACTTATTACTTTATTTTTCCTTCAAGTTTGGCATGGTTTGAATATGAACAGTATCTCTAGAAGTTCACAACTTGAAGACTTGTTATTGGAAAGTACTGAAAATTGAAGAGGTGGGGGTCTACTGGGAAATCCTTTGGTCATTGGGAGAGGGCATTCAAAGTGAATTTGGAACTTGGCATGTCCCTATCTCTCATGGCTTCCTGAATCTAGATGTGAGCATCTGCTTCAATCTTCATTCTTACCGTAATGTATTGTGCCTGCCAAGGCTGAAAACCAAAGGGGTTGCCCAATATTAGATTTGAAACTCCTGAAACGTGATCCAAAATAAACCTCTTTTTAATTGATCAGTAGCCTGTATCTGGTGTTTTATTATAGAAACTCATAGCTGACTAATACAATGTTTTTTATTACTAAATAATATTGACAGTATTTGACATTTAGTGTACTTCTAGGTGATAGGCACTGCTTTATTCTTTACATGGATCATTTCGTTTCATTCACAAAACCATACAAGGAGATTAGAATTGTTTTGCCACTCCCAATGTACAGATGAGGAAATGAAGAAATCGAGGCACAAATGTAGAGAGAATCTGACAAAGATCCCATTGCTCTTAACTGGAAAGACAGGATGCAGGTACAAATTCTCCAGCACTTCATCTTTCTCTTCCATGAAACCTGCACTCACACTCAAGATTGAGAGCCACTGACCTCTCATGACAGGCCTTTGAACCCCTCTCCACCTTACCAAAGGACCACGCACTGTGTGCTTGCCCATGCATTGGTCTCTGTGCCTGGGTCTTCCTTGTGCTGATTTGGACAAACTCCTTCCTCCTCCAGGGTCTCCAATATCACTTACACCCTATGAACTCTGCCTTCTCCCTTCCCTTCCCTAGAAAACATTTAATTATTTCCACAGCACAATGATCAGGCTTCTACTGTGCCAGTTTTCACATTATGTGACAGTTAATTGTTTACTGTTCTGTCCCTTCTTCCACATTATGAGCTCCTCAAAGAAAGGATGCCATTTTATTTATCTGCATTCTCTAATGTCTAAAAATGTGACTGGTATATAGTAGATATGTGTTTAATTATATATCAAACTAAATTTGTGTAACTGCTTTAACTGTCCTTTTGAGTCTGTACCCAATAATGATTACAAAAAAAAAAAAAAAGAAAGAAATCAGAGGTCCCTGCACGTAAATTTATTCTTATTAGAGAGGAGATTTTTTAGTTCAGTAAAAATAACTGTGACAGGTTACTACACCTGATGTCATGATGCAGTTTGGCTTGAGTCTACTCTGATATTTTTTCCTCTCCCTCCATCCCTTTTTCTCCTCTCTCTCTCTCTTTCTCTCTCTCCTCATTCTTTCCCCTTCTCCCCACATTCCTTAACTATTTGTTTCCTTGGTCTTTTATGGGTTATTTTTGGCTATTTGTCAAATTACCCATTCTCCTTGAAGCTACCATGTGTTGTGATTCAGGCACCAATTTTAGAATCATCTATTATAAAATCTTATATTTTTGTTTCTTTCATTATCGTTTATATTACTTTCTTTATGTGTTCCAAATTTTCACTTTTAACATTGTCAACTTATTGTAAGATGTAAGAGAGACCAAATATGATGGTGATTGGTGCATGAAAACTTAATATACTGGTCCTAGAACAATTTTTTGTTGTTGTTGTTGTTGTTCTTTTTAAGTCATATATGAAAATAGAATCTGTTTTGATATAATTACCAGCATGGGATATATATTATTCTAACTACAACCCCAGTCTTGTGGATGTACATGATAGTAAGATTCACTGCGGTGTATTCATATATGTACGTAGGAAAGATGTGTCAGATTCATTCCACTGTCTTTCTTTTTCCCTTTCTTCATTTCTTCCGTTCCTCCCTTTGTCTGCAACAAGCTTTCAACTTGATGTTAGAAGCTGCATCTGTCCCTGTAAACAAGCCAGGTGGTGCTGGGAAAGTAATCCTGCCCATGCAGCAGGCAATTGTAAAGGCCTAATAAAGCAATCGTGCCCATTTTATGGTATTTGGTGATAAATGCCTGGCATAAGTACTTTGATTATCTAAGCATTTTGATGCCCCCTGTGGTACTTGGCCTCCCTGGGTTAATTTGTCTTCTGTGTCTACTTTCCCTGGATGTTGACCTAATTACTATTCATCATCAGGCCATTGTTCTCAGTTGGTCTGTGACTAGAGTCGCTACTTCAGTACTGTTCTTAACTCTTCCTCTGTTTCTGTTACTCTGGCTCTTGCCACTCCCACTCTTCTACCTCTACTATCATTCTTTCCCCGACTTTCTCAATATACCAGGGGCCATGGATTATACCAATTGCAGCTTTTCACGTTCAAAGCTGCCTGAGTCTAGATGGTCTCATCTGGCACATGGTCTTTACTTTTGACTTAATGTCTAATCCTCAGAGTAAGACAATACTAGAGTAATGAACATGTCCACCTTACTTTTATTTTGACAACATAATAGAAATATCATGGGAATACACTAATCCTGTTGCTGATCCACAATCTGTTCTTACAGTAATTACTATAATCTTAGGCAAGTGATTGAAGCGGTCTTTGATTCAGAGTAATAAATGCAACTTTTCTTTTTTTTTAAATTTGTTCTAATTAGTTATACATGACAGTACAATGTATTTATGCACTTTGATATACCATACATAAATGGAGTATAACTTCTCTTTTTTTTTTGATTGTACATGTTGTAGAATCGTATGGGTCATGCAGTCATATATGTGCATAAGGTAATACTGTCTGTTTCATTCCTACCCCCAGACGCCCTCCCCTCCCCTCACTCCCCTTCACTCCCTTCTACCTAATCTAAAGTAACACTATTCTTCTCTAGTCCCCCCCTCCCTTATTGTGGATTCGTGCTGAGAGCCATTACCAAGTAGGTATGACGCATCGTAATCCTTGCCAGTGTACCCCATGTTAAATGGACTTGCCTTGGAAATTTGCTGCGACCTTGCTTGTGTGTTTGAGAAAGGTGACCCTGCTCAATCACCAGGGTGGATCCAGGATTAGGGTGTATTCCTGCAGGAAGTATCTCCATCCTTGGGTTTAGGGCGTGACAATAGGAGTTTTAGGGAAGTTAGAGGTTGAAGATTATTGCTGCTGGGAGTAGGGCGTGCCTGCTGCCGAAGTTCCCGCTGAGTGCTCGTGGAGAAAAAGTATTTTAGGACATGTATTGTGCGGGAGATTGAGAATTTCCCCTGAACGTGTGTGGAGGCTGGTGTGAGATCCGGAATAAAGAATTGCTGTTTGAACCTACAAAGCTGTGTGGTGGCTCTTGATCTTGTGCCAAGCCAAGACATTGGCATTCGGCAGATTAGCATCTGCATATCAGAGAAAACATCTGGCCTTTGTTTATTGGGATTGACTTATTTCACTTAGCATGATATTCTTCAAAGTCATCTATTTACCGGCAAATGCCATAATTTCATCATCTTTAAAGCTGAGTAATATTCCATCATATATATATATATATATATATATATATATATATATAGCATATATATGATAATGTAGACTTATATAGATACATATAGAAATATCATGGGAATACATTAACCATATAGATAGGTAGATAAATAGATGGATGAATGGATAAATAAATAGATAAATAGATAGATAGATAGATACCACATTTTCTTTATCCTTTCACCTGCTGAAGGTCATCTAGGTTGGTTTCATAGTTTACTATTGTGAGTTGAGCTGCTATAAACATTGATGTGGCTGTGTCACTATAGAATGCTGATTTTAAAGTCCTTTGGGTATAAACTGAGATGTGGTGGAATACCTTGGTCAAATGGTGGTTCCATTCCAAGCTTTCTGAGGAATCTCCATATCACTTTTCATAATGGTGAACCAGTATGCATTTCCACCAGCAATGTATGAGTGTACATTTTCCCCATGTCCTCATCAACATTTATTATTGCTTGTATCCTCCATAATTGTGATTCTGATTGGAATGGGATAAAATCATAGATCAGTTTTGATTAGCATTTCTCTAAATGCTAAAGATGTTGAACATTTTTTCATATATTTATTGATTGATTGTATTTCTTCTTCTGTGACATGTCTGTTCAGTTCCTTAGCCCATTTATTAATTGGGTTATATGAGATTTGTGTGTGTGTGTGTGTGTTAATTTTTTTTGAGCTCTTTATATATCCTGGAGATTAGTGCTTTACCTGAGCTGCATGTGATAAAGATTTTCTCCCAATCTGTACGCTCACTCTTCACATTCTTGATTGTTTCCTTTGCTAAGCAGCTTTTTAGTTTGAATCCATCCCATTTATAGATTCTTGATTTTACTTCTTGCATTTGAGGGGTCTTGTTAAGGAAGTCAGATCCTAGGCTGACATCATGAATATTTGTGCCTGATTTTTCTTCTATTGGATGCAGGATCTCTGTTCTAGTGCCTGAGTCTTTCATCCATTTTCAGTTGAGTTTCATGTAGGATGAGAGATAGAGGTTAATTTCATTTTGTTACATGTGGCTTTCCAATTTTCCTAGCAACATTTGTTGAATAGGCTATCTTTTCTCCAGTGAATGTTTTTGGTGACTTTCTCTAGTATGAGATAACTGTATTTATGTGGGGGTTTGTCTCTGTGTCTTCTATTCTATACCATTGATCTACATGTCTATTTTGGTGCTGATGCTATGCTGGTTTTGTTACTATTGCTCTGTAGTAGAGTTTAAGGTCTGGTATTGTGATACCTCCTGCTTCATTTTTCTTGATAAGGATTACTTTGGCTATTCTCTTATTTTTCCAAATGAATTTCCTGATTGCTTTTTCTAATTCTATGAAGAATGTCATTAGGATTTTAATAGAAATTGCATTAAATCTGTATAAATGGCCGTATGGCCATTTTGACAATATTAATTCTGCCTATCTAGAGCAAGGGAGGTCTTTCCATCTTCTAAGGTCTTCTTCAATTTATTCCTTTGGTGTTCTGTAGTTTTCATTGTCAAGTTTTTTCATGTCTTTTGTTAGATTGATTCCCAAGTATTTTATTTTTTCTTTGAGGCTATTAATAGTGTATGGGGTCGTTTTCCTAATTTATCTTTCAGTAGATTCATCACTGATGTATAGAAACATGTTTGATTTATGGGTGATTTTATATCCTGCTACTTTGCTGAATTCATTCATTAGTTCTATAAGTTTCCTGGTGGAATATTTTGGATCATCTGTATATAGAAGAAAATAGTGATAGTTTGAGTACTTCTTTGCCTATTTATATCCCTTTATTTTTTTTTCTTCTGTTTAATTGCTCCTTAAAGTATTCCATGAAATAGAGAAGGAGGAAACCCCTCTAAACTCAATCTATGTGGCTAATATCACCCTGATACCAAAACCAGAAATAGACACATCAAAGGAAAAAAAAACTTCAGAGCAATATCCCTGATGTACATAGATGCAAAAGTTCTCAACAAAATTCTGGCAAATCACATACAAAAGCATATTTAGAAGGTGCATCATGATCAAGTATGGTTCATCCCAGGATACAAGGTTGGTTGAACATATGGAAATCAATAAACAATTCACATATCAATAGACTTAAAAACAAGATAGATGTTGAAAAATCATTTGACAAAATACAGCACCTCTTCCTGTTCAGAACATTAGAATAACTAGGGATACTAGAAACATAACTGGACATCGTAAAAGCTATATATGCTAAACCCAAGGCCAACATAATACTAAACAGAGAAAAACTGAAAGCATTTCCTCCAAAAACTGGAACAAGACAAGGTTGCCTTCTTTCACCACTTTTATTCAGTATCATCCTTGAAACTCTAGCCAAATGCAAGTTTTCAACCTTGTACTTACTGCTTGTACTCAACCTTGAACTTACTGCTGTGAATCTCTAAATATGGAATCCCAGGAATCAGTGTATTTTAGATACTACATTGGTACTAATTCTCACCCTTGGGTTAGAACAACTCAATTTTGATATCTCCAGTGTCCCTTTCAGGAATAGAGTGTTTCCTTATCAATGGTATTCACCTCTCAAGAATTTTGGAGCATTACGTAAAAACGTTAAAAAGCATGCTTCATCCAAAATGCATAAATATTTTTTATCATGCACATGCTACTTAATCTGTTTTTGCATATTGTTTCAGGAAGGTAACATGCCTATTTGTATTTTCATTTTTTTTTAAATAAGAAGCACTGAATTTGAGTCATCTGGAAGAATAACCACACATAATATTTTCTTTGTTCAAGCATTTGTAGCATAGATTTCTCAAAATCCCAGAAGTCATTGTCAGTTGTCATTAATGGTAATTGATGGAACATTTTATGACTTTTAAGTAACTGAATTTCCCCTAAAAGACCAATGGGATTACACCCATCATCATACCTTATACATGAAGTAACTTTTGTTCCCATGATAATATAGCTCACACTTCCAGTCATGAAACTTCTAAACAGAAAAATCACTGGTACAACTGAGCTGCTTGCTGGAGGTGGGGGAAGAAATGTAAAGGAGAAGAAGAATTAATGTATAAGGACTTGTCCTCTGCTTGATGGGGTGAGTCTTTTCACTAATACTCAAGTTGAAAATTATTTTTCTCCTACAGAAAGATGAGGAAGTTTATATAATCTCTTCAACCACCATGCCACAGAGTAGAGCAGACAGAGCTGTCGTTAAAGGAAACTAGCACCTGCAATGATGCTTTACAGTCAAGGCATTGAAAGAAGCGGAGCTTCTAACACAAAAATAGGAAATAAGAAAAGAGATGAATGGGGCCACGAATTTACATTCGAAAAAGAATATTATCTTGAAATCCTTATTTTTTTGCAACTGCAGACAGAATGAGAATTTTCTACCTTTTTTTTTTCCCTTTCAATGTCACAATCTTGGAAATAGTGCATGTTGGACAAAATCAAGAACAGCACAGATAATTAACAAAATGGAACCAGAATAAAGTCTGGAAGAGACTAAAGAAAAGAGAATATATTACAGATGCCCTGACAGGAAATGTTACTGCCTTATTAGGAGGCAAGATTTTAAATAAAAGCCCCACACGCTGTATATCATTTGCTCTTGCTTTCTCTTTTGTGCATGTTTTGTTATTTAGTAAACTGAATATTAATTATTAATTTCAGGAAGGGGTTTGAATACTTCCTCTAATCAATTTTTCTTTATCTATGTAACATTTTAATACACAAAGATCTAAAATCTAGTTACACTGGATGGAATTTAGGAATTAGGACATAATTAGGAATTTAGCAGAACACAGAAAGTTGCAACCTTTGCAGAAAGGTGGCAAGGCTCTGTCATGCTTGGTTCTGCTTTCTTTGTGCAAGGGTAAGTCTCTTAAGGAGAAGTCTTAAATGAGGAATGAAGTCGACTTCCTCTTTGGCTCTGTCCTACCTCTCTCCTAATCTCATCCCTTCTCTCTTCTTCTTCCTTCCTCAGATCTTTCCTTGTCTTCCTTCATCACTTTCTACATACTTTCATTCCTACCATCAAAGTCTCCGGGGGGGGATAGAACACAGTGCATATTTTACTTCTTTTCTTTATTCTAGTCTCTGCCTAATGAAAAAATGTCTAAAAAGACTCATTCTCAGTGGGTTCCTGCTACACAGTCCAGTCTCACAGCCCTGAAATGATGTTCTACGGAGCGTGGCTTTGCCGAGTTGGACACACTCGGCAGCACTAAGATAACAGGATGCTGAGATGATGCTGTCTGGTGAACTGAAGCACAGCAGCTGCAAGTCAGAAGGGTGAAAGAACACTTTAAGGACGTGCTGGAGCATGGAGATGAGCAATCTGGCATAACAGGAGCTCCTAGGTAGGAGCTGAAGCAGAGGAGAGAATAGCCTGGTTACTTCAAAATTAAAAGCTAAATTTTGGCAGAACGTGAATCAATAGTTCATATGTGGATTTTATAGTAGCTAATATGGAAGCTCCATAGGACTGAATTATATTTTCTTAAGGTAGAAAGCTCTCCTAGTTCTCAACCTCTCTAGTAGAACTGAATCACTATAAGTAGCACCAACCTTTAAAAAGAAGAGCAGGTTGAAAAACTGCTAAACTCTGTATTACCAAAGAACCTTAACAAAATGTGTGAGCCAGTACTTTGAAATATTGAGAAACAACTCATTAATCCTGTTTTTAAAAAGTGCTTTCATTTCTTATTTTTCAGGTAGGATGCACACCAGGTTACACCTCACCCTTAACTTGACCCGAGACTGTTACACACACACACACACACACACACACACACACACAGTGTTCTCTGGGGGAAACATATCCAGAAGATTGAAATTATTTACCTTGCAGTCAAGTGCTTTGAAATGCAGACAAAATGATGGGTTCTCCATTGCCATATAACTGGAGGACAACTTTGTATAAAAGAAGGTAAGTCACTGGCAAATGTTGGCCCTGATAGGTGCAGACATAGGGTTTAGCTGTTCATTTTCAGCTGTAACCTCATGGAGTCACCTTTTCAACTTACACTTTCAAAATCCAGGAGTTAAAGTAACTAAAGGAGAAGAAAAGTTATACATTGCAGGTTGAGATCATTATCACTGCACATTAATTTTTTTATAAATCCATTTCTTCAAGACTTTAAGAATTCAGTTTTCATAATGATTCAATAAATATAAACTGAAAGAAAAAAAACACCATCAGAATCCTAGAAGGGGAAATAACATTACAATGCTAATACAGTCAGTAGGAGGCCACAGTAATCCAGATTATCATACATAACTGTCTCATGGAAACTAATTTGACTTTTATTGTGCTGCTAAATGAAATTATTACATGATCTATAGATTATTGAGCCCTGTGGCAATGCTGGAGAGTGAGGCACTGAGCTGCATCTTTTACTTTGATGGTTGCGAGGTGTTTAAAGCACTTTACACATTAAGAGTCAGTAAAGTAGACTATAATGCTCAGAAACAACACAGTGACTAAATAAATTACTTGCCAGAAACCATAACCATGGCAGGAAGAATGCAGCGAGCAAGCAAAGCATCTCCTCATTAACCATGTGCATCCAATAAAGATAAGGCATGCGAAAGAACTTGCATGTGAGAGCTATATAATTATGAAAACAGTTTTTCCTCTGATGGGCATGCCTGGGACAATGTCCCCAGCCTCCCTAGGCAATCCCCTAAGGGACTTTGAAGATGCTGATGACTTTGTGTTACTTGATGGTGTTGGGAACAAGGCACTGACCAGGGAAATCGTTCCAGCTGAATAAGAACATGTATATTTAAGACCCCAATCAAGGGAAAAGAGGATGACATGTGTTTGTAGATAATAAAATATTTTTATTATGGAAATTACACTTGAACATTACCAGGATTGTGCTTCTTATTATAGGAATTGGTATTTTAATCATAAATTCAGAAGTAACAGCAATGGTTCTAATTATTACTAACAGTTAAATTTTCATGCCATTATGGGAGTTACCCTTGCATCCAACTCCAAAGATGAGTTAGCTCCTTCTGTTCAACTGTAGAAACCAGTGTGCTTTACACTATTGCTGGAGCACTTACTGCAGATTAAGGTTCAAAGTGCATGTTTCTCTCACCATCTTGAAAGCTTTGGTGGTCTGTAGTCTGTGCTATTGACTATGCCACCCAGTCCTCCATCCGGGTACTCCAGCCTAGCAGTCAATCAGACTTTGCTGCTTGACTACAATCTTCCTCATTACCCACAACTGTGAAGTCACACAGGATGGCTTCAATGTCTTTTCATATCCTAACCTGTCAGGGTTTTTTGTTGTTGTTGTCTCATTGCCAATGACTTTTCCTTCCACTCCACTTTTTCTCCCTGCTTCCACAGATACACCAGGATCCAGCCACTTCTTAAAACTTTTGTCAAAAATTACAAATCCACAAATAACAAATAACAATGTGTAACTACAACTTTCTCCCTTTCTAATTTTTTTTATTTATTCCTGTTACAAACGTTCAGCTCATCTAGTTTTCTAATGAATTAAATCCTTTACCTTCTCCCAGATCTTTACTTTTCCACTTTTCCCAATTATTCACCTAAGTTTATATAGTCGTTTTTGGTAATATATTTTGCTCCAGTGTTTTACCACTTTTAGCCAACACCAAACCCTGGAAGAACTCCATTATCTTCTTTCTCCACATGTGGTCCTGACAGGACAGCTCAGCACTACTTCATACAAAAAGATGAATGGATTCCATGAACACGTATGGTTGCCATTCAAATGGGCTCTTAGAGTAGCTGTAGTGACCTCATTCTCCCACCTTCTGCAACTATTTCACACTTTCTTCCCTGTCCTCAAAATTCTAATTCACCCTTTCTTTTCCTATTAGTTGATAATTATTTCCAATATTTGACCAAAGTCATATTTTTTTGGAACTGGGAACGGAACCCAAGATTACTACTAAGCTACACCCCCAGCACCCACACCCCCACTTTTTTCATTTAATTTGCGACAGGGTCTTGCTAAATTGCTGAAGCTAACCTCGAACTTCCAATCCTCCTGCCTCAGCCTCCCAAGTAACTGGGATTATAGTTTTGCAACACCACACCCTAGAAAATTCTTGATCTTCACAGTAGCAAATATCAAATTGTCTCCTACTGCACTATTCTATCTTCCTTTTCTCTGGTAAAACAGAGGCACTATTTCTCCTCTCAGCTGAAGCTAGACTATCTACTGGATTTCACCTGGTCACCACTTAATAAAAATTTGAATATTAAAATCTTTTTTTCTTTTCTGTAGATTTAATATCTTCCTTGACACAGTCTTCCATCTGGCATTTTAACATGTTGAAATATCTCCCACAGTCACAAAACTTTCCATGAACCCCAAATCTCTCAAACCTCATCTTCTGTTTCCTCTTTTCATCACCAAAAGTTAATCTCCTGGTCTCCATCCCTAAACTTTTAATCAGACAAAAATCTAGTATCTTTTCCAATCACTGCCTGAAAAATAAGAAAAGGTATTTTTGGAATATTTAGTGAGAGCCAAGTTGCTTGACCTCTCACAGCATCTGTAGACTTACCCCCTCTCCTTCTTGAATGTTCTTCCATTGGCCTCTGGAATTCTTTATCCTTATTTTCTTCCTGTTTTTCTGTTCACCCTGTCTATACTTCTTCTACACAGGTGTTAATTTTTTTAAAGCTCAGAATCTCATCTTCCTTTCATTGTCTAATAGGGTTTCCATTTTACCTTCACCCCTCAGGTTTTAAAGAGTCCTTAATGTGCCAGTGACCTTTGACACAGGCTTCTCTGCTAAGCTCCAAACTATGTATATAACTGCCTACCCCAAACCTCCCTCTGGACACCTCAGATATACTTTAAGCAGAACAAAAGCAATTTCTCAGTTCTCTTTTCTTGTACTGGGGAACAATTCACTTATCTCCCAGTGCTTTAATCTCATTAGAATAGTGTCAACCTTCACCCAGTTATATAACAGAAAGCCTGAGAAACTCTGACTCTCCCTCACTCTACATTCCTGCCCATCACCAGGACCACCAAAGCCTTTCTACTGTGAATACCTGTGAAGTCCCTCCTTTCTTTCCAGCATCAGGGTCACTAGACAAAACCAACCTGCCAAGCGTGACCTGCAGTTCTGTACACCTGTTACCAGGTCTCCCTACACCACAAAGGTTTTCTCTTCAAAATAAAACTAAATTGATTGTTTCAAAATACAAATCTGATATGTTCCCCAAATCCATTTCGCCTAATACCCTTTAGAGTTTCCATTTCTCCAAGTATAAGAAAAACAGAAAATCCTTAGGGGACGATTTCATGAAGTTTCTGCCTATTTCTGAAGACCCACTGTACATAACCTTTGTCTCAGTCTCTGAAATCCTGACACATAGCCTTTCTGCAATTCCTCAGACATGTCTTGTTTCTTCCTGCAAGAGGAGCGTGTCAGGTGTGGTTGCCTGTGCCATGTACCCTTCCTGTCTTTGTTGAGTAAACTCATGATCACCTTACCTCCACTCATTATCATTGTCTGAGAAATCACCCTCTCCCCCCAAACTAGATGTGATTCCTTTCCTTTCAAAGACCTATGGCATTTTTCACATATATACAAGGTGATTGATTTGGTCTGTTCCTATTTCATCTCCACAGACTTATATGTCTAGTTGTTCTGCTCTGAGACTGGGGAGAGTCCAGTTGGTACTTGTCTCTCATTAAAATTATATATATATGTGCATGTTTATCTCTGTGTGTGTATAGTTGTTTGTGTATGTGTGTGTGTGTGTGTGTGTGTGTTTGTGTATTCACAAACAGACACACATAAGTGGATGAAAGTATGGACAAATAGGAAAATTTAAAGAGCATGGCAACATGTTTAAAATGCGAGCAATGAACTAAGACAATGTTTTCTGTTTTCTTTCTCGTATATTATTTCTCAAACAATATTTATTACTGATTTTAATCATCTAAATTTTTTCTACTTAAGGAGAAAAACTGGATACTTCAATTTGTTTTTACCATATCTTGTTTTTTTTTAATGCTAATCCAATATTCTAGAACAACCTCCCCCTCTCTCAAAAAACCTACTTTCCAATTCAAAATTCTCACACTATCACACATGATCTCACAATATCCCATATCATTTAGTCTAATGAGAAGAATTTCCTTTTATTCAAATGTTTGGTGTTTCATAATGGCCATACTCTTTTAAAAAGGGAATTGAGATAATTCTGTTTAAATTCATTTCAGTAAAAATTAATCACACATCTACCATTTGCCACAGTGCTTCACTGTGAGAATACAGAAATAAAAAGGACAGATTTTACTTTCCCTGCTAGTGTGAACTTGTTAACATAAAAGCTGGTCGATTAAGACGACAATCTTATTTGGACTCATGATAATCATTTTACTGTAATGTTAAATTAATTTTTTGCTTGATTTTCCTGGGCATTTCAAAACACATAACTCAAAAAATAATATTGTCCAAGAGTGGCTCCTTAAAAGGACAATCTACATTCGAAATAATGACTTTAATAAATCAGGGAGCATTCAACCAAACTAGATCAATGATTAGACATGACCAGTGGAAGATAAACATGACTTTAATGAATATTTCTAAGAGTCATTCACTGTTTATGATGTCTTTAGTGTGAAGCCGATATCAAAGCCACAAAATAAAATAATCATAATAACATTAATAATATTACTGACTCACTAAATCCTAAGATTTTAACTCTGCGAACAAATATTTAAAATTCACACATGTGCACTGAAGTGGGTTGGAAATCATAATCTAGAGCTTATATAACCTTTATTAATGTTAAGATTGAAAACTCAGATCATCCTGTAAGACACTGAAACAAGATAGTATCCTTTACATATATAAGCTATCCTATAAATAGTGCTTTGGGGAATTATGATATCCTTCATACATTGCACAACATGTGAAAAGTGACTTTCATAACTTGTTTGACAACAATTTTTGGTTGATAGAAGCAAAATACTTCAAACAAAGGGTTACATTACATTTATGAAAATATGCTTTTGGTTTCACATGAAATGGCTTGTTTTGACATCATACTGTTCTTGATATTTGAGAATAATATGATTTCTCGTGTCAAATTGTGTATCATCTTGGACAGTAGCAGTTTGTCGAGTATTACACTTACTTCCTGCTCATGCATTCTCATTGCATTATTTTAGGTATATTAAGCAAATGTCTCTTTTGAAATCCAACAAATTTATGAGAACTTCCTTGCCTTTGTTCACAAATTTGTGAATAATTAATTCATTTACAATATGCATATCAATTATTCGAATGAATGAAGGCCAATACCACTTCTAATAGAAGTGGAATATTTGAAAATCAACTAATCTTGCTTATTCACAACATCACTGAAATTGATATAGGTACCCCGTACCTTTGGTTGAGGTACATTGGCTCTTCTTTTTTCCCTTTTTTCATCATTGAAAATTCATCTTTTTGTTTTTTCATGAGCATTTTCAGTTTCAGAAGACACATGTCTAGTCTCATTTCACTCATGGTTCCTGTAGTACAGAACCCAATATTTCAAAGATGTACTGACAAGTTATAATCAGTGAATAGATTGTCACAAAAGAAAAAAAGAATAGTGTGTGGT
The DNA here is from genome assembly GCF_045843805.1 of Urocitellus parryii. Lineage (NCBI taxonomy): Eukaryota > Metazoa > Chordata > Mammalia > Rodentia > Sciuridae > Urocitellus > Urocitellus parryii. The sequence continues at coordinate 6,404,665 of NC_135544.1, forward strand.
TGTGAATTCTCTACATATCAAGCATTTCTAGAACTACCTTACTTCCAAGCAAAAATCATCACTGGGTCCTTCTTGAGCATTTTACCCAATATAAGTCAAAGTAATAATATCCTGATATTCCACACAGTACCCAGAATTCATAATCAAATCGTATGGGCTTACCAGGTATAAATAATGTCACAATAATGGGTGCAAAAATTATTTAGGAACAGTATGAAAACAGGCCAAGACTTACCAACGAATAACCACAACTAGCAATACAGTGGAGTTTGTCAGCTACTGTGCACTGCACGTTACTAGGAAGTATACATCGTCCCAGTGTCTTTTATATGGGACTGCTACTTTCCACCACTGATAATTTGAAACCCAGTGCATTCCTTAAAATAAAATGAAAACCTAGTTCTTCCATGAATGTCTTTCTTATATTTATATATTAGTTATGTACACAATATTCTGTTTAGTTTATCTTTGAAGTAACTTCCACAGCAAAATGCTATTTTCACAATGAATTTAAAAATACTTTTGAACACTCCAGTCATTCAACTACTACTTTTCTCAAAAATAACAATCATCTAAAAACATAATAATTATTTCCATCTTATCATAAGTGGTAGATTTGTTGCTCAAGTTTTTTTATAGAAACTATACATCTGGGATAAGGGGACAAAAATGGTTAATGATATCAATGAAACACAGAAAAAGTAAAAGAAACCAGAAAACATAGTGTCCTCCATACCATATGCATTAAACACAGTGTCTGCTTAAATGTATTACGTTTTGGCAAGAGAGAGAAATTAAAGAATGAATAGTTTTCAAGATATCAACATCTGAAAACTTGAAGTATATTACCCATTGAACAGGCTTGTCTTTCTCTCTTAAGCCCCATATTTCTTAAAGCAGAACTCCTTCATCCCCAAGTTGTTTATTACTTTGTTTTTGCAGGGCTAGGGTTAGAAACAAGGGCCTTATGGGTTAGGCAAGCCCTCTACCACTGAGTTCAACCCCCAGCACTCTCAATGGAACTTTCAACATTGCCATGTGCTAGAAGCAGCACTGGCCTAAGGATTTTTCCTAAATAATTTCATTTAACCCTATAGAAAACTGATGATTGAGGCATGAGTATCAGGCCATTTATTGATGAAGGGAACTGAAGTACATATTAATAACTTTTGCATACAATAAATAAGTGATGAATACGAGATTTAAAATGACTGACTCTGGTGCTCTTAACTACTTTCATATAATACTCTCCTCCCACAAAATGTTCTTACAAATAAACTTCATGTAAGTAAAACAAGCACAGATTTTAGAAAGAAGAAGGTGCACAGTATAAAAATCAAAAATCAATTTCACAACTCCAAAATGAAAAGAAAATGATGATAATCTATGTTTTAAATGACTCAGTAAGTAGTAATCCTTCAGTTAGGTTTCAGTAACTTTTTTTTTCTGATTTTTCCCCAAAATTCTAACTGAATGTATGGAGACACTAAATCAAAATCTGTCGGCCTTTATTTAAAACTAACTAACTAAACAAAAATGACAGTTACTATTTGCTGTTAATCTCAAATTGATCCCTTGTGGTGGGGGAGGGGAAGAATGCAGAGGAGGCGGAGTCACGCAGGGCTGAGGACTAACATGCAGCCAATCACAATCAAGAGGCGGGGCCTTTCACAGCCAGGTCCTGCAGCTGCAAACTTCTCGGGTCCCAGAGCAGAGGAGGCAGCTGGGGAAGAGAGGGCCTGCCAGCAGCGAGAATGAGGGGAGCGAGGTGCTGTCCTCTGTGGCGGGGACTGCTCACCCATTTTAGCGACAGTGGCATATGTCGAGGTTTTCAGATAAAAAAAATCTTGTCTTTTTAAATTTCTTTTTAGTCAACAATGAACTTTGTTCAGACTTGTCAGGCACGGAGGGGAGTGGTAATTGAAGATTAATCTGCATAACCTCTGGAGACGTCGGTGTGGGCTCTCATCACCTGCTCATTTTTGACAAAACAACCCAGTACTAAGATGCTTGCGGAGGGTTCCTGGGTGTGCTCCTTCCTGCAGTCTCCCGGGAATGGGAGTTGGGACGCAGTGAGGGAGGAGAGGGAAGACACCAGCCGACGTGGGTTTCCATGGCAGCTTCTGTATAACTTCACAGGACACCCTCAGCTTCTTCCTTCTTAAAATGTCCTTCACCGCTTAAAATGGACCTCACCACTTGGGTGCTTTGACACCTCTTTAAGTTCCAGACTCATTCCACAACAAAGACTTAGATTCTTCATTTTTGCCTGCCAAGGTCCCATGGGTGGCTAAAAGCAGACATAAACTTTACTTGACATCATCTTTTCATCCATCTCCTTTGAATGACTTTGGATTCCAGGAACAAGATCTGATCTGATCAACATCTTGTGATTCGTCAGAGCTGCCTCTCTCCCTAGGCCACAGAGACTTTCTTATCCAGGAAAAGACCTGGCCTCACCAATCCTCAGACAACAAGCAAACCTGACTGGTCAAGGTCACCTGCTTTGGCAGCTGGGAAGAGCTCTCAGCGATGCAAACCCCAAACATTTGTCCTTATTCTCCTTTTTATTGTCAGCTCCCCAAAGACAGGGTTAAGGGCTGGATTCCCTTCCCTTCACAGTGCAGCTATACTGGTTTAAGTTCCTTTCATGGGTCATCATTACCTTTCCTGTTTGGATGTTGGGGCAAGAAGCCAGACCTGATTGTTGGATCTCCAGAGTCAGGTCTCTGGCAAAAATTCCATCACACCATTCTCCTCCTACTCTCTGCCCTCTTCTTTTGCCTTCTAATCTCCCTTTCATGAGACAAAACAAAAGTACAAAAAGGAATGATAAAAAGAAGGAATAAAGAGAAGGAGAGAAGACTGAGGAAGAGTGGAAAGAAGGGCACGAGTAAGAAAGGAAGTGAGAGACCAAATATATAAACAGACCATGACCAGACTATAAAGAAGGAACTCAGACCCACAACCTGCAGCAACCTGCTCAGGAAACTCCCACAATTAGGAAGCCAAATTGCTATTTCTAATAACATTCCCCAAGATGAATAATAACTTACCAAATAATAAGCCCAAAATTCCAGGACTGAATTAATTACTCACTCCCCTAATTTTTATTCTCACTTTCAACTTAGAACCCACTGGAGAAAGCCAACTGTGCTCCCCTAGCCAACCGCATTGGACTCCCAGATTCCAGTGAGCCTGCTTGCAGCTTCCCCAGGCCAACAGCCTCTGTCAAAGGAACGCAATGGCAGCTGACTCCTTTGCTGTAGCAAGCTCTGAATAACCATTTTTTGCTTGTTCTCATTTGGTTGTCTTTATTTTATTTCATAGGAAAAAAAGGGGTGGGTAGGAAAGAGAAAAAAAAATACCTAATACTAATTGTTACCTTTTCATGTTTTTATTTTCTAAATGTCCAAGTTATAATTTTGTGAGAATGTGGATTCTATATGTCTCTGCATCCCTTTTACTCCTAGCTAAAAGCCTTTAATATAGAAAATGATGAATCATTTCTCATTAACTATTAAATGAAACAAACACCATCGTAATTTGCAGATCAGAAGAACTTTATATGAATTGGATACAACATCTCTTTTGAATGGGGGAGCTGAATTATACAAATGTGCAATTCAGAAAACATGACTAGAAAATACGCCCCCACTGCTAAAAGGCAATTAAGAAACAGCAGATTCAAGAAAGCTCTCTGCCTGCCTCCTATTTACCTAGGATTCTCGCCCACTTTCTATCAGGCAGAACAAAGGCTAATCACAGAAGATAGATCCCTGTCACTAGGATGAAACCAGAAGTATCTACATTCACAAATTTTACTAACTAGCCTTTGTCATCCAGTTTTATTTGCCTTCCTCCATATTGCTGACTCTTGAGACCCCAAATTCTTTCCCTTTATCTTCTCATTTCTCTAAAAATGTACTATTCTTTGTTGAAGATATTACATAAGTTGAATTTCAAAACCATCTCTTTGACAACTACATGTTAACAATATTTTATTTTTACAGTTAATTATTCTATTGTAACGAGGGTCCCCAAGAACCTATGGAAGTTATTATTCCCCAACACAACTACTAGAAGACTACTGACTTTGATTCCTACTACATGTTCTTTTCCACAATTAAAAAAGATTTAAACATTTCTATAAAATATATTAAAGCATGCACGTATGTCTCTAACATATATATTACTCATATATGTATATAAAGAAATTACTGTATATATGTAAATATATAGGAATTATTCCATATATTTGGAAAAAAAATCACACTCCAGATGATGATAGTAATATAATAGTTAAATAGTTAAAAATTTACTGAAAAATAATAAAACCCTGAGAGTACTGGAATTAATAGAAAAAAAGTGGTCATTGTTAGATTGGGGATTTTGACCCATTACTAGGAGACAGAAAATCAATAGGACCAAACAGAGAATTGTTGAGATTTTGTTATCTCTGTGAACTTTTGCTTATGAAGGTTATGATTATTTATCATATTAGAAACTGAACTTAAGAAGATATAAGTATGATTTATTCATTTTAAAATAATAAATACATTCAATTAACAAATTGAAATTTTATGGAAATTAAACTATTTGCAAAAATGTTTAGTGACCATGTTTTAATTTTTTGTATTTTAAAAAATATTTGGCTTAATAGAGGGTAGCTGAATTATCATATTTGTTTCTGCATTTGATTTGTCTGAATTTGAACTGTTCTTTGGTGGCTGTATATGAATAAAACCTACCCTTACCCAGACATGTGATTGGAGAACACAGAAATAATTTTTTAGAGCATTGTAGATAGTAGTTTTGATACTACAACAAAACACAAAAGTGGTGATTTCTTGAAGTATAGGTGCAATGTGGAATCTAAAGTACAGTAATGAACTTTTCCTACTGTATCACATTAATCTATTGGCCTTTCTTGAAATGTGCTATTTTACTCACAAATGATTTTATAATACATGAGTTGTTCATTAAGAAAATATTGGCCCATAATGTGAAGAGAGAGTCTTCAGAATGGGAGAAAATCTTTACCACATGCACCTCAGATAGAATATTAATCTCCAAAATATATAAGGAGCTCATAATACACTTAAAAAATAATCCAATCAATAAATGGGCTAAGGAGCTGAGCATATATACTTCACAGAAAAAGAAAAATAATTGATGAACAAATATATGAAAAAATGTTCAAAACCTTTGGCAATTAGAGAAATGCAAATCAAAACTACTCTGATTTTATCTCACTCCAATAAGAATGGGAATATAAAGAAAGCAAGCAACAATAAATGTTGGCCAGGATGTGTGGAAACAGGCACACTCATACATTGCTGGTGGTACAACCAGCAATTGGTGCAACCATTTTGGAAAGCAGTATGGAGATTCCTCAGAAAACTTGGAATGGAACAACCATTTGAACCAGCAATTTCACTCCTCAGTTTATACCCAAAGGACTTTAAAATCAGCATACTACAGTGATGTAGCCACATCAATGTTTATAGCAGCTCAACTCACAGTAGCTAAACTATGAAAGCAACCTAGATGCCCTTCAGCAGATGAATGAATAAAGAAAAATGTGGTATGTATAGACAGGGAATATTACTCAGCACTAAAGAAGAGTGGAATTGTGGCATTTGCTGGTAAATGGATGGAGCTAGGAAATCTCATGCTAAGTGAAATAAGCCAATTACAAAGAACCAAAGACTGAATGTTTTCTCTGATATATGGATGCTAATTCACAATGGGGGGGAGCAAATAGGGAAGAATAAATTCTTTTGAATTAGGCAGAGGGGTATGAAGGGAGGAGAGGAGGTATGAGGGAAGAAAGGATAGTAGAATAAATCAGCCATTAATACCCTATGTGCATATATGACTGCATGACTGATGTGATCCTACATCATGTACAACCAGAAGAGTGAGAAGTTATACTCCATTTATATACGATGTGTCAAAATTCATTGTACTTTTGTGTATAACTAATTAGAACAGAATAAAAAAGACAATATTAGCTCAAAGGGTTTTGAATGTTGGCACATTTAATTATAACAAATATCATTTGTAAACACAGCCATTGATCTGATCAGGTAAGTCTTTTAGTATTTGAAGTCATCAAGCTGTGGTCATGGATATTATTTTTTTTCCAAAATCCTAATTTTCACTTAAAACTCAAATTTTATCATTGGTATCCAATTGATTTCCTTGAAATGATAGATTCACTTTGTTTATTTTTAAGAAAATTTCTACAAAACACGCCTGTGTATTCATCATGTTTCTCTCACTATTGTAGAAAGGTAACAGGTGGTACAGGGTAGTTTCTAGATCACTCACTTTCTTGTATGACAGTGACATGTTGAGTAGTGCATCCTATAGGAAACAGAAGAAGAAATGGATGTTCAGAAATATTATTTATTGATGTACATATAACTGTAAGTAAAATTAAATAGTAAAAGTAAAAGCTACTTTTTAAAATAAACATAACAGAGAAAATGGTATGTCAAGTTCTCATCTGTCACTGCAGTTATGTAGCCTAAAGCTGGTACATTTTGAAAATGGAGTTCTAGAGTGTCACTAGAGTGGCTGTGATCATCAGCTGTGGAGTGAAGACAGAAGTCACAGAAATAAGTTGGGACTAGTAATTGGAAAAGGAGCGAGAAACTTGCACTATTGATTTTATTCCAAACTGGTTGTCTTAAAATAAAAGTTCATGTTTCTCCAATATGTGTGGCAAGGCATTGGGTTCTATAAAAATGATGGAATATAATCTGAAATCATGTTACGTAAGAATTAAAATATTATAACAGGGCATAGTAAACGGACAATTATAAAAGTCAGGGATGAGCTGGAATGTAGCTCAGTTGTAGAGTACATGCACAAGACCCTGGGTTCAATGCCCAGTACTCCCCAAAAAATAAACAAAAAATAAAGCCAGGGACAGAGGCCCTTTTTGTGTGTCTTTCTGATAATATTGAGATTCCTTACAGATTTCTTGTAGCCAGAATTGTCAGTGAACAAGAAAAAAAAAAGGCAAAACAAATAGCATGGGTGCTAAAGCAGGTAGTGGAGAAAAGTACTCCCTTCTGTAACTCAGTATGAAATGTGATGAAATAAGATGGACTGATGGAAGTTTCATGGATTAGTGTTAGCACTAGATAAAAATAAATAGAATAAAATATTGATTGTCAAATCTAGTTAGTGAGTGAGTATATTGTGTTCACAAAACTCATTCTTTCGAGTTCTCTGCATATTTAAAATTTATCCCAATAAAATTATGGGAATTATTTTTAATTATAAAAAAATCAAACCAAAAACATATAAAATGCTTTTTTTGTCCTTGCTTTTAACAGATTCTTTATTCATTTCAGCCTGTCCCCATCGTGTTGGCCCAGGAGCATTTCTGGTTCTGAGCAGAGACCTGAAAGGAAGGAAAATTATCCTCTCATGGTTATAGACTGGATTTCTTTCCCAGCAATAACTATGTTATAGGTGCTTTTTCTACATTTCTATTTTAGAAACCCACCTTGAAGATTTTCACTATTTGTCTCTAAAATTGATTCTTGGTCAAAACAGTATATGAAATTTTTTTGGCCTCAGGGAATGTATATTTACCTTTATTTATAAAATTTCCAACATACCAATTTGACCTTTGTTCTTTTATTATTGTTTTGATAAGAAAATTTAAAATTCAAGACCTACTTATAAAATGATTACCAAGAGGCCTCTCAGGATCTTAGATTGGGCAGGGTTAGAGATTTGGAATTAATAAGAAAGAGAAGTTGATGTCATCAATAAAAAAAAGTGGAGAATTCAGAGATGTTGAAAGAATTCATATATTCACCTTGTGACATTCCCTCTGGTTTCAATTCCTGAGTTTTCACTATTAATGATGAGGTATTTGGGGCTCTCACTAAGAATAAGTATAACTCCCCCATGTGCTATGTCTAATAGTTTAAAAATCCTAAATGAGGAGAAAGGAAATGAATTCAATGGTTTCCAATAATCTTTCGTATTTTAGGTTAGAACATTCAGGTTTTCTTTCTTAGTATGATATCTGTTAAAGACTTTCTTTACATATCTCTTCTTCAATCTTACCCACTCTGACAACCGTTGCTACTAAATAGACATGTCACAGTTTTACGAAGGCCAGCATTCTTTCCAACCACCAAGCTGAGCAGTTGAAGAAAACCCTGCAAAAATACATTTACTACTGTCCTTAGAGAATGAAGTGCTGGGATATTTATTGTTGTTGCTTTATTTTTTTTCCTCAACAGATATAAAGTTAGAAAGCATCTCAATAGCTCTCCAACATTGCCCTTAGCTAAGAGTCTCTACTTAGAAGTGGAAATATGGATTTTTGTAAGGTAAAAATAAAAATTTAGGAAATGTAAGGACGAATAAAGCCGAACGTGCCAGTTGGCAGGTGAGGTTTGCTTAGGTGGTGTTGAGAGGGAGCGGGTACATGTTTTAAGTGATACAAGAGACACTTTGCAGCCACTTCAATCCAGAGAGTGTGGTGTTAAAGAAGAGTGATTCAGTGTCAGTACTCAAGGATCTTGGAAGATAATATCTTTCCATGACCCAAAATGCCTCACCAGTCTGGATAAATCTCAATTAGCCTCCATTGTAAAACAAAACAAAACGAATATACAAATAAATTAAAATAATCCACATTATGGTTTTGTTATGAGGTGTCCCCCAAAAACTCATGTGTGGGTCAATGCAAAAAAAAAATTCAGAGGTGAAATGATTAGATTATTAGAGGTGTAAACTGATTGGTAGATTAATCCACTGAATTAACTGGGCAGTAACTGTAGGTAGGTAGGGTGTGACTGGAAGTAGTGGCTCACTGGGGTGTGTCTTTGAGGGTTATATTTTGTCTTTGGTGAGCAGAACTCTGTTTCCTGACTACCATATCCTGAGCTGCTTTCTTCTGCCGCACCCTTCCACCATGTTGTTCCGACTCATCCTGGGCTCCCAGCTAGGCAGTTGGCTAACCATGAACTGAACCTCTGAAACCGTAAGCATCCAAGAAATTTTTTTTTCCTGTCATTTTTCTTGTCAGGTCTTTTGGTTACAGCAATGTGAAAACTGGCTAAAACATTCATAAATTCCATCACCAGGGCATTAAGGGGGAAAAAAGGCAATATGTTATTTTTGTTTTATTTAAAAAGAGAGGATAGAAGGAGGATAGGGAGAGTGTATAGACAGCGGTGTAGATAGGGGAGAGGCTTAAGGGTTGCATATGCCAACTCACATTATAAATATTAGTCTTTCCTTACCCCCAGGGAATCTGTTCCAAGACCTCCAGTGGATGCCTGAAATCATGCATTGTACCAAAACCTATCATTTCATGTCTTTTCTATATTAACTGAGCACTTGTCATACATAGTGGCCTTGACATTTGCAGTTCATGGTACAACAGCAATACCAGCATGAATTTCATCTTCCTTGTTCACAATTTCATGAATAGAAGATTTGTTCTTACCATAGTCCTAAGCAACTCAGCATGCATTTGTTTTTCTTCCCTTATTTTAGAACATTACTCTTTTGACTGAAAGGAGGCACTTTATAGCTTCTCTTTGGTGTTCCAAATTTTCAGTTTCACTACGGTGTACTTTCTAGCCGTTAATAAGTATTGCCTGACTACAAGCACGATAATACCATGACAATCAACCTGAAAACAAAAGATGAGTCCATTAATGATCAATGGGCAGGGTGGATATGCTGGACAAAGGGATGACTCACATCTCAGGCAGTACGAACCTGGACTATGGGAGACTTATCATGCTATTCAGAATGACACACAATTTAAAACTTATGATTTGTTTCTGGAATTTACCATTTAAATTTTTCAGATCACAGTTGACCTCAGGCAACTAAAACCATGAAAAGTAAAACTGTGGATAAGGAGATCTACTGCATTTGTGTTTCCCTTATTGACCTAGTTTATCTCATAAAGTAATCAACTAAATTCACCTCATCCCTAATGAATGTGTAGTGCCTGGTATTTATTTTCACTCTGCCGTAAAATTGACTGAACTGAGTACCAGGGCACTGGGACTTTCCTGTAGCCTTTCCCCTTATGTTCTAGCTGAGATCCTATCACTTCACACAGTCTCTCAGTTTTGGCTATTTACCTATTGGAAGGAGCCAAATTCTCTGAGGTTTAATGCATACTTTGAACACATTTTCAAAGTTCTACATCTGGAAAACAATCCTGATGACCAAGGCTTTCCATGAGAACTAACAGGCTCTACTTAGGATGCTTGATGCTGTTTCTTGTATCTGGATAAGATCGGGAAGTCCCCTGAACCCAGTAAACCTGACACTGTAGTCTTGCTTGGAGAGCAGAAACTGAGAATGGTACTAGTAAATTCAAATGATGACATTTGCAAACTCATGAGGCATTTCCACAGAAAACACAGGGGTCTGGACCAGTAAGCCCAGCACAGCAGTGGACAAGGATGTAGAGAACTGAGTGGGGTTATTTTCATCAGTAATATCTTTTGGCCCTGTTCAGGCAACTCAACCATGCATTTAATAGATATTTATTGAGAGACCATAATACAATGAGACTTAATCTAGGCAATGGGGATATAGTAGCCAATAAAACAAGCATCATCTCTGCCCTTAAAGAGATTAAATTTGGGATTTATTTCAGAAGCCTAAAATAACATGACTCAAGATTATAATTTTTAGGTAGAATATCTAAATTGAGGTATGTAAAGCCTAATAGTTTTCCAAAGAGTGACTAGCAATTTTGGACCTCCCAAAAAGACTCTCCCTGACCAAACTTGAATCAGGTTCTTCTGAGCCCTTTTCTTGAAAAGACCTTCACCTGGGTAAATCCCAGTTTGGATGAACCCTCACCTGTGATATATGATTACCCTGGATGTCTGTTCTGATTCTTCATCCTGCACTCTTCATATCTGATCATCCTTAATTTTGCCAAGGATCATATTGAGTAGATTTAGCAAGAGCCCCACCAACACTGATGATGCTCTTGATAATTTTCTATTCATTTACCCTCCTCAATCTGCTCATTGGCTATAAAACCTAAACTGTCTTTACTTTCTTGGGAGGTTTAGCAATATTTTAGTCAGCTTTTTGCTTCTGTGACCAAAATACCAGAAAAGAACAATTTTAGAGGAGGAAACATATTTGATGAACACTGTTTTAGAGGTCTCAGTCCACAGATAGCTGACTCCATTGCTCGGGGCCCAAAGCGAGACAAGCAGCTCTGGACATGACAATCAGGGATGAGAGAGAAAGAGAAAGAGAGAGAGTGCTCCACTTGGCAGAGACAAAGTATATACCCCAAAGGCACGCCCCTAATGACCCACCTCCTCCAGCCACACCCTACCTGCCTACTGTTATCACCCAGTTAACCCTTATCAGTGGGATTAATGCACTGACTAGGTTAAGGCTCTCATAACCCAAACATTCCACCTATAAACTTCCTTGCATTATCTCACACAGGAGCATTTGGGGGGAACCTCACATCTAAACCATCATAACAAGCCCCATCTCTCCTGTTGTGGATAGTCTTGACACCTACTCAGTAGCCCTGAACAAAATCTTCCTATTTTCAACAACCATCAGAATTTCTTTAACATTCCTGTAAGATCACCTGAAAAAAGATGTTAGGAAGACAAGGCTGAAGTGAGAGTGGATCGTATTAAAAGAGACCGTGTACGGGCTCAGCTAGAATGACTGTAGACATCTTGAGTCAAAACCGCCATGGTTGGCCCAGAGGACATCTAGTCAGGTTTTCTTGGATAACTGTTAGAGTGGTATTTGGAGCTTTTCAACTGAACCCTGGCTCCAGGAATATCCTTGGGTCTTTAATACTAGTTTAATATAAACCATCTAATATAAACTATACATTACATTTAGGATTAACTTAATTTTGTCTTAACCCATTAATATTCCCTCTTTCTGACTCAAATAGATGGTATCCAACTGCTCCTATAGCCGCCCAGGACTTTTCCTGTTAGTAAGTCACCCAGTATATTGCTCTCTGTGCCATCCTAGCTCTGTCTGCCTTTCTTGAGTTTCATGGCACCTTGGGGACAGTCCTCATATATTAGGACTGGGTTGTTGCAGAACCAAGCACTACTTGCCTTGAGGGAGGAAGGATAAATTTTTTGCCTGTTGAAATTTAAAATTTGGGGAAAAAAAAGCTAAATTTGACTCAATGGAGTCAGGCAGTGAGAGTGAATAATATTTGAAAAGATAGTGATAGAGCGGTTTAGAATTTGGAGACACAGCTGGGTATCAGGCTTATGCTTCTAAACCCAGGGACTAGGGGACTGAGGCAAGAGAATCACAAGTTTGAAGCCAGCCTCAGCAATTTACTGATAACTCTGAGCAACTTAGTGAGACCCTGTCTCAAAATTAAAAATTCAAAGGGTTTGAGGTTGTAGCTCAGTAGTAAAGCGCCCTGTGTTTGAAATTAAATAATAAATAAATAAATAAATATAATTTATAGATACAGTCAGAGGAAGATTTTGAGGTAAGGAATTCAATATTGTTGGGATCTAAACTGTCAATGTTTTCTTTCAAGAATTGATGGATCCTTTTGGACATTCTTAAAATTAATAAGAAGTTACCTGCATCTTATTTTTCTGGGTAATCATTTCTTTGAAGAGTTGTTGTGCTAAAGAAGACAGTGACACAGTAAAGTCATGTTAATGTTAACCAGAAATTGGCAGACTTTTCCTGAAAGAGTCAGACAAAGCATTTTAGGCTTTGAGGGGCACATAAACACTTCGTTTCATATTCTTTGTGTTTTCGTTTTCACTTGTATTGACAACACTTTAAAAAGAAGGAAAAAATATCCTTTGCCTATGAGTCATATAAAACCATGTCACAGGCTGGATTTGGCTTGCCCATCTGTGATACAGACAGTAACTTAGGTGGGGATGGATAGTTTCATTCCCCATAAGAGAGATTTTAATTAAGATCACAAGGGAAGGCCCAAACTAGGGATACCTGGGACCCATCAGACTCCTATTCTCAAAATAAGAAAGAAATATTGTACTTGTTGGGGTTTAGGACATCATATCCAAAACATATCACACCTTGACATTCAAAGAATTTTAAAGCTAAAAGAAAACGAGAAAACTGTAGAAGTAGAGCTCTCTCTTTGATATTCTCCCACCACCCTTTCTGCTAAAGCAGGTCACAGAAACTGAAATTCCCCTTACCTCTCCCTTTCTCCCCTGAGGGGGGCCATATAACCTAGTTGACTTTCCCAGGAAGTGGATCCTCATTAGGCCCTCCTTCCTCCCCACACCCAGAGGGAAGGAATGGCATATTTCTGAAAACAGAGACACAGAAAAGGATCTGAACAAACAGACCTTACTAAATTCCCCCCAATTCATTCGTATTAGATCCCTTTCTGGCCAATCATCTTTTTCCACATCGATCCACTTAGTCATTAAATTTACCATAAATTAGACACAGATTTTCTTCTTTCCTCGGGTCTCAATTTTCCTTTGAAGTTTTCCTTGTCTCATGGAATTTAGTAAGTAGATTTGTATGCTTTCCTTCCATTCATCTTTCTCTATTTTATTTTCAGCTCCTGTTCATCTTTCTCTGTCCATTTTATTCCCAGTCAGGAACCCTGGAGTGGGTTGAGGAAACTTTCCTTCACTACATACTGAGGTCTGAGGATACCCACTGAGGTTCTTAGATTATTTGGTGATGGAAGAAACCATTCAGAGGAAGTTGTCTTAGAGATAATAACAAGTAGACATTGAGTTTGTAACCAAAATGGTGAAGATCACAAATCTTACACACGTGTGTGTACACACACACACACACACACACACACACACACAAATTTCAAAAAATTATGAGCTAGAGGGCATGAGTCTCTTTGAGGAACATGTTCTAGTTAAAATGTCCAGCTTCACCTTCTCTGCTTCCTTTTCACTCCAAACTTAGATTTATCTGACTTGAGAAATACTGTACTACTGAATATTTCATAGACCTGTGAAAGGTGAATCATGTCTAAGTTTCTGGATACACTTTTTTCAGTCATTAGAGTTGATTTTAAAAGATTTGGTGGTATATGTGGAGGCTAGGAAGCAGAAAGATGGAGGGCACCTTTGTGGAACTAGACAAAAAATTTTGTAAATATATATATATATATATATATATATATATATATATATATATATATATTGAAGAAGGCAGTGAAATCAGCCAAGGCCCGAACACACCCAACACAAAACCCTTAAATAACCAAGTGCTTAAATTCAGGAAAAGTGTCTAGAATCTACTCAAGGATAATTTGAAAATGACTTTGCAAGAATGAACATATGAAGAAGAATTTGGCTTGTCCAGTCAATGACCTTTTGACATCACAAGGTCAAAATCTCCGGAGCAGAACATGGTCACCTCCCCTCAAAGAAACATATGACCTGTGTAGAGGCATGATGACCATTTGTTCCTCTCACCATCCAACCAGCAAACAACTTCAGGGAGGTAGGTTTAAGCTTATAGCTCCTGGTTTTCTTACCAGTTGGCCACACAATAAATCCCTTTCTCTTTGCAAAAAACCTGGTGCCATAGTATTGACTTCTATGCACATTGGCAAGGAGCTCTTGCACAATATTTATAAGATAAAAAGGCAAAAAAAAATCTGCCATAACTTAAGTGCAGTGTCAGAAGCCTAGTATGGTTGTTTGTATAAAATACATGCTCAGTGACCATTTGTTGAATTAAAATATAAAATCAAGACTAAGCAATGAACAAGAATATAACGCTGTTCTGCATCAGGAATTATTGTTTCCTGATTTGTTGTCAAGCCAGCATATATTCTCAGCCTGTTTCTCTGGTCTCTCATACCCCTTCCCATCTGGCCATTGCATTGCTTGCTATAGCTCCTTCCCCGATGGAAAAAGAATACCTATATATCTCTTTATTTCAGGAGTTATTATGGCAGTGTCAACATGAATAAAAACACTGCTTTAAAGGAAATAGGAAATTGGTTTAATCTGAGGCAAATATGGGTGACCATGACCTGGGAAAAATAGTCTCAAGTTATCCTGAATGCTGTGTTCCCCCATGATAGTGATGCATGAACTTTTATAACCAAGGGACAAAGAAAGTAAAAAATCACTACATTGAACAAAATACATTGGTGGGGATATTAGGTAGGTGGGCTGCAACAACTTGGTGAAATCTTTTCTGTGGGTTTCAAATCTTATATTATTCTTACCTTTAGGGTTCGTGAAGGCTACTGACTGGTCTGCTAAGCCTAACAATACATTCTGAGAGGTTTCCATAGTCGTGACAGAATATTAAGCCAGATACAAAGGTTAAATTTCAATGTCTGTTATTCTAAAAGAGCTAAGATAATTTTGACTCTGAGCATGCAAAATTCTCTCTCTCCACAATCATGATGTTGGTACTCAGAAGGGGTCAGTCTGTAGGATCTTTTTAGCGTGGATGTAGCTTCCTCACAGAACTTCAGATTCTCAATATGTTTGAACAAGACTGATATAATAAGGTAAAATTGGAATTTGATGGTTTTACTGATCTTTGTTTTGGGGTTTTTTTGTTTGTTTGTTTTTGTTTTCTCCTAGCCATCCTGCTTTAGCTATAAAATTTCAAAGTGGTCCAGGTAATATAATTCCAAGAAAGTAAATTGCTTTAAATTATGTTATCTATTTCAAGCTGAGTTAAACTTCATTCCATGGTTAACTAGTTACTACATGAAAATTAATACTTGGTGCTTGCTTTAATCTTTTTTTCCCATATCTTCATGAAATAGAGGAGATAATTTATCAACCAACAGAATAACATTATTGAAAAAGATCTGGGAAAGTTTTGTTTTTAGGAAAGTGATGTTCTTGTTAGTGTTTCACAACTACTTTTGTTGTTGTTGTTATTGTTGTTTTGTACCAGGGTTTCAACCTAGGGGCACTGAATCACTGAGCTACATCCCCAACCCCTTTTTATATTTAATTTAGAGGAGACAGTGTCCTGCTGAGTTGCTTAGGTCCTCATTAAGTTGCTGAGGCTGGCTTCTTAGATCTTACCTAAGTCAGCCTCCCAAGCCCAGGGATCAAGGTTGTGTGCCACCACACCCAGCTAACAACCACTTCACAACCATTCCTTCCTTGCTTAGGAATCTGACCACAGCACTTGAGTCTTTAATCTGTGACATTTTCTCTTCCACATCAGGTAACATTCTATCCAAGTCTTTCTCTGGTCTTGTGGTGATGTTCCTATGATACAGGGATGCCCTGTTCAGCAGTACTCTGACATAGCTATTGAGAAAGACATTGGCTTTAGGAGACACTTATACTATATATCCAGAGAATGTCAATCAATCTATTTCTCTCCAAGGCTGACAATCTGGGAGGAAACTCACTTTTTCTATAGCTTACATATCATTTCCCATTCATGATATTAGGCAATAATTTATTATCTTCTTGTTATTATGTCTTCCTATAAGCATCTTCTTCAAATGATAGCTATAAACAGAATTGACCTCCCAAATCAAGGAAATGGAATTGTAATTAATATGCAGATAGAGCACAGCATAACCTATCATCACACAACTATTTGTAAGCTAATTTCTCCTTTAGTTATGTGGAACTCTGAACTTCATTAAGAGGTCTGGGGTTGTGAAAGCTTTTAATGTTTGTTTAAGAAAGTAAGTGTGGGTAGAGTTGAAAATGGTCCTTATACAAGTTCCTTCTGATCATGCATTCTCAGAAGTTCAGAGTAATAGCACCCCAAACAGACAAAAATTGATTCTTGTTGAATAAAAAAAAAAGTTTACATATGTGCTATACAATAACATACACCACATATACATGTACATATTACATATACTGAGTACTAAAATTTCATAGAGGATACAATTAGGAAAAGTTGTCTTAAAAAAAAAATTTTCTTTGGGGAAAATTTTTAAAAGCCTCAAAAATGTTTAAGAAAACACTGCCCCATATAGAAGGCAAAAGAAACCTGAAAGAAAGCATGTTCAACATTAAAAGATATGTATTAAAATTTAGAGAGGATGAGCCTGGTGACAGAGTAGAAAGATGTGGATTACCTAGAAAATAAAAGTACAGAGCTAATTTTTACTTTAGAGGCATAAGCAGTGTAAGCTACCACGTTAAACCAGTACCTCTAAAATATATGGTTGGTATGGTTGGCGATGGTATCTGCTAACAGAAGAAGGAACAGAAGACAATACCGTTCACTTAATAACTTTTCTTTCCAAATTAATTGAATAACATGAGCCTGCACTTTTAAGATGATGTCAATTCTTTGTGATCTGTTCTCTAAAATCCCTTCCCAGTTTTGTGACAGTAAGTTGTTCATTTAAATTGACTAAGAATGCTGGACTTCAGAGAACAAAACAGAATAGAGTATATGTTTCAGTCAGGGCCAGGCTTGTGAATGTGCACTGTGGGCAATCACAGGGGGCCCCAAATTTAGAATGGCCCTGTGCTAGGTTTCAGATCCGCTATCACTATCTTGAAATTCTTCTGCATTTTCATTTTGTACTAAGTTTTGAAAATTATATAGCTGATTCTGATTTACAGTCTCACTAATAATAGTGATTGCAGCCGAACAGACACATCTAGTGTTTGGAGGAAATTTTTCCTTTTCTCAACTTAATAGTAGAAAACTGCCTGAGCTGAAAGTAGCAATGGGTAAATATCTTGTTTGGGTGCTCTGGCAGCAATGTTTCACTAAATAGTTGCAGAAGTGTGATCTCTAATGCCTTTAAACACCAAAATATAACACTTGTAGAGAAGCAATGCTATATCACCAACCTGAGCCTTAAACTATGACTTGATTATTATTATCCTTTTTATGGCTCTAGGATAAACCACCTTTATGACCAGCATGAAGAGTTGCTGGACAAAAATTAAAAGAAGTTAAGTCCAATACAAGACGTGCTTAACTGGCCTGATTGTAGAGTTTGATACAAAATGTCCCCCAAAGTTTTATGCATACAGAGGTAGATGTTTTAGGCAATGACTGGGTCATGAGGGCTCTGACCTCATCAGTAGATTAATTCATTTGATGGATTAGTCCACGGATGGCTGAAGGGACCACTGGGAGTTGAGACCTCCTGGAAGTAGCCACTGAGGGAGAACATCTCTTCACTCTCTCTCTCTGTTTCCTGGCTGCCATGTAGGAGCTGCGCAGCTTTCCTCCACCATGTCTGTCTGCCCTCATGTTCCTATCCTAGAGTCAGGTGACTATGGGCTGGATTCTCTCAAAATAAATCTTCCCAGCTCTAAGTTGTTCTTGTCATGTATTTGGTCACAGCGATGCCAAACTGACTAACACACCTGATTTTTGACATCTTGAATCCCATAAAGCTCTATTTTTATTAATGCCACCAAAAGTAAATAAATTCCATGAAAGTAAGGCTATTCCCACAACCGCTCCTATCAACTCTAATTTTATGACAGAAAGATGAGGAAATGGAATATTATGACAGATTTGCTCTAGCAAATGTGAGAGGTACAAGGAAAAATTTCTGGGTGGGCTAGAAAGCCTACGCTGGTAATGCTTTGAAAACTGTTTGCAAAATCAAGCTGCAGCAGCTGTTGCACTATAAGATGATTGTATTTCAGAAGCTGATGAACTTTAGTTGCTGGAAGTGTCACTGTGGCAATGGCAAAGACAAATGCTCAGAGAAAATGTTCTCTCCCTTCCCTGGGAAGGCTTCCTTCCCCAGGACTCTCAGGATGAGAAATAACATCCCCTTTCATGGCATCAGCCCTATTCAAAGATGTCAGCAGGGAATCAGGAAAGAGGCACTCAGCAAGAATAGCTGCTTTTCTCCCTCAGGGAGGCCTCCCCTCTTTGCAGGTGATGAGAAGAAGGTGTGATTCTCACATTTAATGAAATCCATGAAATTTAAGGCTTCCAGTTAACGACTCCTACCAGGCTTTTTCTCTGCGGCTGGCTGGCTGGTTGGGTCAAAGGGACTTCTAGTCCTCCTCCCGAGTAGAAGGAGCATGAGTGAATGGTTCAGTTCCAACCACCCCAGCAGGGAAAAAAACAAGCAGGAAGAACCCACTCCAAGTGCAGGAGACTTATGACAGCTGGCTCCTGTCATTCTCAGCCTGTGCCTTCTCATCAGGTAGCTATTCAATTATGTCCAATGAACCCTAGCTGAGCAATTAAAAACAGCAAAAGCTTCCTGAGAATGGGATGGCTGGCAAAATTGATAAATTTGCCTTTGTGACTCAAGGCATAGGGTAAGCTTTTAAATGTTACCCTGGAGCATGACTTAGCTGAGCTTTAAAGAGAGCTTACCCTTTTCCAAGGGAAGGGGCTGAAATTAACATACACAGGACAGTGGGAGATTCTCTATCATCACAGCTTTCTCTCTCCCTCTGATTTCCCTTTCTAGATGACAATGGTATCTGGACCCACTCTTATCTGCCTTTGCCTTCAGACATCTGGGTTGCTTTGAGTCCAGAACTGAGAAAATGAAGCATTGTTTCCTGGGACATTGGCTCTCTCTCCTAGTCTGCATTCCTTTCTCTTAGGTCCTGTCTGAACCCCATCTACTTCAAATTTCCCTCAGGCTTTCCAAAAAAAAAAAAAAAAAAAAACAGTTCAAAAGAAAGCAATGCAAGCAGGATACTTGAGGCACAGAAGGGAACCTGGAGTTTCTCATCCCATCACTGAGGAAATGGCTGTGCACTGAAGTAGTGACAGATCATGGAGAGCGGTTTTTCCTCTGAGTGGAATTGTTAGCTGATACATTTGTATTAGCATAAAGGGATGTTGTTCTATCAAAACCCTAAGAATATTAGCAAATTTAGAATTAAGAGATTCTGCATCTAAATGTACATTCCTAGGGAAGAACTGAAGATGTATATATTACTTCTGGGAAATTTTCCAGGGCCATGTACAAAATTAAAAGCAATGACAAAAAAATAGATGCAACGTTAGTGTGAATAATGTTATTGGTTAAATCAAGCTGTGGGAGGATTACTTGAGTCCATGAGTTCAAGACCAGCCCCGCCCTTCCCATCCACCAAAAAGAATATTGATTAAATAAGTAGGGGAGCAGAATAGGCTACCCCAAAATAGGCCTTTTCCATAAGGATCATTCAGAAATTATCATTTTGAAACACTGTAGCATAAGAGAGGCTCTGAAAACAGAGTAAAACACCCTTTTATGAGGTAAATTTACATTTGTAAAGGAACTTTCCATTTATAAGGACGCTTCCCTCCCTATACTCAGAAGAATGATGCTAAATCATGACAGACTCTGGAGAGTAATGTCAGCAAAATGGCAAAAGAGAAGTTCTTTAGGGCTTGTTCTCTAGATCCATCCTGTGGGCAAAAGCTCTAGTGGATCCAGGATCTAGAACTACTCTAGAGTTCAACTCCAATCTTCTAGACCATGATTCCAGGCCACCTGTCAAGGACCTAGTTTGCTGGACTACTGTGTTTATAGGCCTTAAGCTGACCCCTGAAGACCCAAGACTTCAACCCAACCTCATGGATTCAAGCCACAGCCTCATTCCAATTCCAGGTCAGCTTCCATAATATCAAACTTCCGAACAATTCTTATGGACCCAGATACCAAATGCATACTAGTACCAGGCGAGACCTCCTGGACATAGGCTTGAGGCTGAACCCACAAAGAGAGAAGGTACCCAACCTGAGGATCCAGGGGTACTCCACCCCCGAACCAGTCAACTAGCTCACTGCAGTACTAGGTCAGGATGCATGCAGGATGCAGGTCCACTGAAGCAGAATCAAGCTAACTGTAGAAACCTCAACACCAAGCAATCACCCATGCAACCAGATGCCATTCTCACCTATCTTTTCATACCAGCCCCTGACGGCCTGTCAGAGGATTCTTGCAGCAAACCCAACCATGAACTCTACCCAACAGCCTGTACAGATTATCTGGATGAGCTCACTTGTAAAGGACTTTTCCTATAGAAACCCATCTGTAAAGCCTGGAATAGGTACCTACTTCTTCAAATTAAAAAAAAATCAAAACAAGTCTACAAAGGTCATAAATGATCAGAGGAACATGTCAGCACAAAAATAATAAAAGACTGATAACAGTCACTAAAGAAATGGAGATCTACAAACAACTTGAAAAAGTCTTCAAAATAATTGTTTTAAAAGAGATCAGTGAGCTATAAGAAAAAAAAACAGAATACAAAATGATGTCAGGAAAACAATATGCAAACAAAATGAGAAAATCACCAAAGAGAAACCATAAAAAGACAAAAGAACCAAACAGAAATTCTGATGCTAAAGAACACAATTATATTTGATGGGAGATTTAATCAATAGAGAAAAGACTAAGTAAACTCAATGATGAGTCTTTTGAAATTACTCATGAAGATGGAAAAAAATTTAAAGGGATGGAATAAAATGAATCAGAAAAAGCCTATGGAACTTATAGAACACCATCAAGTGAAACAATATATGGATGATGGGAGTTCAAGAAGAGTCAAAGAAAGCATAGAAAGTTTCTTTGAAGACATAAAGAGAAAACTTCCCAAATTTGAAGAAAGGAACAAACATTCATATCCAGAAAGCCCAATGCAAGACTACTTTAAAAAAGTGCTAAAAGAAGTTCTTTAAGTTGAAATGAAAGAAGATAAGCAATGTGAAAACAGATAAAACTTCAAAACTCACTTTAAGAATTTAGTCAAATTAGTAATATTAATTTGCTTTTTTATAATATTGACCTGCTCTGTTGGAATATTAATAATATTGTTACTCATATGTTGTTATATTCTTAATATTATCACAGAGCAATGTCAATTCTTTAATTATCAATAGTTACTTTAAATGTAAATTGATTAAATTTTCCAATGAAAAAACATAAAATAGCTGGATGTATTTAAAAAAACAAGATCCAACTATGTGCTGCCCATAAGAGACTCACTTCAGTTTTAAAAACACATGTATGCTGTAAGTGAAGGGATATAAAATGATATTCCACGTAAATGCTAACCAATGGGATAAAGGTAGCTATATTACACTTAATAGACTTTTAGCCAAAAATTGTCACAAGACACAACAAAGTTCATTACATAATATGAGGCTAAATTAATCAAGATGAGTTTACATATGACAATTGTAAATATTTATGCACCCAACATAGACACATCTAAATTTGTAAAGCAAATGCTAAAAGTACTAAAAGGGTAATTAGCAGCAATATAGTAATAGTAATGAACTTTTACATCTCTTTTAACAATGGCTATATCATCTGAACATAAAACCCATAGGGACACAATGGACTTAATACTGTAGAACAAATAAATATCACACAACACACACACACACACACACACATACACACACACATACACATACACAAAGCAGACACACACAAACAATATTGTACCTAATAATAGCAGAGTATAAATGCTTTTCACAGACACAGAAACATTCTTTAGGATAGAGCCTATGTTAGGTTACAAAACAAACTAACAAATTTAAGAAGATTGAAGTTATACCAAGGACTTTTTCCAATCACTATAGTATGAATGTAGAAACAAATAACAAGAAGAAATTAGAAGATTAAAAATATGAAGACCTAAGAAAATGCAATCCTGAACTATCAATGAGAAGGAAGAAAGAAGTTAATGAGAATTTTTAAAAATCTTCTTTAGACAAATGAAAATGGAAACATGGCTTATGGAATACTGAAAAAAAATTAAGAAGGAAATTACAATGACAAATGACTACATTAAGAAAAAAAAGAGAGATTTCAAGCAATCTAAATTTAAAACCTCTAAGAACTAGCAAAACAAAATCAAACTAAACATAAACATAAGGAAGGAAATAATAGATCAGAGCCCCAGAAAATGAAATCAAATGAAATTTTATTATGTGCATGTATGAATATGACATAATGAATCCCAATGTTATATATAATAACAATGAACCAATAAAAAATTAAAAAATACATTTACCAATCAGAGCAGAACTGAATTAAATAGAAAAATGACAAAAAAATCAGTTAGATTAAGACTTATTTTTGGATTAGATAAAAAGAGAAGTCTCAAGTAAATCAGAAGTGAAAAAAAGAGATATTACAAATGATACTACAAAAACATAAGAGATCATAAAAGTCCACTGAAAATGAAAAATACTGATATAGACACATACAACATAGCAACACTAAATCGTGAAGAAAGTAGAAAATTTAAACAGACCAATAACAACTAAAGGCATTAAATTATTAACCAAAATTTTTTTCAATAAATAAAATACCAAGAGCTGTTTCAAGAATGAATTCTACAAAACAGTTAATGAATAACTTATGCCATTCCTTTTCAAACTTTACAAATAATTTGAAAAGCAACAAATTCTACAAACTCATTGTATGAGTTCAAATCT
Source organism: Urocitellus parryii (assembly GCF_045843805.1). Lineage (NCBI taxonomy): Eukaryota > Metazoa > Chordata > Mammalia > Rodentia > Sciuridae > Urocitellus > Urocitellus parryii. The sequence continues at coordinate 6,428,053 of NC_135544.1, forward strand.
ACCTTGATATAGATATCAGACAAGCATTCTACTAGAAAGGAAATCACAAGCCACTATACTAATGAAGAGAGATGGAAAAAATCCTGACAAAATACAAGTCAAATTTAATAAAATAAAATAAAAAGATTATACACCATGATCAAGTGGGATTTATCCTTGAAATACAAGGATGGTTTGACATATGAAAGTCAATAAATTTGGTATATTACATTAATAGAATAAGAGATAAAAGTCATATAATCATCTCAATAGATACAAAAATAAAGTATTTGACAAAAGTCAACATTCTTTCATGAAAACATTACCAACAAATTAGATACAGATGGAATGCTCAACACAAGATAGCCAAATATGACAAATAGGTAAAAGACTTAACTGACTTTGGTATCATGTGATGATAATCATATTCAACAGTGAAAAGTTGAAAGGTTTTTCTACAAGATAAGGGTGCCCACTTTTGCCCCTTTCAATTAAATATAGTACTAGAAATCCTCAACATACTAATTAGAAAAGAAAAAATAAGTCACCCAAATTGGAAAAGACAGATATGCAGATAATATTATCTTAAAATAGAAAACTACAAAGGTTCTATAAAATAACTATTAGAACTAATATATAAATTCAGTAAAGTTTCAGTATACAAAACAAAATTGCAAAATCAGTAGAATTAATTTTCTTAAAAAAGAAATAAAAAATAAATCCATTTATAATAGCATCCAAAGAATGCAATATTTGGAATAAATTCATCCAAGGATGAGGAAAGATTTGTACAATGAAAACTATGAAACACTGATGAAGGAAATACGGGGTATTTTTCTATGTATTTGTACCTTTTTCAATTTCCTTCTAATTTTTTTAAGTTAGAAAAATTAATATTGGCAAAACGTCCATATTATTCAAAATGATCTATAGATTCAATGTAACCCTCATCAATAGTCCAATACTATTTTCTCACAGAAATAGCAAAAAAAAAAAAAATCCTACAATCTGTATAGAACCACAAAGGATTCCAAATAGCAGAAGAAATCTTGAGCAAAGAGAACAAAGCTACATACATCACACTACCTGATATTAAAATATACCACAAAGCTATAGTAACCAAAGCAGCATGATATTTATATAAAAGCAAACTAATTGGAAAAAAGAAAAAGATCATAAAGAAATACATGTTTTATGATCAATTGATCTTTGACAAAGCTGCAAAGAACATAGAATGTGGAAAGACATTCACTTCAATAAAATGTGGGATGAAAACAGGACATCCGTTTACAGAAATCAAATTGATTAAACATAAGTCCTGAAGTCATAAAACTTCTAGAAGAAAAGATGGATAGAGTTTCTTGTTCTTGCCTGGGAAAGAATATAATCCCCAAAATAACAGGCACCCAAACCAAAAATTAATAAGTGGGATTACATCAAACTAAAAATTGTTGCACAGGAAGGGAAATAACAGAGTGAGGAGGCAACTTATGTAATGGAAGAATATATTTGCAGACCCTGAAACTGGTAAATGGCTAATACCTAAAATATATAAGGAATACAAACATCTCAATTGCAAGTAAACAAACAGCTTGATTTAAAAGTGTGCAAAGGACTCAGTCATCGCTCAAAGGAAGATATACAAATGACAGATAAAAATTTTCTTAACATCTGCAATCATCAGGGAAATGTCAATTAAAACCACAGTAACAATGAACTCACACCAGTTGGAATGCCTAATATCAAAAAGACAAAAGGATATGATGAGGATGCCAAAAAATTAGTGAATTCTATGGGTGAGAATGCAAATTAATGAAACCATCATGGAAAATAATATGATGTTTTCTCAAAAAAATTGAAAATAGAAACCCTATGTGATCCAGCAATGCCGTTTCTGGATCTACCTCCCAAGAAATGAAATCAATATGTTGAAGAGACATCTGCACTGCAACTTTCATTGCAGGACTATTCCTGCAATATCCTGGAAATGGAAACAACTTAAGTTCCATTAACTGATGAATGGATAAAGAAAATGGAATGCTATTCAGCCTTATAAAAGGAGGAAATCCTGTCATTTGCAAAGAGCACGGAGGAACCTGGAGGACCTTGTACTAAATGAAATAAGTTAGGCACAGAAAGACAAAGACTGTCCAGTTTTGCTTATATTTAGAATAAAAAATAAATAAACTGAACACAGAAATAGAGACTATCAGGTTGTTATTAGGATCTGGGAAGACATTGATCAAAGGGTACAAATTTTCAGTTGATGGGAGGAATAACTTTTGGAGTTCTATTGTACAGCATAATGATTATAGGTAATAATAACATATTATACACCTGAAAATTACTAAAATGGTAGATCTTAAATGTTCACATCAAACAAAAATAGTATCTGAGGTGATGAATATATCCATTAACTTAATTTAATCATTTTAATACATATATTAAGATTATTAAGTATATTAAAATACTAAATGACTATATATATTAAAATATTAAATGATATTAAAAATATATATATAGAACAAAATGTCATGCCACACAACATAATTATACATAATTATTATTTGTTATACTATAATAAAGCTGAAGAGAGAAAAGTGTCATCTTTCAGTTTCCATAACTGTTTGTGATTGTTGGTATCTGGAAACAGATAAATTTTATGACCTATCTCTCTTAGGAATATACAATATTTAATAAATAAGTGAACTTACACTTTTTACATATTTATATACCACAACAAAAATACAGTAACAACTGCAAAGAAATTGAGTGAACCAGGAAGTATGTAGAGGTCAAAACCAAAATAGGCACTAAAAACATTCTCCAGAAAAGTAAATAAATCACTAGAAATTCTTTCCAATGGATGAGGCACCAATTTAACTCTATGTAACAAAACTTTCCCTTCTTTTCTGTGCTTTTCCTGGTTACCTCCCATAACCATCCTCATATCCATCTTTCTTAGTTTAAAATTAAGATGTATTTAACACTGAATTAAAAGCCACTTTAATTCACCATTCCTCTGGGTATGTATCTCCCATGCACATATGAGGTGTACCTGTTAATAAATTTCTGTTACTAGTCTTTTATCCCAAGGATCCTTCAAAACTAAGAACTTGAAAAAGAAAAAAAAATGTGTTTTCCTTTCCTACAAAATCATGGTATGTCCATGACATAGATAACTAAAGAAACCTTTTAAAAGGATTATAGATACACACTTATTCATATTATTCTTATCAGGTAAAGTGTGCCAAATTTTGTTTCATATAATATATATGTAATACTCACACTACACACTACCTTTGTTGACAGGATAATGAATAAGAGAAAAGAGGTCATATTTCCCTTGGGCCATCCTTTCTGCTCTGTTACAGCATCTTAGTGACCTCATAAAGCCTCTTGCATTAATATCTCTCAGGAACACCTACATCCAAGATCTTGTTCTTTACTGGCTGACATAAGGCAATCATGAGATAGCTTAAAAAAAATATGGACCAGGCACCTTACTCTGTATCTCAGATTCTCATCAGTACAATGAGAGTATTTCTTTCAGAAATTAAATCTTTCCCTATAATTCAGTGCTAGAATTATTCTCCCTGCCCCAGGATATATGAGGCTTAATTAAGTTTCTGATTCTGATTACTACTATCAAACTATCTTTTCAATTGTGTTGTAATTAAAGGAAGAGGTAAGGTTACATAAAACAAGAAATTATTATGTGACTCTACATTGTGCCTGCATGCATTTCATCATCTTATAACTATGGTGTTATTTCTGCTTTGAAAGCAGATGAATGGATTTCTGTTGAAAGTGGTATCCTATGGTTGATCCCCAGCATGTATTTTTGCATCCCCAACCCTAATCTGGAATTCTTGTCTCACTAGCTCATAGTTGCCACAAACTCTTCTACAGAGGAAAAGTACAGTCTTTAAGTGGATATAAAATAACAAGGAGCCAGGAAGTTAGTCTTACTCGAATAAGTTTCTGAGGATGCCTGGCTTTGTCCCATTGGATTCAATCCTGCCCACTGTAATCACTTAAAAATGGGAAGGGTATATTTTGCATCCACTCTTATTTTCCTAAGACAGATAGAGGTCAATATTGTCATTGCAAAATTTCTTGAAAGAAATTTCTGTGATTAATTAATGTGTGTTTTGTATTATCTTTGCTTGGCCAACAAGCTAGGCTTTAGCCAAAATGGCTATAATTCCTCTCCTAACAACCGAGTATGGTCAATGGCATATATTTATTCTTCCCATTAATCTCCACACAGAAAGAGCCAGGAGGCTTGTTTCTGGTAGGCTTCACCATCATCAATGAGGTTCCTACAGGAAGCTGGAGGTGAATGAAGCAAACGGCACTAAAAGAGAAAGAACACAATTTCCACAGGACTCTCAGCTTCCTTTTTCTCTGGCATAAACATTGCTTCCTTCAGAAATCATTCCTTCTCAATATGATATTCTTCCGATTGGGTCTACCCTGATTTAGTTGATGCCACAGAAAATCTAGAGGTTAGTTTGTCCTCTACCTTAGCCACAGACTCCCCTCTGGGTTGGGGCTGGGTAGACAGTGGGGAAGACATGGGATACAGTTCTATGTCCATACTCAGATTCTTCAACCCTTTCGTGTGATGTCTCTGGACCTAGTTTAAACAGATTCTGGGAGCTTCTTTCCAATTTCAAGCCACAAATCAGTAGGCACAATGGAAAACGTAGACATGACTCCTGCCTTTCCTTCTCTTCTTTCAACCATCTGAATATTACCAATTTTCCCTCTTTGACATTAAAACCTTATTCTCATCATAAGAAAGCTTACTGTTATACATTTTATATATAAATGTCACATACATGCATATGTGACTAAATATACATTCCAAAATTTGTTTCCCATTATAATAAAGCCTTGGCACACCCTACAAATATTACACAATAGGTCTTTGGCCCCCAACACCAATTAGAGAGTTATGCTCAACTTCATATATCAAGGGAATTGAAAAATTCTGCAGTGGACCCTGTTAATTTTCTAGACAATGCAGAGTTTATTCACTTATTAATTAATAGCATGTAGAACTAATGTTATGTAGGCCCATTAAAAAATTGCTATTCAAAAAAACAGAATGTTATGCAACTGAGTCCCAAAAGCTTCAACTCAGAACAGAGTACTTAAGGTGAAAATCTCATATGATAAACATTTTAAACAATACATGTGGTAAGATGCTCACATTGTGATAACAAAGATCCCTGTGTCTAATTATATAGTCATTTGTTGATATGTAAGCACTGAGGGGAATAGAAAATGATTTATATGTGATCTTAGATGAATTAATTTTTCCTGATCAGTGTTTTTTTTAGTTTAAACTCATTTAAAAAACATATTATACAATTCCTTAGTAGTACTATGAACATAGTTAACATAGTCTCCTTATACAGAATTATAGATAACCTTACAAATCACTTGTATAGCCTCTAAGATGTATTTGTCAGAATTGTGGAATGAAGCAATACCATCATTTTAGACTGGAGATCCTTCACACTATATTAAAAAGATCAGGAATTTTACAATTGGAAGACTCTGAGAATCAGCTGTCACTTACTTCTTAGTTGCACGAATTTGAACAAGTCCAGATAGTCTCCTTGAATTTCAGCTTCTTCACCAATGAGAGATTTCTATTGCCTGCCTGAGACGATTATTAGAAATAAATGAAGTAAATAAAGGAAAATGCATTGTGAATGTCCAAAGTCTATATAAATTGCATTGTGTTTAGAAAACTTTAGCTACCTATGGATCCTTTCTATGCGTCCTAAATAAGAACAAATGCTTAGGTAGTTCCCTGCCTGTGAAATGCTGCTTTCCTATCTTCTGTAATCTCAATTTCCTTATATTCCTTACAGAAACGTATGCACAAAAGAAATGTTAACAAAACAGTGTAAATCCAGTTATAATGAGTAATGAAGTGTCATAACAAGGCAGTACAGTCTCTGAGAAAGATTGTCTTGAGTGAACATAAAGGACACCGTGATGAAACTCAAGGTACTGGGGAGACTGACTGAGGGTATTTCAGAGTTTTCAAAACCCACACTCTCAAATCACACCCCCTAGATGATCTCTACTGCACATTCAGTGCACAGAGAGAGAGAGAGAAGTGCCCCTGAGATGTCCCATCAGACCACACTGCCTTTGAGTACACAAAATCATGGGAATATGCTCTAACTCACCCTGATGTGACCACAGCTCTCACTTGTCAAACTTATTGTTGGATCAACATAGAAAACAAGAATAAAAACCGGGTTTTGAGAGGTATCCTCTGAACACTTTTTTTTTTTCTCTGAAATTTAAAGTACTTAATGTATGCAGTGTCATCCCCATGTTCAATTTTAGTGCTATGGTTTCCAGGTATAAGTTTTCCTTTCCACATTGAAGGGACACCTTTAACTTGGATCTTAGGCACTGCTCAGGATTACCTTCCAAATGACTTTTTCCAACTTTCTCCAACTGCTTCACCTTTTAGTAGATTCCAGGGGGTAGAATCGACTAAAAGGCACACAGATTGCAATGGGTTTTGTCTGTGAGAAAATGCCGAGAGCTTTTGTATTTCCAATTCTCTCCAAATATTTATTTTCTTTAATTTCTTCTTTGGTACTTGTATTCTCAAACAAGAAAGAAAAAAAAAGTCTTTTTTTAATGTCTTTTTCTGTTTTTTTTCTAAAGTCACCAAGCTAATATTTGTACAGCTAAGAGAAAATAACCCTCCAAATACTATTCTAAACTTTTACTCTCATTTCTCTACCCTTTTACCCAGTTGGGAAGTAGACCTTCTGGAACAGTACTTCACTGCTCCTCTCATTCTGGAGACATGGCAGAAGCTTCTTGTACCTAATATAAAGCTTTATAGCTATTTTGTTCTGTTTTGTTTTATGTCACTTTAGGAACCAAACATTTTTTTCTTCTCTAAATACTTCAAACTTTTCATCAAAATAACCTTTTTCACAATGCTATACAGTGATTTCCTGATTCACAAGCTTGTGTTGATATAAGTATTCCCTATCCACTACATCAGTCACTCTCTTGTCACTCACTGGGAAGACCTACATCTTGAACTTCTGTTGCCCATATTCCTGAGAATAAAGCTTAATTGAACTATAATGAATAAGAGAGAATAATATATCAATTACTAAAGTCTATGAAGGGACCTTGTGCTAAGTTTATAATTTGAAAAAAGTCCCAAAGTTTATATCAAAACTGCATAGCCAGGCACAGTGGCATAGACCTGTAATTCAGTGATTTGGGAGACTCAGGAAGGAGGATCTCCAGTTCAAAGCCAGCCTCAACAACAGTGGGGAACTAAGCACTTCATTGAGACCCTGTCTGTAAGTGAAATATAAACTAGGGCCAGGGATGTGGCTCAGTGTTGACTGCCCCTGAATTCTATCTGTGGTACCAATATTTGAGAGAGAGAGAGAGAGAGAGAGAGAGAGAGAGAGAGAGTTTTTAAAAAATTCCCTGCCTTTGAGAAATGTATACATTAAAAATAGAAATATCATGTGATCCAGCAATCTCTCTTTTGGTGTACGCATCAAAGAAAATGAAATTGGTGTCTTGAAGAGATATCTGTTCCCCTGTAGCACCATCACTAAAAACAAGGTATAGTATTAACCTAAGTGTCTGTCAAGAGATGAATAGATGAAGGACATGTGGTACATATACAGAATAGCATGCTATTTTGCCTTTTAAAAAGAAGGGAATTCTGTTATTTATCACAAGATGGATGAACCTGAAAACATCATATTAGGTGAAAGAGGCACAGGAAATCAAATACCACACAATCTCACAGATATGTGTAGAATGTTGCATCTGTGGAAGTTGGGACTCATGAAGGGTAAAAGATGGGGAGATATTGGTCAAAAGATAAATTTAAGTTAAATAGAAAGGAAAAAAATGGGGTCTAACTTGGAGAAACTAAAAAATAATTGAAATAAAAGGCAGATGTCAATGAACACAAGCAAATGCATAACTCATGTAAAAATATTAACTATATTGCCTAATATTGTTAATAGTGGAATATAATGGTTAAAGACTACCGTCTTTGTCAAGAATTATGTTTCATTGTTTTCAAAACTTTAAAATTCATTCTCTGAATCATTAAGCTGTACAATAAGTGCCCTTAATGATAAAGAGAGGGTACATCTGAAAGGTAAATCAAAAGAGGATTGTGATTAGAGGAATATTGGTTAGCCAAGTTTATAGCATTTTATATAAAATCATTTAAAACTGTGATAAGCCTTATATGAGTCTTTATGTGTGTCTGTACCCAGTCTGTGGCTACATATGTGCATCATCATATATGCAAATATGCCAGTGAAATGGTACCATATGCTATGTTTTGCATACATGTCAATGGAAAAAAATCTGTCCTTTCAAGGTGTATAGCCTGTGATTTGATTAGGAACTCCAGCTGCTTTCCACAAAATTCTTATAATCTCTGTGACACTTCAGTTCATCCCCAATCTGCCTTTGTGGTATTTCCAACAACCCGTCAGTTGCTGCGATTATTTCCAAATTGCCATCTTATACTGTACTTCTTGAGAAGGAAGAATGCTTTATTGTGTTTCCTCCATGAATGTTATGCTATATCCTTTATTTTTCATATAATTGTGAATTTTAATGTGTAAGCACCCCTTGTAAAGTATACTTTAATCATTAAAATGATGCCATCATTTGGCTTGATATAGCAATAGAAAATTCTATTAATCTGATTTTTAAAAAATATTTTTAGTTGTAGACGAACCCAATAAATTATTTTATTTTATTTTATGTGGTGCTAAAAATCGAGCCCAGTGCCTCATATGTGCGAGGCAAGTGCTCCACCATAGCTACAGCCTCAGCCTTCTTAATGCAATTTTTTTCTATAGTGCAGAACTTTAATTTAATGACCACAGGGTAGTATTATAGTTGTTGATATAAATATGTGTACTGAACCTCCAATATTCTATGGATATTGAATGTTGAGTTTTGAATTTCCATAGAAACCTGTCATTCTATGTTCTTTGGTGCCTAACAAATAATGACATATATAAGACAACACTGATATTTTACAGGTAGAATTAATATTTTTTTTCTTTCATCCAGAAAAGACTTCAAGTCTTTTTTTTTAAAGCTTCTCATGTATTTTCAAAACTTCTTAAAGATGAGTAAACTTATTCAGGGTGTTTTGATTCCATTTGAACAAGGTCCAGGAGGTAATTGGTAAAAGAGAGAAAGGCCGACATCATTTGTTTGGGTGTATTATTGTCTTGGTGCATGGCTCTAATGAATGCTATTCAAGGAGGCCAGATGCATTAGGCCAGGAATGAGCCTGAAGAGGGACACTGTTTATCATTGATATTCATGGCTGATGTTGATGCAGTCATTATGAGGAATAAGGATATCTGCCAAGTGTGTAGTGAAATCACAAACTGCCATCTACTACAATAGAAAATGTCTTAACAAAGAAAAAAATTAGGACATGTTCTCTGGAAAAGAACAGAATCTCATCCAAGGGCAGAACTAATAATAAATAGTCAATATGGACAAAACAAAAACATTGTTTAAAGGCTGCCAGACATACTTGGAGAAATGATGTGCCCTTGGATTATAAAATGACAATGCCCCCTTATAATAGGTCTCTTTCTCTTTCTAGGAAATAAAACTCAGATCCACAAGGCTCAAAATGTATAATTCAATGAAGTTTTACGAATATGAGAGGAAATAAATTGGCATTTGGATCCAAGAAGAAAATTCTGAGTAAGATTATGATGTTTGGCAGGTTAGAATCTCTAATGTAAAGAAGAAAATATTTTCTTGTTTTACTTTTATATCATTTTGTATGGAAAAGGATATGGCACATTTTTCCTAGGGCATTGTTAACCTTTAGAAGTGTTAATGTGTATTAAAAAAAGTACACTTCGGTGACACTCCTTCCCTTTATTACCTATGTGATATTTGGAGTCATTAAGATTTGAATTTGGCATTGCTTTGTCTTCACTATCCCATGTTTACTTGGCAATTTCCTAATTTTCTCTATTCCCCCAGGAAAACTGTTAGGTCTCATATTGAGTTCATTAGCATTGCCCAGTAAATTAAAATGTAGGAGACAGCTTGAAAGGAACAAGAGAGCACTAGTTGTTAATGAAGCGTCTTACCTGAACATTTTTTTTTTTCTAATCAGACTAGGGAAAACAAAGCTATGTTCAGCAAAGTGCACATGCAGGAGAGAAAAAGGGAAGGAGTCATTGATTTTGCAAATGAGGAATGAGCTGGTGTTCAGCCTACACAGGAGGGTGGCTACATTTGTGCCGGAGTCCTTGGTATATTTGGTAGACAGCAGTATGACCATGTTCAGCCCATGAGGATGTGTTATTCAATCTTTTTAAATGAGAATTACTGTGAAATGTTAGAAAAATTGAATTTTGAGAAAACAACAGTTTCTGAATAATGATAAAGAGCAAGAGTGATGGCTTTGCATGCTCGCCTGTATCTAAGTCCCGCCCTCATTTCTTACCAGGGTACTGTCAGTCAGCTAACCAGTGTCTGACACTCTTGTCTTCACACTACGGGTTCTGACCCATCCAAGCTCCAAATCCCTCAGAGTGATTATCCTAAAAGAAAAGTCTGAATGTGATTCTCCTTAAAAATCCTTCACAGGTTTTCATCATCAAAAGCATAAAGATCAAAATCGTCTGACCAACAGAGAAGTCCCTATTAGACCTGATACCAAATGACCTTTATGTTTTGTTTCTTGCTGCTCTTCACCTTGGGCACATTTGAGCATTAGCTGTACCAAACCACTTTAGTTCTCTGAACTCACCTCACTCCATCATATATATCAGGTCACTGCACATGCTAGCTCATCTCTCTAATGACCAACACAATCCCCCTCATTGCTTTTACTACTGGTGAACAATTACTTTTCCTTTAAGACTCAGCTCAGTACCATCAGTTCTCCTTATGGAAGCGTGCATAAATAAAGTGAGGCAGTTCTCATTTTGCACAGGAAGGTATGACCGGAAAAAAATGACTATACAAGCTAAAACCAATCACAGTGATTTCAGTCATCAATAAGAAGAAGAAGAATTGTTCCATGACTTTTTAACATTTTTGTCAAAACGTTATTAAAAACCCTGTTAGTATCAGATACAAATATGTAGGGAAAATAAAAACCATGGAACTAATATTGATTTCATTAAAAAACATGAAAGACATTGAGAATTAATTTTTTAAATGCATCCACTAATTTGATCAGTGCTTGCCTCCTCCTTCTCATAATATGGTTTATGAAACGGAGTGATCACCTTTTCTGTCTTCATATGTTGACATTTATCCTCCAAAGTGAAGATATTGGAGGTGGGGCCATTGGGTAAGTGATTAGTGAATGGGATTTAGTGCCCTTATAAAAAAGTCCTCCCCCATGTGAGGGCAGAGAAAGGAGGTGCCAACCATGAGTAAGTAAGTGATGCTGGACACCGAACCTGCTAGCACCTCCACCTTAGACTTCAAGCCTCTGGAACTGAGAAATAGAATAAGTTGTGTGATGACCTGCTGGACTTATAGTGACTTGTTAGGGAAACTGGAATGGACTGAGACACTTGGCAAATTGTTTCATCAGCTTCCCACATTTTACTCTTTGCATTTTCCATGTCATGATTTCTGCAAGATTTTTTTTAATGGGTATTTTTTTTAAAAATTTTTGCCAGCATCACCACCTCCAGGGGATCTGCGTCCTACTCAAGCTCTTTTCTCATCAACATACCTTGAGCCTCTATTATGGCAGCAGCAATGTCCACAGTTCCACAGTTGGGTATTTTCTTCTCTCATTCTACTTAAGTTCGATTTTGAATTTCACTTGCAGTGTCATCACTTTCCATTCATTTGCTGTGATTTCACCTTTGTTAACCAATTCCCTTGAATAATTATTCATTCTTGTAAATATCAAATGATTTTTCCCCCCAGGAGACAAGGAGGCAACACAACTGCTCACTTTGTTGTCTGAGACTGTGAAAACCTGAAGTAGGCAGGGGGCACTGTGGACAAGAACAAGAGAAAACATTGAAGACACTTCCAAAAGGTAAAACACAAAGTAACAATTCTAATTTAAAAGGTAGGTTGTGGGTAATCACAACCAAAGTATTTTCAATAGATTGCACAGGAAGAAGCCTAATTTCAATAGGTAAGAATGAAAGTGAGCAAATACGTGCAGTAGTTGTAATTTCTCTTGTAAAAATTGTGGTGGTAAAAAAAAAAAAGAATAGGGATAAAATTCTTTTTGATTACAAGGTAATAATGAAGTATAAATTATCATCTTGTTAATTTACTGGATTATAGAAAAGAGGACAAAGAAGTTTGAATAGTCAAGGGTGATTATCATCTTCCAGGCTTTAGCAATGCACTGAGTAAGGGATTTCCAAAAATCAGCTCAGTGTCTATAACTTCAAGATTTAGCAGCAGAGTTTCTGGCACATAGCTGATGCTCCTGATTTTTTAAATCCTTTTTTCTAAATTATCTGACTTTCCCTAGTACTGTTCCCTGCCCTATCACCTCTACAAACTGATTCTCATTAAAACAGTCAGCATGAACTAAATTTGTTTTCTTAAGGAATGATCTGAATATGTCTTCCTTAAATATGAATGATAAAAAAAAATGTTCAGGAGTAAATAAAATGCCTTGACTGTACTCGAGCCTTGGAGCTCACTTGGTTTTCACATTTATGAGTTAGTTGTTCAGCCATCTGGATTTTCCACATGGATCCATTTGAAAAGGAAACTCCGATGGCGTATATTGCTAAATGAACTTGTTCAAGGGCCAAGCAACAGATTTCCTTTTCCTTGTCTATCTTGACAGCTTACTTCTTTGCATTTCATTTGTGCACATATTTGGAGAGAAAGGCATCTTTCAGTGTGATTCGTGACAGACATATTATTTAAGATTCAAAGTGTTTTGCCTCCTGAGAACTCAAGTCACATTTGTTAATTTTGATTTATAGCTAATGTTTGGTACTCCACTCATGAGTTTCACTTAACACACTTAATGAGCATCGATTCTCACAGTACCCCATATGTGGTCGGAAAATGTTATTTGCAGTTTCTTGATGAGGGAAATGTCACAACAAGAGCTTCAATCTCAGCAGGCAGCTGAATAACCATACTGGGATGAGTTGGGATAGAAAAACTTTATGTACGCAATTTCATTGTGTCATGTGTTCAATCCTGCATTGTGCTATAGTCAGTACGTATATCACACTGGATTCATAGAAAGTCTCAAAAGTCCAAATGTCAAAAAGAATCAAGATGTTATGCCAAAGTTTTATACATCAAGAACTTAAAAGGTCATCTGAACTTAAGATGAGGTCCGGTGTGATCACAATTGTATTTCAATACATTGCATAGGAAGAAGCCTAATTTCAGTAGGTTGAGGCAAGAATGAAAGTGAGTCAGTATGGGTCATAGCTTTAATTTCTCTTGTAAGAATTGGAGTGGTGGGCTGAGGTTGTGGCTCAATGGTGGAGTGCTTGCCTAGCATGCATGAGGCACTGAGTTCAACTCTTAACATCACATATAAACAAATAAAAGGTCCAGCAACAATTGAAAAAAAAAAAAGAATTGTGGTGAAGCCAAGAAGAGGGATGACTCTTTGATTGTAAGATCAGTTATAATGGGAAGGGAGGTTAATACACTTTTTGTAATGGTGAACGTTTTAATCTTTCTTTGCCTTTTAGGCAAAGGAGTCAGTGAAGAGGGAAAGTTTGCATCACTAGGAGAGAATCCTTCTTTTGGTGAATAGTGCTGAAGAAATGGGAAATTTTTAACTCATATGAAAGGAAGGCTCTGCCTAACTAAATTGTCAAAGTGGAACATTAGCTACTTAGATTACACATCACTAAGGAAAGAGTGGCTTCACACAAGAATATTTCACATACAGCTAATGAAATATACATTCTGAAATCTTCATTTAGGTCCTAAAAGGGGTCCTTACACTATATTCACAACATTTCAAAAACATGATATTTTATGAACCATTGGTAAAGACCACTGTGTATTTCTCTCCAACTTTGCCCTCATTACACCCTCCCCTTTGTGTGGCCATAGACATTTGGGGATCTGTCCAAGTGAAGATTATATATTTAGTTTAGATTTAGTGATATATGTGTACACACACATTTCTTAAGACTAGTTATTGTGTTGTGTGTATGTGTGTGTATATATATATAAGTATATATGTGTGTGTGAGTATATATGTGTGTACACACACACACACACACACACACACAGATCTTAGTCACTCCTGTCTGTAGATATATGACAGACCATCATTTCTGTGTAGAAATATATTCTAAAGAGACCTCTACCACTCAGTTGTCTATGTACTAAAACTCATGGTGTAAAGATTCAGGACGCCAAGTTGTACAACTGTACAAAATTACCTATGTGTCTGGTACCATAATATGTTTGGGTGATGGAGGCAAAATCGATGTGAAATTCATGAAACCAATATGAAATGCATGGAATTTGGTGAATTCTCCAACAGTAGAATATATACAGATAATTTAGGGAAAAAAAAGACTTGAAAAATATACCCAATTTTGACTACATTCTAAAAACTATATGACTTTACCAATGCTTTATAAAGATGAATGATTTTTTAAAGAACTATAAATAATTAAAGCATAACAAATGTATTTATTCCTAGTCAATTCAATTATATATGTTTCCATAGAAAATAATATTTAAAAATAATTATAAAAGGGGTTTTCAGAGAGTATGTAACCAAATAATGTAGAATAAAATGTGGTTTACAAGTATCAGTTAATTAATCAAAATTACGCTTTTTTTCTGAACTTTCTGAAGGTAGTGCTGTTTAATACATTTTAAATATGTAACTTATTTTAATAACTTTATATTTTTTCTTAATTTGTATTAATAATTTTGTAGGCTTTATCTCAAATATGGTTCCCCAGATTATATGTTTCATCTCCCCCAGAATCTGGATCTATGCTGACATGAAAGCTTTTGGTAGGAGTCAGGCATCTCCAAAGTTTGAGAACAGAAGAGATGAGAAGCAGGGAGCCTGGAAGTTCTTTATAAGAAATGGAAACATGACTTGATAAATTTCCATACTACGATAATAAGAAAAGTGGGTAGAAAGAGTGTGTGTGGCAATGGGGGAAGGGGAGGTTAATATTTATGTCCCAGATACTGGCAGACACTCTATGTATGCTAATTAATTTAGTCCTCTCCATAACAGCATGTGACCCTTATTTAGCATTTACACACTTACCATATTACAGGTACTATTTCAAGCATTTTACATACATTAACTCATTGAATCCTCACAAGGACCGTATGAATACTCTGATTATCCTCTATTTTACTGATGGGGAAATTTGGCAGTAGCCTAATTACTAACAGGGAAATGACTCATACAAGGCTGTTTGGTTTCGGAGTTGCAGACTTAACCCCTTCGGTATACTTTCCTCATATTAACATTAGTACATCAGTTTTCTTGCTTCTGAATAACAATAAAGACCTATGAGATCCTATCATGTAAATAACTTGTTCAGTGTTTTTGATGGAGCTAAAATTTTGGAACCCATCTGAATGCTTTCAAATCCCATGCATTTTTCTGCTGCATTAAACTGCCACCCATTGAGGCTAGTTACTGTGTTTTGATCTCATTGGAAAATCTTCACATATAGGGAATACAAGAAGTGCCCATGAATTAGTTTATGGAAATTCAGAAATAGCGCCTTTCTTTCGGAGTACCTAATCCTCATACTGCAGGGAGGAAGATGTGAAGAAAATCCTGAAACTCTTGGTCTATAACCAATTGGAGTTGTTGTTCTTGGAAGGTCATAGAAGGTAGACCAGAGTCCACAGAAGGCACCATATAAAAGCAAATACTGGGTCAAGAGAGAGGAGTCAATATGGTCACAGCTAATGCATGTATGGTTTGGGAAATGTTAAGTGGCCCTTTACTTAACTATCCGTAAGAAAATACTGAGAAAAAAAAATTCTTCCCACCCATATTCTCAAAATTTTATTGTTGTTTGTTATGGTTTGGATATAAGGTGTCCCCAAAAGCTCACGTGTGAGACAATGCAAGAAAGTCTCAGAGGAGAAATGATTGGATTGTGAGAGTCTTAACCCAGTCAGTGAATGATGGGATAACTGAGTGGTAACTAGAGGCAGGTGGGATGTGGCTGGAGGAAGTAGTTAATCAGGGGCATGGCTATGGGTTATATATTTTGTATCTGTAGCTGAAGTCTCTCTCTCTCTGCTTCATGATCACCATGTTATGAGTTGCTTCCCTCTGCCACACTCTCCCACCATGATGTTCTGCCTCACCTCCAGCCCTGAGGAATGGAGCCGGCCCTCTCTGGACTAAGACCTCTGAAAATGTGAGTCCTCAAATAAACTGTTCCTCCCCTACAGTTGTGTTGGTCACATCCTTTAGTCACAGCAGTGAAAAAGCTGACTAAAACACTGCTCTTGTTGTTGCTGTGCAATAATTTTGTAAGTTTTATTTCAAACAGGGCTGCAGGTTGGATGTTCTAGATCCCACAGAACCTGGATCTTTTATGGCATGGAGGCTGAGCTTCTGGTAGGAGTCAGGAGTGTCCAAAATTTATCAAGTTGTAGAGAGGCCCTTCTCTTATACATGTCATCATAAGCAACTTAAAAAATATAATGACATAAAATGGTAAAGTCACCTCTTTTTCCCTAAGATTGCATCACATAAGACAGCTAGTACTGGCTATAGCAAATGGGAGAAAGTTTTTTAAAAGTTCAACAGTATGCCCCTTACCTATAGATTTTCTTTCTGTGGTTTCAGTTATGCACAGTCAACAGCAAATTGAAAATATTAAATGGGAAATTCCAAGAAATAAACAATCCATAAGTTTGAAATTGTATACCATTCTGCCTGGTATGATAAAATCTTGCATTGTCTCACTCTGCCCTGGCTGAGACATGAATCAGTCCTTTGCCCATCATATCTTCACTGTATATGTTACCCACCCGTTAGTCCCTTAAGTAGCTGTTTCAGTTATCAGATCAACTGGTTGTCATAGTGTGTGATAGTGTTAGTGTTCAAATGACATTTATTTTATTTAATAAATGTAAAAGTCGGGGTGTTGTAAATGCAAATATGCTAAAAAGAAGGTATAAAATGTTTCTTTTAAGTGAAAGTATAATAAGATATTTAAAGAGAGCAAGAGATCATAGTCATATAATTTTTATTACAGTATATTGTTTTAACTATTGCATTTTATGATATTGTTTTGAGTCTCTTACTGTGCTCAATTTATAAATTAAACTTTATCACATATATGTACAGTGAGGAAAAAAGGATAGTGTATGCACAGTTTGGTCCTATTTGTAGTTTTATGTATCCACTGGGGTACGTTAGAACATTTTCCCTCTGCATAAGAGGGTACTGCTGTCTATTCGTAATGAACATACATTACAAACAAACGTAAAGTACATTCAATGCTGTGGCTATACTTACTTGGTGTAAGTTTCCAAGGTTGTAAGTCTCCTAGGAGCTGTATTCTTGTTCGGAGAACAGACATTTCTCAATGCAAGTTCAGAACAAGCACAGGTTCCCAGGATAATGACATAAGAACAAAAATAAACCAAAATGAGTCTCATTATCAAGAAGAAAATAAAGTGGAAAACAATGTCAGAATGGAGGTTAGAACAGAAGGATTTTTTACTGCATATTAACATACAGAATACTGGATTCCATTGTGGCATATTTGTAAATGCATACAACATGCTTTGATCATATCTACATTTTTCCTTCCCTTACCCTCCTCTTCCCCATTCCTCCTCCTCCTCTAATATCTCTCGTAGGTTTATTTTTATTAGAGAGCTCTGGAATTTGATTTTCACTGGGTGAATTGGGTGAAGGTCTTTGAGAACATGCTGAAAATTATGGACAACAGAATCTGGAAAACTATCAACATTTGAAAGAGGTCAACCGCTAAGTGAAGTCTATTGTTTTAGGAAGATTGGTTATGTGTTGATATGCAGAGCTATTTGGAAAGGGTAGGAGGAGAAATTACATGTATGGAAATACTATAGGATATCATTAAAATTTCCAGATAGTGATAAGAGGCAAAAGGAAGGTAGTAAGTAGATGTCCTATACTATAAAGCAGGGATAAGACGCAACTGAATACACCATCTAATTTTTGTTTGAATATGATGGTTGAGTGCACTTACTGTGTAGTAAGTGCACTTACTGTGTATAGCCAGGATGAGGGGGGTAGCAGAGAGATGTTCTCCAAGTACGCTGAGAGAGATGTGGAAGGAGGGATGAAGGAAGGGAGATGAGAGGGAAAGCAGGGGAAGATTAGGGTTACCTCTGAAACTTAATTAAATGTCCATGTTTATGAAAGAGATTAACCCTACATAGAAGCAAACCAACAGGCTATGACTACCCATAAATGTGTAGCCTGTGTGCTTTAAGACACTCAACTCTCCAAAATACTACCCACCTCCCTTTTCTCTGCATCTAATTTCACCAATAAAATTCCTAATTATTTGATTTCATATGTACATCTATACATATACTGTGTTTTCATATATATATGTGTGTGTTTATGTATTTTACATATGTATGTGTGTTTATGCATATCTATAGTTCTGTGTATTCTATAAGTGTGTGTACATATATACATCCATATACATATTATATATAAGAAAAAGTATGAACTAGAATCAAGAATGCTATAGGCTCTAGAAAGTACTGCCCCTATTACAAATAAATCTTTGGCATTCTTGTTTACACATATGTTCTTTGTAAATTTGATGAGCAGAATGTGTCTCATCGGATCCAATTAACTCTGGGGCTTGGACAAGTTAGGAGTTTTGAGATGAGCTCTGCCCTGTGTCCAATTAACCAAGGTAATACTTCTTGTTAGGCACTGTCTTGGTGCTAGTTATGCTAGCTAAGCAGTCTCCTTGTGAGATACACACTTCCTGGCATTGTTCCCCTCAAATCACAGTCCTATACAGAGAGAAAGCCATCCCCGTGCTAATATGTCGTTTCTCTCTTTCACCCTTGAAAACTCACCAGCGGAGTTCAGATTTCAAATAAATTAATTGATATTCCTTGGTCACTTTAAGGGTTGTGGAAATACTATCCTGATTCATGCTCACATTTGGTTGTGATACAGGATTCAAGTATATATGTAATTTTTCAAAATAAAACAGTTCAAGAAAATATCTAAAAATGCCCTCTGGCTTCCTCTGTGAAAGGTGTTGAAACAGGAAAACAAATGCTGTGAAAAGCAGTGAACGATGATAAACATGTACTTTAATGACTTGCAGGTTTAGAAATTACAGTAATCACCCTTATCTGGGGAGGATGCATGCCAAGACCCTCATTCCAAGTGAATGAGGGCATTATGCATGCATTCCTATCATAAAATTGAGTTTATAAACCAGCACAGTAAGAGAGTAATAATAATAAATAATTATCAGATAGAATTATTATAAGAATATTCTGTAATAAGCATTGTTATGTGAAGGTGGTCTCTTTGTTTCAAATATTGCCCCTTCACTTTTTCATTTAAAGGAAGGGTTTAACAGTTTCTCTTTGGCTTGTGAGAAGTGCCAGCCAGCATCATTACTCTTATGGTTTGAGGCCATCATTAAGGAAAGAAGGGCTGCCCGATCACAAGCACTGTGATACGGCAATAGGGGATCTGATAACAGAGGAAGTAACTAATGATCATCAGGTTGCATAGATAGCCCTTCTATGCTGGACAAAGGGAGGACTCATGTCTTGGGCCCGAATAAAACAGAATGGCATGAGACTCCATCATGTTACTCAGAGCGATGCTCAATTTAAAGTTTATGACTGGTTTGCTTCTGATATTTTCCACATAATACTTCTAGATCTTGGTTGACCAAGAATAACCCAAACTGGAAAGTGAATCCATGGATGGAAGAGGGCATTGGCAAAGAAGTACAAATGGCTACACTAGGGACTTCCATCCAGCGTGCAGCAGACCACTCATCTATGAGTCTCTCATAAGAAGCAGTTCTGTTTTTTTTTTTTCATTTCTTTTTTTTTCTTTCTGTTCCTTCCTTTCTCTCCCTTTCTTATTTCTTACTCTTTTTTTAGAACCTACAGAATGTTGCTTTACCATTTCTACATCTTGATTACATTTTAAAATTAGAATCAGGAATCCCATATGACCCGTGAATGTAAAAGAAGAGAGGAAAGAAATGAAGGGGTATGAATTTGTGTACATATTTGTGAGATTAAAAAGAAAACAGAACAGTTTATCTTAGGAAAATAGGCAATATCTCAAAAACCTAAACCCAGATGTAATCAGATTTCAATTCAATCTAGCATATATTCAGATACTTTGCATCTAATAACAGCAGAAATGGGAGCACATTACATCAAAATGACATATAGAGGGTGCTCACCCAGACAGCAGACAGAGGTTCCTAGTGCTTGGGATGGTGTTATTTAATGCATTTATGACTATTGCTTAAGCATATTCAGAATTTTATAACAGTGATATGAATAGTTACTGTATCTCAACACCGCCACATCTGTGTACAAGGCATATGGAAAATGAATTCCCCCTGCACACTTTACCCCAAATTACCAATGTTAATGGATATACAGGACTTTTATAGGAAAAACAAATGATGGAAATGAATGCAAAGGTGCAATTGTCAGGAAAGAAGCTTGGTCCTCAGATTTATTAGCAAGGAATATTTCAAATAAGCTGTCTATCAGTTGAAAGTTGGTAGCCTCATTCCAAACTAGGCTTTTAACACAGCATCATTTTTCCCCAAGCATCAAAGTGATACAGTCATCCTCTCCTATGCCATGGGGTTTTGTGGGTCCTTTGGAAGAACAGGAAGAGAAAATTCATGGTCTACAATGTATCCAACAAAGCTAGAGAGGGATTCAAATTGAGGATGACTTCTCTAGAGAGAGTCAGGTGATTATAAACTTAATGGCAGAATGCTCAGATTTTTTTTCTGGAATATATTATAAATGCAAATAATACTTGCCTGTGGGGGTGCTGTACCTACAAACTCCTTGGAATGTGTAGAATGTTTTCCTTTCTCGGTTTTTCTTAGTTTCTGAATTTAGAAGTTTCCCTGTTATAAGTCTTTTTTTTATGGTAGCAATTTTCATGTTTTTATAGCATTTTTATGACCCATTGAAAGGCCTCTTGGTGCAATGTTTGGCAATGTTTCACCTCCAATGCTGTCACAAAATAATTCACAACAGGAGAGAGCAAAGCTTCATCAAAGAATCCTGCCTACACTTGCCCAGATCTAATAGATTACCCCATGTCATGTATCCCAAGTTACCCCACTGCTAATTGGTTCTACTCAGCTTCCAAGATGAATGGTACCTAAGCTTTACAGGAATCAAGAGAACCTGCTCCATCAGTGGGTCAGTCCACAGCTTTAAGTCTATACCTTGGGATACCCACAGGAGAACCAAACTGCCGTGTTCAGTCTCTAACTTCCACTCTGACCCCAGTACATCTCATTTGTCTTCTTACTTAGGTTTCAGTGGAAAATGAAGTTCACTACTGAGACCAGAACATTGCAGTAGACCACTTGACTGGGGAACTAATATTTCTTTCCAGTTAGTTCTTGCCAATTTTCCAATACCTCATTTTTTTTTCCAGAGTCCTATGATCTCAAATGCTGAATGGGGCCCCCTGCCTGAAGCTGTTCAGATAACCCCCCAAATCTGAGGCCCGCCCATTGTTAAGATTGATTAGTTCCTACATTCTTCTTTGAATCAGTCTTGATTTCTATCTACTGTTCCTCAGCCTTACCTCGGACTAAAATCACCTGCGTAGCTAGGTTTTGGATAAATCTGTCTGACTTTAGACTGTTGATTTTGAATCCTGAAATCTTGCTTCTCGTTTAGCCTGATATTCTCAGTGTTAGCACGCAATCCCCAGAATGTACCAAGTGCCAACACAGGAACTACAAGATCAAGATAGAAATCTATGTTTCAAGACAATAAAGGAGTTATAAAAAAAACAAAGAAAAAGATAACCCGAACAAGTGGGGAGCTGGAATGGGGGAATAATTCTGCATTCTTCATCTCATCCCATAATTTAGAAAGGCCTGAAAATTTTTCATAGGTGGCAATTGCATTAGTTCATTTTCTGTTTCTGTAACAAAATAACTGATGCTGGGTATTATGTAAGAAAAGAGGTTTATTAAGTTCACAGTTGTGTAGGCTGAAACTTCAAGATTGGATGTCCTCATCAGATTGTGCTTTGGTGAGGCCTTCTAATACTACATCACCACCTGGAAGAAAAGCAGAAAGGGAAACAGCTGCTTGCAGTGGGATTCAAGCATGTGTGCGGTCTCACTTTATAATGACCCACTGTCACAAAAACCAACCAGTGTCCCAGAAAAACTCACTAAACCCTTCCAAGGGCAACATTCCCAATGAACATTGCTTTGCACCTAGCCCCACCTTTAAAATGTTTCTTTTTTCTGGTACTGGGGATTGAATCCAGGGGCACTGTACCACCAAGACACACTCCCAGCCGATTTATTTTATTTTGATTCAGGATCTCCCCAAATTGTCAAGTCTGTCCTCAGCCTTTTTATCTTCCTGACTCAGTCTCCAGAGACACTGGGTCCACCTTCAGCACTGCCACCCTGGGTACCAAGCTCCCAGCACGTGAAACTAAGGGGGACAAACTATATCCAAACTATAATTACGATTGGTTATGATGATAGTAAAAATGCAATACAAAATAAAGATGAGAATGATCAAAGGATCATATTTTAAAAGCTTCTTAAATGAATGGATATTTTCCTGGATGGAATTTTTGTCCATTTTTTCCAAAGGCTCTGGCTATCTTTTTCGTCACTTAGTTTTTTTGTTGTTGTTGCTATTTTTGTAACTGGTGTTTTGAATTAGACAGATATTGGGTGTGTTTTCATTTACCAAGCCCAACCATACTGGTAATGTCATAGTAAGAAAATAAAATTTCAAATGCATTTAAATACCTAGATTGATGGACAAAATCAAACTAGTAAAATGGGTGTTGAATATCCATAAATTTTTGATGGAACTGTAAATTGGTGGCCCATATTTTCTGGAAACTTGGTGATATCATGTATCTAAAGCCAAACTATGCATGATATTAGAAACAGCGCTTTATTTCTGCATTTTTAAATAAATAGCCAGGCATGCCATTTAGTTTCTATATACACAAATTCCCATAGAATTTTTCAAAAAGTAAAAAAGGAAATTTGACCAAATGTCAGTTTTATACAAATACACACACACATACACACACATACACACGCACACAATGTATGCCAAATATGAGGCATTTATAAATTACATTATAAAAACTATGTAATTACAAGTGCAATATTAATATTAAAAAGAAGAAGAAATCTTAAGATCTTTTAAAAGCAATCTATAAAATCATATATTTGTACATTCAGCTCTGAGGTCATCAGGAACACAACAGTTCTCGGAGAGCTAAATTTTAATTTCCACCCTGCAGTCAAGATTTGTGGAAATTCAAGACTATCCCCAGAGTTTTTGCATACTCTTGAAGGCTCAAACATTCCTGACCCAGTGCCTACATTTATGAATGATATCATTTTAAGGCTCTATCACTCCAGGTAAGATGTTTCCTTCTTTCATCAGTTTCCATAAAAACCTTCACTCACACAAGGTAATTCATGAGTCCTGAGTTTTGCATGGATTTACTGAAGGTGAGGAGGGGTTAGGGATTACAGGCGATGGACTTGAATTTCTACCACTCCTCTTGGCTTCCTCTTTTACTCCTCCACTTCCTCCCTGCTACCTCCCCTATCCCCTGAGCTCTGCCTCTGTCTCTTGGTGCCTGAATGCCCTTTGAGATCCAGGCCCTGCCTAGGAATTGACTTCTACCTCAAGGACCAACACATACCTTATATGTTTGTTGGCTGCCATGGGGATAATCTGTTACCGTGAATTAAATGTATTTGCATAGGTGAAAGACAGAATGCAAATATACCAAAATTTTAATTGCAGTTTATTCTTGGTGGTGAGTTTTAAAATAATTTGATTTTATTATTGAATCTGTAATTTCAGTAACATTCAAAAGTGAATAAGTGCTATTTTGTCATTATAGGGAAAAAGAAGGGCTGGGGATATAGTTCAGTTGGTAGAATGCTTGTCTCGCATGCATAAGGCCCTGTTTCAATCCCTGGCACCTCAAAAAAAAATTCAAAAATTACATTGTTTCCTCAAAATTAAGTAATTAGATAATGATTTGATGGATTATTTTAGAAGTAATGGTATAGGAGGGACCGTCTCACTATGGAGTGTCTTGGCATAAGCATTAAGGTAAAATGACATAATAAAAGTAAGAGTACTTTGAAAAGTGTAGATCTCCATAAAATATACTATTATTTTGATGTTACACAGAGCAGTGATACATACAATTGTTGATACTGAGTAGAATATAACTTTTAGAACCACATGAAACAAAATTTACCAGATAGATTATTTGAAAAATCGATAATATTTCAAATTCTCAAATCCACATCTAAAAAAGAGATCCTTTCTCTTCTCCATTGCTTTTTCTCCCCTTTTCCTCTGATTTTGTTTTTCTCTAAAAAACAAAAGGCTACCTACTCTGTCACATCCCCTGGAATGTCCGATCTAATCATTTAACTGTGCATATCAGTTAATAAAAAATAAACTGATTCATGAAAAAAATGAGGAAAATAGAGTTCATGGAAGAAAAATTTGTGATATATTTGGGATTAAAGAAATAGCACTTTTTCAATTGGCTCAGAAAAGTTCAAAATCAGACACACTCTTGTTTCTTTATAATTGACCTGAACATATTTAGCTTTTAAATTATGACAATCTCTTGATTTTGTTTGGCTTTTTTTTTTTTTGACAATATACAATTTTTTATTGGTTCTTTTTGAGTTATACATAACATTAGGATTCATTTTGACATAATTTTAAAAGCATGAAATACAATTTGTTGTTGTTGTTGTTGTTGTTATTATTTCAGCTGTCAGAAATTTTTAAGTAGAGGTTCAGGTATAGAAAAAAATCCAAGAAAAAACGATTAAAAATACAAGGTCCCTGTCTCCATTTTCTAAGAGTGTCATCCATGAATATAAAATATACTTCCAGCTCCATGAAACCTTAGCATTAAGATTATTGCACATTTTATTGGCCCTTCCTAGGCTCTGAAACTAGAAATTCATCTGCCTCTAACCTTTCCACCCAAGTCGACTTCATACATAAGTAAAGAGTAAGTTGAAATTACAGGGAGCTGTAAAGAAATGGAAGTTCTCTGCTTTCTTCTTTCAAAACCAATATTAAAATATATGAGGTGCAATTGTCAAACTAAAAAACTGCCAGATGATTCATAAGGACTGAGTGGCCGGCAGGCTAGCCCGAATGCTCCTTGCATTACCGATTTTTAACGGGTCCTTGGGAAGGCAGATGATTATTTCCCATCTAAGTCAGGCAGCAGTAGAGGTGGGGGCTCATGGGTAAAGGAAAGGAAAAATGACCAGATGCTGAACACTGAAGATAATGCCACTCAACACAGCATGCTCAGACGTTAAATTTTTTTAGTAAACAGCTTGTAAATGAAATCCCAAAGGACTCAATTTCCCCTCCTCCAGTTCTTATCTCTCTTCCCCTCCCCCATCTTATCATCTCCCCAGAGAGGAACAGGCCTACCTGCCAGGCATCCTTTTAACTTGTCAGTGATTTAACTCTAGCTGAGGCATCCAGATATTACAGCTAAATGGATTTACACATTTGAGGGTGAATATCTGCTTCTGTTCACTGAGCCATGGCATTGATGCCTAATTTGTTGCTCACATGTCACGGCAGCATTGATTATTGTAACCAGTCTGCACAGCAGGCTGGGGTTCAGGGCGAGCATGTGGTCCTGTTCCTCCTGATCTTGCCAGCAAGGACTGCTTCTCCCTGAAAGGTCCTGACCAATGTCTTCCTGGTCACAACAGGGATGTGGCATGTGCTGAACTTGGAAAGAGAGTAAAGGGGATATGAACTCTTGTTCCCATTCTGTCATTGCCGATTGCCTTATATTGGCTCCTGTTCAAAGATTTCAGTATGGATTTCATTCATAAATCAAAGATTTATGGAAATTGTCCATAAAGTCCTAGCAAATGTTCATTGATTTCTAAGTACATGAAAACTGAACTGAACATATTCAGGAGTGTGTGTGTGTGTGTGTGTGTGTGTGTGTGTGGGTGGGTGTGCACATGTTTATCTATGTCTCTCAGGGAGAGGAGAAAAGGGGCTATTCTTCTGGAATATTTTGGGGTAAAATATTGGAAGTTCTCATTGCATAAAGACCAAATAAACATAAAGGGAAAGGCATTGTTAAGGAGCATGGTGGTAGATACCTAGTGGCAGCCCTGGGTCAATAGAATAGGAAGGGTTATAGGTAGCAATAATCCTTTAACTCCTAAGCAGTAGATTAAGAAAATTATTTCAAGGAAAAATAAAGTGGATGTATATCTTGTTATGAGGGCTTTCACTGAATAACAGAATGATTTGGGAAGAACATGGTGTGTTATTAATTAAACCATTTTGTGACCAGGTCCTCAAGGGAAAATATATCCACCGCTATCTAAATAGAAGGAATAAGAATCATTAAATAACACAACGGTCATATCATAAACAAACAAACAAAAGAAGCTCACGCCCCCATTGTTGTGGTCCAGTCGGCTTCTAAGAGATCCAGAATGCTTTTCCCTTCCAGCAGGAATCATCAGAGGATAAAAACAGAACTGGAGATGTCCCATGGAATGACACCAGCAAACCCCAAAGTCAACTTCACGATCTGGTCACAGTTCCAGACCCAAGAGCAGGGAACAGGAGTGAAATGACAGAGTACTGTGGTGTTAAAGGCTTGGTCCCCAGCAAGGTGCTATGGGAAGGTAGTGAAGAATTTGGTGGTGAGCAAGAGGCAGGGCCTATGGGAGGCCTTTTAGATCCTCAGTGCTGAGTCCTGGAGGTCGGGAGTCCAGCCCCTCCTCCTTCTCCCCAGGGATGAGGGGAATATTTTTGCTCCACTGCACACTCCCAGCATGATGGGCTGTTTCCCTATGGGCCCAAAGCAATGGGAACAACTAATCATGGAGTGGAGCCTCCCAAACTTGGAGCCAAAATAAACCCCTTCTCTTTGCAAGTTGATTATCTCACATGTGTGCTCAAGTGGTGGAAAGCCAAGTGACACATAGAGTTAGCCTGAATGGAAGCCTGGGGATGGAGAAGGCTCAAAAGAGATGGTCAGTGACCAAAGTCAATTGTGCACACTGACTGGCCCCTGACCACACAGGAGAATCACCCAGGAAGCCTGAGCCTTGCCCTAGGGATCAAGATTCAACTGGTCTGGCCTGAAGCTCTGGTGTCTGAGTTTAGAATCCCTGGGGAATCTAATGAGCAGCCAGGCTTGAGAGCAACTGGCCTAAAGAAAAGGACGGATTGGATAGAGCAGTTCCAGCAAATAAGCACTGGAGCCAAAGGTAAAGGCTGTGTTGACCTCCTCACCCCCAAACACACACACACACACACACACACACACACACACACAACACCTCCTCATTGCAGTAGTCCCAGAGACACAACTCACAAAGGAATGTTCACATGGGTACACACAATTTGTTTCTAGCCAACATTTTAGGTCAAGTCAAGCCACACTTTGTCCTGTACTCTGCAACACATCTTCAGGCACAGATCGGTTTTCTTCATGAAAATAACATTAGCACATTATTAGAAAGTTGATCAAGGCATGGCCTCTTTCTTTCCAATGAAGCTAAAACTCTTTCATCATCCAGAAGGATTTTAAGCGAATTTGGAAAGGCAAGTGGGAGTCTTATGAGTAGGGGAAAAAAAGAACATTCCAGGCACAGGGCACAGAAGTTGGACAAAGATTCAAATGACTGAAGGAAATATTTAATAGGGCATTTTAAATTTCCTCTCCTTTTGAAAGACCGTCTCTTCCAGGGTGATTCTTTCTCCTATTTATTTAGAACTTGTGTGTTTCTTAAGGAGATTCCTTACCTATAAGGTAAAAACACAAAAATCATTAACAAGTATATGATGGAAGTCTCTGGAGGATCAAATGGTACTTAGTGTTCTTATTAACTTTTTTTTATTAATAATTGAAAATTATTGAGCAGCTCTCTTGTACACACAGGATCACCTAAGTATCATCAAAGTTTATTTTTTTTGTCATCTGACCCTGGAGGGTGTTCAAAATAAGGGGTAAAACAGGATTTAGAGCCCACTCAGATTCAAGCTGAGTTTGAACAATGCTATCATCAATAAAAATAGGCCATGTCTGGGATGGAAGTTTGTTTTGTTAGCATTACCATCAGTGTCCAAGAGAGGTTTACATAAGAGTTAGTTATTGTCACCACTTCAAAGGTGAATAGACTAAAAAGGCTAGGTGGAGGGGCACACACCTATAACCCCATAGACTCAGGAGGCTGAGCCGGGAGGATGGCCAGTTGGAGGCCAGCCTGAGCAACTTAGCAAGATTCTGTCTCAAAATTTTTAAAAATAAATAAAAACGTCTGGGAATGTAGCACTCCTGAGTTCAATTTCCCATACCAGGAATTAAAAAAAAAAAAAAAAGAAAAGAAAGAAAAAGAAAAGAGAAAGAGAAAGAAAGAAACTAAAGAGAAGAAAATTGGAGTGACTGTCCTAAAGCTGCACAGTGAATCAAGAATAAAATACTAATATATTAACTTTCATGTGAAAGTAGGTGTTGCATTTATACGACTATTAGATTTCAGGAAAACCCAATGTGACAGATATCTAGAATTGAGATTTATCTCTCAATTTTCTCTTTATTACCTGTGTGATTCGACCATGATGTTCCACTTCAGCATCTTCATCTGTAGCAAGGAGATAGTCTCTACTTTATAGGATTATTGGGAGATTTCAATGAGATGGGTGTCTAAAGTGCCGAGTTATAAGAGTCCCTAACACATGGAAGTTATTATTGATATGAATAATTTTATTTTTTTATTATTGACAGGACCCAACTTGTGTCCAAATAGGTTCCTGAGCCAGAACTAATCCAGCATCTTTAAAGAGTGACAAGACAGTGAGCTTTGTGCATTAGTCACTGTAGGTTTTGTTCTGAACGATTCTAACATGCTGCAGGGGGTATTTCTTTCCGTCCCCTTATCACCTTAACTGGAAGTTGGAATATGGGAAATCCAGACTGTTTCTTTCCTTTCAGGTTTACTATTTCTATCTCCAACAAATAGAGAGCATGTACTGAAGGGCAGACACTGAGAGGTTAGGGTTAGGAAGGTCCTTATGGATCTTCTAGTACAAATATCTTTTTTTTTTTTAATGGATGAAAACTCTGAATCTGTGACAAAAATAAAAAATGTACCCCAAATTCTCCTGCTATGGCATGGCAGAAAAAGGGTTAGAAACCAGATTTCAGATTTCCATGACTCCTTCCACAAAGTTATTCTTGCTTTTAATAACTTGGTTATTAAATCCCCTCCTATGCTTAGTGCTTCAAAGTTAGATTCATTTAAGTCTCACAGACTTCCTCCATCGTCTTATCCTTCAAAACCTTATATAATTGATCTATTCTGTGAAGACTTAAAGCCCTTCTGTAAGGGGATCACAGTAACACCTGAAATGCTCCCAGAGGACAGGGTCAAACCAGTTTCACTAGGATGGCAACTTCCTATAAGTATAGAGCGACCATGAGAAGCCCTGGTATAAAACTTCCAGGTGACTTTAAATCACTAATTTAATGAAATCACGTCGTATGGGTTATCGTACAACAAGACCCTGGAGAATAACTAAACCAAATATATATAAAGTTTTCAGATTATATGCATATTCGCCATCCAATACTGAGTATGTAAGAGATATCATTTAAATTTACTGTGAAAATGGGAAGTGGAAAATATGGGATGAAAATTCAGGTGCCATCTAAGTACAAAATTAAGATAGATTTAATACCTTTTCATATTCATTGACAACTTACAAATTAGCGTTCCAAATTGTACATCATTTGCTTCTCATATTCTGTGGGGTAGGCCATGCTATCTTCACCAGAGAGGTTCAACAATTCACCCAGAGTTACACAGCTCCAAGCAAGGAATCCAGGGCCCTGAAGAGTGGGTGACTCTCAGGATGGTGTTCTCCCTAGCACAAAACTACCATACCACTTCAAAAGTTTTGAGTACTTAGTTATCTGGGCTGGAAAATGAATAGTGACTGGGAACCTAGTTCAGTGGTAGAGCACTTACCTACCATGTGTGAGACCCCCACAATTGATCCCCAGGATTACAAAAAATAAAGAAATAAACGTGTTTAAAAATGAACAAAGAAATCTGAAGCATGGAAAGGGCTTTGAGGTTTAGAGAAATGACTTCTTGTAGCACTTTCAACATAAACTGTGCAGACAGAGTGCAAAGAGGAAACTGCAACTGGAAAAAAAAAATCTTAAAATGTCAACCGGGTTAGGAGGGCAGCCAGGGAGAGCCATCTCAATTTTAGTATGTTCTTGATATATGGATTGGAACACAATCAGAAAAGACTAACCTAATAACTTTCTGAACCAGAGTTGACCCAAACCCAATCCAAACTCGGAAAAGAATGAGAGCTGAAGTTGAAGGTTTAAGACCATCCATCTCATAGCGTCTCTTAGATGGACAACACGGGAAACAATACTTCAGATGCACATAAAAAAATGGGTATAAATTAATATGGTCCTTTACTTTAGCAAAAATTTTCCATGAATTAATTGCTTATGTAAGCACTCATGTGGGCAAGCATGTGTGAGCACATGCACACACACACACACACACACACACAAATATCTTCCTTCCCCTCCTCCTCCTCCTCCTTCTTCTCTTAATCTTCCTCCTTTGTTCATCCAAGTTGTGTAGTGCTAAAGTTTACCTAGAAAACCCGAGTAGGGAACAAATGGAGTATTGAAGGACTATCCAATATAAAACAAACAAAAACTAACAGTACAAAATGTCACAGTATATAGTCAGGGTCTTCCAAAGGAAGAGAAACAATAGGATATTTTCTGGAGAAAGAGAACCAAGAAGTTTATGTAAAGAATTGACTCATGCAATTATGGAAGCTGGAAAACTCCAAGATGCGCAGAATGAATCATCACACTGGAGAACAAGAGAGCCGATGGTTTCATTCCAACCGGCATCTGATGGTCAGAGAACCAAGATCATTCATGATAAAGTTCCAATTTAAAGGCTGAGAAGTCCAAGACCCAGAAATGGTGACTTTTCAGTTAGGACTCTAAAGGCAGAAGAAAAGCTGATGTCCCATGAAGGCCAACTTGAAGAAAGATTATATTCTCGCTCAAAGGGGAATCAGACTTGTGTACAATGCAGACCTTCAACTGATGGGATGAGGTCCACCTGTATTAGAGAGAGGAATCTGCTTGATTCTGACACTGTCGAGGTTCATTTCATTCAAAGACACCCTCATTGAAACAGCAGAATAATGTTTGACCAAATAATTGGGCACCCTGTGGCCAAGTCATGTTAACACATAAAATTAACGATCTCAGGTACTAAAAGTAAAAAGGCCTGTTATAGCAAGTACATTAGAATATATAAGGTCAAATGAATGTGGCTTTACAGGTTATTTTTGGTAGGGGGGAAGTGCTCATTACAATAATATGGTGAAAATCTTAATATGATGCTTCTCCAGCAGGTTTCTTTGCAAAATACAAGGACACCTAAGAAGAGAAATCCCAATGTAGGGTTAGGTAACATGAAAGAGCCAATGAGTATATAATCCATTTGTCCTCACGAGTGGAGAAAACCCTGGATAAACCCTTTACCCCTACTCAGGCTCTTGGCTTATATATGGGAAGGGTTTTATTGCATAGAGATACATGTATTTCAAAATTGAATCTTGTTTTTTCTTGAGTTCTGCCTTACTGACAGACGAAAAAACATAAAGTGAAATCATGATTTCTCTACCTTTAAGATAACATTGTCAATACCCATTATCTTGGAGAAAGTACTGAATTCTAAAATACAGGTAGAAAGTGTGATTTTATGAAATGCATTCTCTGTAATTAACAACTTTTCAGAGCCACTGTGCAGTCAAAATTAAAAGGAAAAAAAACAAACAATAAAACTGAGGCTTTAGAAATGGTTAGCTATGCTTTCTAAAATCTTATTTTAAAAAATCTTAATATAATTCACATAAATTTCTACTGAGAACTTCCTTCATGTTTCCTGTTTTACGGCATCAGGTTCTGAATATTCCTCACTGGCAAATACCTAGGAGTATGATCATATATAGTACCAAGCACATTCAGAACCATGGCCTTGTTTGATTCTTATAAAATGCCTCTGATACTGATAGAATATGTGTTTTACCTCTGGTCGCCTATAGGAAAAACAATTGGAAGCAGAGAAGGAAAAACTGAGGCACAATTGAGGAGAATTTCCTCATGTCACAGGAAAATTAAGTCACAGACTTGAGAAGAGATCAGACTTTCTAATTTTGTATCACAAAACCCTAAATATGACCCCTCCCCATTGTTTTCTCATGATTTCTGTATGGATCATTCCAAGGTGTGAGGATTTCTTTCATTATTTTATAAGGGAGATGATACCTATTTTTCCCTTCTTCATTTCCCATAGATTAAATGACTTAATTATATTAGTACAGGAGGGACTGCCCTTTTGTGGCTCTCTGGCTTTTTCCTTTCTCCCTGTGCTTCAGATGAAAGCCTGATACATTTGCTTGGCTCTTCTCTTCTATGGCTTAAGCGATGAAGAAAACATTACCCTAATCGTGCTCGATGTGTGCTATCTCCGGGCACAGCTGTTGTGTGCTCCCTTCCAAGCTCAGCCATTAAGGAGTCTTACCAATGGTGAAGCCCCGATGAAAGCGCAGTGCCAGACACTTGCCCTCTAATAACACCCATTTTTGCTTTTCTAGCTAATTCCAGGAAAGACAGCCTGTCAGCCAAGGTTTCACAGTCTATTACTCTTCCTTTATTGTCATTCCCCCCCTCCCCTCAAGGGGCAGCTCCTGAGCCAAATTCCAAATGTAGCCCATAGAGGAAAAGATTAAGCATGGCTTGGAGTCAGCCTCCTTATCAAATGGCCCCATAGAGTTTGAGTAAAAACAAGCCTCAAAAAGACAGATATGCTTTGGCAACTGGGTCCACCAGCGAAAATGCCTGTAGGAAAAGCAATTGGAAGCAGAGAATAAAGATGGCAGAATGTTCTGGATCCCTCGGAATACAACTGTTTAATGTTGTCTCCTCTTGCTTACTAAACTAATCGGTACTGATTGTTACCGGGCTTTGAGGATCACACTACTAACGTGCTGTCAGTAACTGTTGGAGTTTTCTGGAAGTGCAAATGGATGATAAGAATTTATTTATTAAAAATTAGGATTATATTCACTTCTATTAGTTCCTTCGAAGAAATAAAGGCAAAAATATAGATTTTTTTCAACCAAGGACCTTGGTTCAAGCTCCTGTTCTGTTCTTTGCTGGTCCTGTTAGCTAGAACAAATTATTCTTGCTCTCTAAAATCAAGTTTCTCTGCCTATAAATTGTATTGTAATCCTACCTACCTCCCTAAGTCATTGTTTGGATTCAATCCATGCATGATTTAAATATTATAGATATAATTTATACAATCCATAAAATGTATAGCATTGTTCATTAGAAGGTGGCAATTGTTGCTCATCATAAAATGCCATAGAGTTTAGAATAATTATATCATTTTAGTGATAAGAAAGCTGAGGCTCAGATTTCATTGACTTGGCCAAGATCACAGAGAAGAAAGAAGAGTTTAGACTAGATGTAACACATCCATCGCTCCAACAGATAAAAAAAAAAATAGTTCTGTTCTAGAGAAACAGAGACTGGAAAAATAACAAAAAATTCAAAGAAACCTCCAGGTCCCTTGCCTTGACATTTTTCTCTGAATCGCACCAAATTTTAGTCCTTGATTGAATGTGCTCACCCTTGAAGAGGTCCATTAGACAATCAGTGTATAACTGGTATTGAGTAACAGCAAGAAAAGGAAAATATGGGGGCAGGAAAGTGGAGGTAGGAGGGGCATAGAAATCCAATACACCCTGAATTTACTTAAATTGCTTTATCTAAGATCAAGAAATGGAGACACATCTGATAGAATGAGAACAAAGTACAAAGAAAGACAAGACACATCTATTAGTGGAGGGGGATAAAGGCATGTTATGAAGCTTGTCCATCCCCATCAGCAGGAGGAAGAATGTGAATTAGAAATATGTAAATTGCTATTTGTGTCTGTGCCTTAGACTGAGTTAGCTTATGGACAACCTCATTTCCATCTATTGGACAGCTGAGAGGACAGGCCATAATAGAGCAACAGGACTCATGAAATTTCTGAAGGGTTAGACTCTTTCAGCATAAAACAGTGTCACCAGGGTATCACTGCAGGATCCAGTGGGCCGAAAGAAACCACCTCTTGGATTCTGCTATCCTGCATTATTACCTGCAGCTGAGTTGCAGCTTTATCCCCTATATCCAAGGATAATGAAAGACCTCCCTATGGGCCAGGCACTGTTCTAAGCACTTTACATACTCACTGCAATCCCAGAGGCTAAGATTAATGTTATCCCCATAACTACATGAAAAAAGCAAATCCCAGAGAAGTTAAGCAATTTACCTAACATCATATAGCTAGAAAATGATTGGAGTTGACATTTGATTCCTGCAGTCTAGCTCCAGCGCACATTCTTGTATGCAAGACAATATATTCCATGCCAATTATTTTCCAATTATCTGTGGTCAAAACGTGTTTTGTTTTGTATTAATTTATAATATGTTGTGAGCAAATTCCTCTGTAAAATACAATAGAAGTCAGTTAATAGAAAAATGAAATTAAAAAGATATCCAGAATACAACTCCATTTTTAAAATTATTATTAGGTTCAACATGCATAACATTAGCCTTTAAATTATTATAAAAGTTTCTAAATACTTTCTCAGTGCTTATTCTTACTTTCGTTATGTACTATGGTCCTCAAGTGGTCCCCAGCCACACTGTTCCAGGCTTAGTGGGGCTGGGCACATTTTGTATCAAAAAAAATCCTGAAAAGTTGATTGCTTTATAACAAGATCAACTCCAACATCATGACCATGACCCCCTGGGCCTGTGTTCTCTAATCAACTGGGTTAACTAGTATCTACCCAGATGGAGTTTAACAGATGGAGGAACCTTAAGAACTGAAATCAGGATTTATTCCATGCCACATTGAAAGGAACTGAATGTTCTAGTACAGCAACTTATAAAACCAATTTTGTAAAACTTCTCTAAGAACTCCCAATTTTATTTCCCCAATTGGTCTTTTATCTTAATAGGAGTTTATCCTGTTCTTCCTATTTTTCACATAACTCAAAA
This sequence comes from Urocitellus parryii, assembly GCF_045843805.1. Classification (NCBI taxonomy): domain Eukaryota; kingdom Metazoa; phylum Chordata; class Mammalia; order Rodentia; family Sciuridae; genus Urocitellus; species Urocitellus parryii. Next base: position 6,463,520 of record NC_135544.1, read on the forward strand.
TGCTTGGTGCCTTGCCTACAAAATAGTAGGCACTCAATAAATGTTTGTGATTGAAAAATTCACATGTATTTCAATGAATTAATTTTGCATTAAATCTCCAGGTATGAATGACACCATGTGAGAAGTATACCAGCCTGAAATGAAAATATGCTCCCTATTCAGAGGTTAGGATGAGGGGAAAAAATGTTATAGATGAAAAAGTTAAAAATACACGACTATGACATATTGATTGTTTAAGTTAAAAGCACTTTAAAAAATAGAAGGTGCAAAAAAGATCCTCTGAACTTCCTGATTTTTTTTTCTTAAAAGCAGAAGGTGAAATTCTCATGTGAAAGATGCAACATTCTTATTATCAAGGATGAGAGAATTGAGGCCAAAGGAGCTCTGCACCAACCTTGATCAACTAACCTTTATCTTCCTAATCACTTCTACATCAATTAGCTGTCCTCACTCAAGTTCTGGTGACTTCTCACGTTTTTATAGTTTACTACTCTTTATCCAACACAACAAATAAGTAACTGTTTCTTTGTGTCTTCATTTCTTTATGATGGTTCTTTTGCTACATAAAAGTTGTATTGAATTAATTTCTATATTTTCCCCTATTAATCTAGTTAAATCAATTTCATTTTCACATCTAGCCAGGACCTTAAGAAACCAGAGGTGGAGGTTTGCCTCCCATACATAGATAACTATCAAAAGTGATGACTTGCCTGGTTCATAGTGTATGCCTGTAATCCCAGCAGCTTGGGAGGCTCAGGCAGGAGGATCATGAGTTCAAAGCCAGCCTCAGTAACAGCAAGGCACTAAGCAACTCAGTGAGACACTGTCTCTAAATAAAATACAAAAAGACTGGGGATATTGCTCAGTGGTTGAGTGCCCCTGAGTTGAATCTCCAGTACCAAAAAAAAAAAAAAAAAAAAAAGAAGAAGAAAAAGAAGTGATGGCTTATACAAATGAAAGAGGGGATATTAAGAAAGAAAGAGTTAATCTCAAAAGTGTTTACCACTTTGCTTTATTAAAAAATTCAAATATTTTAATATCCATGCTGTAAACTTAATGTTCTTGTTATTATAACTTGGAGGCTTTAAGTAGCGCATGATTGCTCACACAATAAAGACTGTCTTCATAATAAAGTTTTGTATAAATGTCTTTAAATCAAGAGTGCCAAGTTTCATGTTATTCCTAAAAAAATACAGTTAGTCATTATTTTCCTAACAATTCATAAATATGAGTCATGCATAATGAGAGCATGCAGTTTGTCGCATACAGAGATCAATAAATCAATCTTAGCACCTATTAAATGCTGAGAAATTCACTGGTTACTACTGGGTAGGGACAGGAAGGCAGTCAAAAAGGAATATAAAATTGAGTTCTGCGCACGTAACATATAGTTCAGTGGGAACACGTGAAACAATGAGGCGGCAGTGCACCCTGCCTTTGTATATCAGGGCTCTGTTCTAAACTCTAGACCCACCCAGCCACCCACCCTTTAAACTGAGTAAAAGCAGACTATGAAGGAAGAATGCCTAGGCTTTCAAAACATGTTGCATTATCCAGTCCACGTCTAGCATAGGTAAGAAACCACATAACTATTGCTAATATCTTTTAAGGTTTTGATTTTCATAATTTTTAATTTACCCTAAAATATAGAGACTTTCAGCCTAAAACTTCTTTTTCTAGAAAAGAGAAACTTTTCAATCAACTCTGGAAGGTCATGGACACTGACCTATCCTCTGCCTCTTAGTTTCTTCTCCAGCTCATATAAGGTGACCTGCTGGGTTGAAGAGACCTTTGAATCTATGAAACACTATAATCTACAGCCCCGCCACACACACCATATTCATCCAGAAAATTCACCTTCTTTTGGAACTAGGCTTTGTATTCTATGTGTCAGTCATAACAATCTCACCCTGTTCTTCACAACCATTATCTTCCACCACTTGGAACAAATTTCCTGTTATTGAGGATATAGATATTTCTTCCTTTAAGCCAGATTGAATCATCCTGTTCCTGACAAAGAAAGCCTGTTGAACTGGGATATTTAGACATAACCAGAAAGCTACATAAATGTTTTATTTCAAAGCAGATTTTAATGTGAGGGGAGGGCTTCTGCCTTACAGAGCCAGTAGGAGGTGAATTATTGAGGATAGTCTAGGCTAAGCACCAATAATTAATCAACTTACAAATCTTAGCTAATTTCTCCTTTTCCAAAAGACAACTGTAAAATTCCCAGCCTAGTAGTAACTCTGGGATCCAGGCTCTTTCTACTTTGGGCACCTTTATCCCTTAGGGAAGACTTTCTAGGATCCCAGGAAAAACTTAACACTGTGATTTAAGGCATTCACCAACATCAGGAATTAACTTCTCTCTTCTGAATCTAGAATACATCTACTAACTAGACACCATCCTAAGAAAAACAAAAATAGTCACACAAATGATGTTCTTCACATTATCTTAATGGGCCTTCGCGTGCTTGCAGAACCTAACCTGTGAAATGCTGCCCTCAGGTCTCCTTGAAGTTCTCTACCAAGGCCTCTGAAAGCTGCCATCCAAGGAAAGAGAATGTCAAAAATTGCCTGTGACTGGCTGTGGCCCAGCCTGGGAGTGATGGGACACTCTTTTACCCAATTCTATTGAACAGGAAGCCCCTGCCTATCCAGCAAGAAAACCAGAAAATGGAATCTTGTGTGCCCAAGCCAAGGAAATGGAGTTTTTAAACATCTAACCAGTCTCTGCGATAGTAGCTCCATCTAAGGGGGTCAGTAAGACTTTATCTTACACACCATTTCTTCATAGAGCATTATTTGTCCTAATTTATATAAAGCCTGGCACAGAGTAAGTGCTGTAAGAGTTTTCTATTTTTCTTATGGTCTTATTTATATTATTGTCACTATCATCATTGTTATTATAGCCATTATCTAAAATAAAGAATAGACAATTAGAGATACCCTTCAAAAGGTTTTGAGAAAATAAAGAAGTTCCTGTGGATACTATCTAGCTATCTTCAATTAGTTCACAGTTCATTATATAACTATCATAGATAAACATAGTTCACTAGTTTATCTCATTCTCAGCTAAGAACTACTCCAAGGTCCCAACAGTAGACGCCAACATCTGGGTACCAGGCAAGGAGAGCAGGGCCCTCCAGACCAGGTGCTGGTTGCAGGTTTGTAGATTAGGCTCTGGCAGATGAGCACAGAAGAGAGAGAGTCTCACCTGCAAACTACAGTAAGTGATGTGTTATAGGACAATTTTCCTGCATCATAGTTCTTCCAGTCCTTTTTCTCCTTTCCAGGATCTTCTGTAAAAATTTTTGTTTAGTTTTTCTCGGTCAATGAAATTTCATGATCCTACTAAAATGTCTGATTCCCCAAGGGAACCTTTCCTACAAGCTTTAGTGCACACTGGTTAACTCCCCAAACCCTCAATCTCAAGTGCCAGCCATGTGAAACTAACTACTGAACAGGGACCTCCCAGGGCAACATGGATGGTCTTTACCACTTTATTTCCCTCGACAACCCCCATCCCTTCTTCAAGACACAGACCAAATCCACCAACACATCTTCACTTCTCTAGGTTGAACGAGGCTGGAAAGAATAGAGAGCAGGAAGATCACACACCTTATTGAATTTACCTTGTGTTGCTTGTGTCTATATTTTATGTTTATTTTGTTTTCTTGTTTTTTTCTTCTAAGAGATCCAAGGACTCTGTAGTCAAGGGTTTAGTTAACACTGAAGTGTTCCCCACTTGACAAGAGAATGAAATGACTATGAAGAAATGGCCAATAGTCCACCTTCCATGGAGAAAAGGCAAGGGGTACATTTTTTGGAAGCAGCCATCCTTTTGGACACTTGTAGGTGTGTTTCTGGACGATAAATGTCATAGTGGTGCATTTCCTGTTGCAGTACTGATTTTCTCCATGCCCTGTTCTTTCCCCTCATCTCTATATTTTCACCTCTCCTTTGGGTCCTAAGGGAGCAGCCTCCTCCACCCTTGACCTCCATGTCTCCTACAGTTTTTATGCTACTCACCTCCTTTCTCAAGCACATCCGGGCTTCCAACTACATTAGGAAGCTTGCGGGAGCTAAATTTGTTGGCCAGTTCATTTCTATGTATCCTTTTCTGAATGGAGCCATTAAAATTTTTTTTTTCCATTGCAAAGAATTTTATTTTATTTTATTTTATTTTTTTTATTGGTCGTTCATAACATTACATAGTTCTTAATACATCATATTACACGGTTGATTCACGTGGATTATGAACTCCCGCTTTTACCCCGTATACAAATTGCTGTATCACATCAGTTTCCCTTCCATTGATTGACATATTGCCTTTCTAGTGTCTGATGTATTCTGCTGTCTGTCCTATTCTCTACTATCCCCCCTCCCCTCCCCTCCCCTCCCCTCCACTTTTCTCTCTCTACACCTTCTACTGTAAATCATTTCTTCCATTTGTATTATCTTGTCTTGCCCCTCCTTTCCTCTTATATGACATTTTGTATAACCCTGAGGATCGCCTTCCATTTCCATGCAATTTCCCTTCTCACTCCCTTTCCCTCCCACCTCTCATCCCTGTTTAATGTAAATCTTCTTCTCAAGCTCTTCGTCCCTACCCTGTCCTTGTTTACTCCCCTTATATCAAAGGAGTCATTTGGTATTTGTTTTTTAAAGATTGACTAGCTTCACTTAGCATAATCTGCTCTAATGCCATCCATTTCCCTCCAAATTCTATGATTTTGTCATTTTTTAATGCAGAGTAATACTCCATAATATATAAATGCCACATTTTTTTTTTATCCATTCATCTATTGAAGGGCATCTAGGCTGGTTCCACAGTCTTGCTATCGTGAATTGAGCTGCTATGAACATCGATGTAGCAGTGTCCCTGTAGCATGCTCTTGTTAGGGCTTTAGGGAATAGACCGAGAAGGGGAATAGCTGGGTCAAATGGTGGTTCCATTCCCAGCTTTCCAAGAAATCTCCATACTGCTTTCCAAATTGGCTGCACCAATTTGCAGTCCCACCAGCAATGAACAAGAGTGCCCTTTTCCCCGCATCCTCTCCAGCACTTATTGTTGTTTGACTTCCTAATGGCTGCCAGTCTTACTGGAGTGAGATGGTATCTTAGGGTAGTTTTGATTTGCATTTCTCTGACTGCTAGCGATGGTGAGCATTTTTTCATGTACTTGTTGATTGATTGTATGTCCTCCTCTGAGAAGTGTCTGTTCAGGTCCTTGGCCCATTTATTGATTGGGTTATTTGTTATCTTATTGTCTAATTTTTTGAGTTCTTTGTATATTCTGGTTATTAGGGCTCTATCTGAAGTGTGTGGAGTAAAGAAATATTTTGAGATGATAGAAGGTTCTCCCAGAAATGCTGCCTAGAACAAGAATGAACAATCAGATCCAAGTGTAGATTTATCAGAGTCTGAAAGTTTACCTTAAAGGACAATTCTAGGCTCTGGAATGCGTATGAAATTCAAACAGAATTCCATATGCGTCTTCATGATGTGAATACATTATTTTCCAAAGATCAAAGTTACAGATTTCTAGAGTAATATATTTGTTTAAGTCTCAAAATGTATTCAGAAGTTCTTATTTTGGCCTCCCTGTGTGTAATTTGTTCAAAACATCTTACTAGTCCTTTTTATTGGTTACTAGGAGTAGCAGGGCATCTTAACTACAACAAGAAGCTAAGGACACAGTTATGAGTGGATGGATAGACCCATAGCCTTCCAGGTGTATTCTGAAAGCCAAACCTTTTCCTCCACATCTTACAAATGTCACAACAAACTTTTACCTATTCCTGACCAGATGCAGTATCTGTGCTAAGCATTTCAGAATGGATAATGATGAATGTGTCTCACCCCACACAAGCTCCCATTCTACCTAAGAGAAATGAGAGAAATACAAAAGTAATAACAACACACAATAAGATGTAACAACTTTCCTATGAAGCATCTAAACAAAATATTAAGAGAGTTCAGGGAGAGATCACCTATATTTTGATGAATCAAATAAGAAATTATATTAGATAGATTTTGAAAGAAGATTTGAAATAGAATAGAATTTGGCTGCAGAGTGAAGTAACTCGAAGTAGGGGACAGTCAACAAAGAAGCCAAGCACCTAGGGAAAGGATTTGCTTTTATGCCAGATGGGTTTTTTTTTTTTTGTGACAAAACAATCAAGTCATCTTGTTTAATTCACTGGAAATTGTAATCTTTTCCCTCAACTTTATTCAGATTATAATTTTTATTTACTCATAAAATTGTGTCAGGTGCAAGTAAAATTGTCAGGTATTATGTGTGTGTGTGTGTGTGTGTGTGCACATATGTGTGTGCCTGTGTGTTTGTGCACCTGTGTGTATACCAGTATGTGTGTGTGTCTGCGTGTGTGCCTGTGTAAAGCTGTTTTGCAGTGTGTTTTATGGCTTTCATCACAGAGGGACCCTGTCTAGGAATCACTGACTTCCACAAAATGTAATGGCTCTTTGACCCTCTTTGCATCCTCAACATCTCTATCTTGATATTTTCCTGCCTATACCATCTTTTTAATTTCTGCCTTTGACTTCTCTGTCACTGTGAGGATTAACATCTCTTTGGTTTGCACCTACATTTCACTTCCAGTTTTTCCTTTGAATGGTGACTCTCAGTTCTATGTCCTTGATCCACTATCATCCTAACTTAAGAAAGAAACCTGCAATAAAATTATTACATGGCATGGCTTAACTTTAAATACAAATAAATATAATAAAACCAGCCTTCGGAATGTGGACACTAGGAATTACAATTCTTTTCTTGATTTAAATTAGAAAACAAATTCTTAGATGAAACAAACTGTTTCATTGTATACGTAGAGGTGACTTCCACACATAACCACAACTTCTCGAGCTGATCCTTTTATGTGCAAGATATGGAATGAAGATAAACTAAAAACATTAATTTTTGCAATAGGAGTAAAAACAGACCTGTAGTTCATAATTATTTCCCAGTTTTTTCCCAGTCCTCTAGTCTCTGGAAATATAAATATGGATGGATTATGAATCCATTCCTAATAAATTATAGTAAGGTTCTAAATCATGCCAAGCCTGCCCTCTATCACAGCTGTGTTTTTTAGCACAACTAAATGAAAGGAAATCAATGTCTGATTCATTCCTATGTGATTTCCTTTGCAACCTGAACTTAAATATTAATTAATCATGATGATAATGGCATGTTATAATTATTGAAAGATCTAGAAAACATAACAACCAACCACTTGAAAAAATTATATCTCTCCCCCAACTGCTCTTCCCCTCCAGCCATGCAGCCAACCGCCACACCATCTGTTACAGTCCCTCTTTCTTCATTGCCTCATCCCCTTGTCCTTTTTCCAGGTTTCTCTACCTTCATTTTTTGCCAGACATTTAATGTGAGGTCCTCACAAAGAAAACAAGTTGAAGGGAGAGGAAGATAAATCCCACAATTTCATAAAGGTAGTTGTTTTCTGCACTTAGCTGAAAAAAAATTAATTTTCTCTGTGCACCCACATCAGGGCTGTCTGCTACAGCAGATAAGCTCCTTGGGAGCGAGGACTATGTTTTTCTTAATTAGGTACAGGCTTTTTTAAAGCTTTTCATCCCAGACCAAAGTCTCAAGGTCCCTATAGGTGCTCAATAAATATTAAACACAGGCGATCACTGTCCAATGGCATTTATTAAACATCCCCTTGCACATACTATTGTTCAAAAGAAAAGTTCAACAATCAAAGTCCTGCCTGTGCTAAAAAAAAATGGACAGCATTGATGCAACATTGCACTAAAGTGATAAACATAATGAAATACTTTATATCTTGTCAAATGCACAAAGAATTTACATGGTGTTCCTATGTAATCATTCACACACTTTATTTTGATTGACTTTCACTCAAATAAGGTTGATTGAGGTACAGAGTGTTCAGTCAATTGACAGGTTGGAGACATATAGAGCATATTAGTTACATAAGAGACCTCATAACTTATTCATAGTTACTGAAGTTCCTAATTTTATAAACAAGTTAACTGCTTGCATAAATGCCCCAAAAGTCATATAAATGAAAGTTCAAGTGAGTTTAAGTTTTGAATGGTCTTAGGCAAACAGTGAACAGATTTATAAAAGTTGTATTTATTAAATTTAGACATTTTTAAAATGCAAATTGTAGTTTCCATTATCAGTAGTAGAGAATGTCAACCAGATACCCACTATCTTGTCCCCATCCACTTTTAAGCTAATAAGGAAACTGCTGATAGTTTTCTTTCAAAGACAAAAATTCAAATTCATATGGCTCGGCATAGCATTAGTTCCTAGTGTGACTTTGACACTTTCTAAATGGTAAAAATATTTACATGTGACTATAGACTTTAAATCATTAAATAACCCAAAGATCAATGAATAACAATGATTTATGTCCAAAAAAAAGGGCATGTTCTTTTTGTAATATAGTTTCGCAGAGATGCACACACACACACACACACACACACATACACATACACATTTGTATATACACATATGGTAAGTGAGGGTGCTTTACTTAAATATTCCCTGTAGGCTTTAGAGTGTTGATGATTATAAGAAATCGCCAAAGGCATTCATTCATTCATTCATTCACTCACTCACTTGCCCATGGGAGACCTTAGGGACTACTTAAACTGTGTACATACACCTTGTTGACATGTACAGAGGGAGAAGCAGTGGAGATAGTTATAACTTTCTGTATTATTCTGAAGGTAGAACTGACAGTATTTGCTGATGAGAGAGCAACAGAGAAGCTCAAGTGATCAGGAATCATGCCAAGATTTTTGGCCCAAAGAACTAGAAGAATCAATTGCCATTTACTGAAATGAGAAAGACTAAGAGAAAGCAGACTTTGGTGGAAAATGTAAGGTTATCCATATGGGATACGATCAATTTGACATGTTTATTGTACAACAGAAAGAAGATGCTTGATAGACAGATGGATATATGGGTCTGGAGTTTAGGGAAGAGATACAGATTAGAAATGTGAATTTGGCTCCCAGAAGCATACATATGATATTTAAGCCATGAAGCTGATGATATCACCAGAGGAGCAAGTATGAGTGAAGAATGTGTTCCATATTAATATAACATAGGGTTCAAGTAAAAAATTACTTAGACTGCTTGAAACTTGGTTTCCTCGAATGACAAAGATGCAGGTCAAGATGATTTCTACAAATTATAACATATTATATTTCAATTTATCTTTTTAAGTATCTATAATTTACAATCAAAATAACTTGCATATGATATTATTAGATTATAATGTATTTTCTATGTTTGGGAGTCAGGGAATTATGCAATAACAAGCCTTTTAAAATGCTAAGCAATTTTGATGGAGGCATAAAAAACAAGCTTTTAGTCTGACACAAGGAGAGAGCACCATAAAATTTCAGAATAAGCACTCAAATTACAAAAGGTCCTCATTACCTCTGGGAGGTTGGAAGAATGAATGGGAAAATTAAAGCCAACATATCACCTTGAATTATTAAGGTGTCTCTGTGGAATTTTGTTCTTATTTGAATCATGGAGTCCCTCTGTAGAGTCACTGTAATTAAAAACTATTTTATTTAAGTAACTACAGAGAGATTCTGGGAATGCAGACAAAAAAATTAAAATCCTTCATTTAAACATGTTTCTATGGGTAAATGAACATATATCTAGCATTCCTTATCCACATATGTGCATTTATATTTTGGGACACAACAGTAGCTCGTCTGTGAGATGTTCAAAGAAAATATTAGACAGCTGGCATTTTGGACACTTGACTTTTTTGAGTTGTTATAGGGAGAGTTAATTATTTTCTAGAAAAAAAATTAGTTTCCCTTCTGGAAATCATTTTGTGTTATTTCGTTTCGCTTTGTTTTCTGAAACCAAGAGTGGAACAACTTTTAAAAGAAAAGGTGTGAAGTTTTGTTAGGAGCGGTTTGCACACAATGTGAGCACACCAACAATGATTATCAAGATAGCACGCTCAAGAACTAGATCCGTTTCCATTTTCCAGGCTAAAAGCAAACACAATTTTCTCTCAAACTGATATTGCTTTAGTAGGAACAGACTAAAGACTACAGTAAAATTAATAACATCATTTGAGGAGAAGTAGAGTATGCTAGAATGAACATGGTATTTGAAGAGAAAATATGGACAAAAATTCTGACTTTGTCTTTTACATACTAGGTACCTGAGTAAGTTACATAACCTTTGGGAGCATTGGTAACCCTGTTTGAATGCCAGGAAGCTATTGGTAAGCCTAAATAAGGCAATCTATGCAAGTGCTCCCTACAGAATAAGCAGTCAATATATTACTTCCTCAATTAATAACATATTTAACTCAAAATTTAATGATTAAGAAATCATAAAATCTATAAAAATTGATGGTGAGTCGTTAAATGGGATATATTGTGGCAAATTAATGTTTGTTTTTAAAATATTAAGGTAGAAAGTATCATCTATTTACCTAATTATCACCTTACTGTGATATTTGCATTGACAGTAGCAAAGACCTGAGTTTTACATTTGGATTTCTAAAGTTAGCTTACAATGAAAGTTGTGTATGCAGAAGAAGAGAGGAACAGATCTTACTGGTGCATATTAAAGATATAACAATGAATTTGACAACCATAAGTAAGCAAATTTATGTGTCCTCATCCCTGAGATGCATGCAAAATGATTAGCTATTACACACAAGGCAAAGAGACTCACGGCTACAGAAATCACCAAATATAATGAAAGACATAATAGAATTTTCAGAATCGGGGACAATTTTGACTCAAGAGAAATTATTACTCAACTGCTGAATACCTATTAAATGCTTTTCAATTGACTTCCAATGGAGTCTGTTTAAATGCTATAGATATTATTAATTCCATGAAGGCAAAAAAAAAAAAAGAAAGAAAGAAACAAACAAACAAACAAAAAAAACTAATTTGACACTAAATCTTAAAGTATTCTCTCAGGACTAACAGTTGATATATATACACATGTGGTGTGTGTGTGTGTGTGTGTGTGTGTGTGTGTATGTGTGTGTAGAAAATCAAGTATCATTGAAAACTAAATTCTGAATATAAAGATCCTAACCAAGACTGAGGCTGGTTGAACCACGGAGCACATCTTGGTTCTTGCTGAGCATCACTTCTACTTTGTCCTTTTCCCTAAGAACCTTCAGGCATATTAACTTCACTGGCCTAAAATCTACTCAAGATCCCTTCCTATGGGGTACAATCTCACTCTGGAGTCCAGCGTGCCACTCTATTAGCTCTTCTTCCCAGAAACCCTTCTTGTTTTTCTTTCCATTTGCCATCTGCAATTTCCCAAACTCAGGCATAGGGTTTGGCAGCTCTAGTACCAGTTGTGTTGCCAGTCATAGTGCACTAGCTGTGCTAACCAGCTTGCAAGATGGCCCCAAACATTCTGCCTCTTTCTTCTTCCCCACTTATATACTCCTCCCTCATCCTACAGGTTTGGTCTTTGTGATCAATATAATATGGAAAAAGGGATAGAATATCACTTCTGAGACTGTGAAAGACACTATGTGCAGTTTCTACTTTGTTTTCACTTTCATCGTTTTCTCTTGAAGAACCCATTGTATGAGCAGTTTTACAGAAAGGTGCATGAGGTGAAGAACACAGGTCTTTTGCCCACAGCCATGTGGTCTTGTGAAGGTCAAGCAGTTTTTTTTAACTGACCCCATTATTTAGATAATGTAAAGAGTTTGAATCACCGGGCTTGCTTTTACTTCCATTTTCTTTTTGTTTTCCATGACAACTGTTTCTAATAACTATGTAATATTCAACCAAATTTTTCTACTATAATATAATAATTCAAGACCTGTGGGTTTCTGTGTACATGAAAGACAGATGAAGGTCATATAATGCTTTCCAAAACACACCAAGCTGAAATCATGCTCTTATTCTACCAGTGTTGAATAAGAGGTACAGGGGAGGTACCAGAACTGCTTGCATGTACCATGCTAGAGAAATTTGCTAAAATCTATTTCTAGCTGTGATTTTATTAGCTCCAAGTCACATAATACCTAGGAAAATTTTCTGGTGGACAGTTTCCTAATTTGAAAAGAAGCTGTCAGAATAATATGAATATATACAACTTGGAATACAAAGTCCCAGTAGAATTTGCTATTGAAAATAGCTGTGTATTTATAGGAATCTTAATGGCATGGTGTTTTTAAGCCAAAAAGAAACTCTGTTCCTCTAAACCATTAGGATCTCTTGAGAATGTCTATCCGGATCTTACCACTCCTGGCATAATATTTGTGGCCTCCATTTTCTCAGAATCAATTTCCCAAGGTTCTTTCATTTGTATCTCAAATTCTTTCAATAGTTTGCAGTGTAAACAGAAGGACTTCTTTGCCTTCACCAGTGGATAATTCCTATTAGGTTAGGCTAGAGTTGCTTAGTTTCATCAACTGTACTAAGTCACTTTGATATTGAGTATCTAGATGACAAAAGTTTTCCTTGAGTTCAGTGGACTGTTATGGGTTATTAGTGGGTTCCTGAATTTCCTGAAAGACATGTACATTCTCTCAGGTAATTTTTATTCCATTCACACTTTTCCCAGTGGAAATACCATTATAGTAAAGCTTAAAAATCTTCACATAAACAAGTTCTCTTTATCTAGCAAATCTCCCATACTGACACACATTTCAAACACCCTAGGGTTTAAGAAAGTCTAATCAAAAGTGCCTAGTCATGGTGACTCAATTTCCTAGTTATTTCTCCCTCGGAAAATTCCATTGAAAAAGCTATAATAAACAAAAACAAAAGAATAAATCCATGGTAATACTGGAAGAATGAAGGAATTATTCCCAAGCTGAACAGTGGTTTCTAAATGATATGCATATATTCTTTTGAAAGAAACCCAAAAGAACATAGGAGGAATTGACATATGTCAATAAACAAAAAGTTCTCCAAAGTATGGTGACTTTTGGTGGAAATGTTGAAGACAAATTTAAGTCATGGAATCCAGTTTGGAAAGTAGTCTGATAGTCAGATCCTGTCAATCAACTACTGTTGGGACATCAGACACACCCCAAATATCACTAACTTTCAACAGTAAACACAGATTTCTTGCTCTTCATTCTGAAGACTGGCTACTGAAGTTTCACTCAGGATATGGGATAGATTCGGGTTCTCCCAGACATTTTCTTGTTCCAGGACCTAAGCTAAAGAAGCACTTCGCTCTGGAGTGTCTTGTTTCCATGGTGAAAGCATGAAGCACAACAAGGGAAGCAGAAGCAGGGAGTACCTACAAAATCTCTGCTTGCAAGTGGACCACGTTGTATTTGTCAGAGCAAGTCATGTGGTCAAGCCCCAAGTCAGCAAAGTAGGAGGCAAACTCCAATTCAGAGGATATGGGAGAACCACAGTCCTCTATTTTAGTCACAGATATTCACTTGATTCAAAATATAAGCTATTCCCGATTCAGAAAAAAAAAAAAAATCCTGAGTCCCATTCAAATACGACATCAGGCTGGAAACCTAGGCACTCAGCACAGTCCCTTAGAGATAGGTCCTCTTGATCCAGAGTCCTTTGATTTATTTTTTTTTAACATTTCTGCTCCCAAAATACCCAGTGTATGCACAATGTTGCCTCAGAAACAGGATAATGGAAGCACATTCAGAAAGGACATGAGTGAGAGTTATCTAGCAGCCAGTCATCCACAAGAATTCTGAAATCCTGTAGATGGATACAGCATCCCACCCAGATGGGAGAGAACCCACCAGGCACAATTTTTAATTCTTGATGATGACTCTAGCCTATTCTGTTCTATTGACTGTTTTTGTTTTGCTTTGTTTTGTTTTTGTACCAAGGATGGAACTCAGGGGCACTCAGCCACTAAGCAATACCTCCGGCCCTTTTTAATTTTATTTTATTTTTAAAAAAATTTTGAGACAGGGTCTTGCTAAGTTGTTTAGGGCCTCACTAAGTTCTCCCCCCTCAGCCTCCAGAGCTGCTGGCATTAGGGGTGTGCACCACCACACCTGGCTTGTGTTCCATTGATGCTTGACTCTGTCCTGGGGAATTTCTTCTTTTTCCATTTTTCGCCTTAGACCCATTTGAAAAGGATATTAGAAAATATTTCCTAGATCAGTGGAGCAGAGGAAGGTGAGACAGAGGGAAAAAGGAGGAACAGGAATAAAAAGAAGGAATGCAGAAAGAAACTGACAAAATTACGCTATGTACATATGGGAATATGCCACTGTGAATTTCACCTTTATGTACATATGTAAAACACCAATTTAAAAAAAAAAATGAGTAGAAGGAAGACCAGTAGAGTAAAAGTGGAGCAGGGGTAGGGAAGAGGAAATACTGGGAATTGAAATAACCAAATTATATTCTATGTATGTATAATCGTGTCAAAATGCATCCCGATATTCTGTACAACTATAATGCACTATAAAAGCTTTAGAATTCCTGTCAACAATTGGGAAAAGAAAATATTTTGAGTGGCTGGCCAGTATTCTGAGCCATTTTTCTTCCTTTCTATATCGAAGTGCCAGACAATGGTCATTTTCTAACTGAAAGGGTCACAGAAATGTTAGTTCAGGTTGCAAATTCATTTGTCAAAATCTTTTTCATCTTCATATTTTTGTCCCTGATTATTTTCATCTTTTATTCCACTAGCTCCCTATCCCAGTGTACCCACTCACAATTCTTTGTAAGATACGATGAATTCATAACTTTGTGCTTCTTGGATATCTGAGGGAAACAGGTGTTTTGTTGTCTGTTTTGTTTTGCTTTGTTTTTGTTTTATCATAAGACTCATTTTGACCAGCTGACAGAAGAGTATGGGGTAGGATTCATCCAATCAGTAGATTTAACAAAAGCTTCTATGGCCATACCCTTGTTAGGTCTTGGCCCCAAGGTCACCTTGATCTCAATCTCATTAGGCCTTTCTCACACAAAAAAAGTTGTTCTTGGTTTTATCTTTGGTTGGAAAGGAGACACAGATACATCATTAAACCCTGCCATTGCCAACATTTATGGATTATCTCTTTTTTCCCTTTCATTCCTGATCTCAAACAGAGTTTGAAATCTTTTATATGTTTGTCCTCGGGCTCTTATCTTTTTCCTTATAAAATCTTCTCAAATATAACCAGTAACAATCAGCTCAGCTACCAACATTATCTCTTCCTACTGCATCAACCAAAGGCATGAGTTTATCAGATATTGTGAGTACCTTTAAGATATTGCAAGGAGCAGCTTAATCTACTGTTATGCCCTAGTGATAACATGCTCATCTCTTTCTAGACTTTTTGTAACTATTTCATTGCTGTTTCTATTCTATTCTAAAAGAAATAGCATATACTTTAGTTTAGGGTGTTTTTTAAATTATTATTATATTATCTTATTCCTGGCACCAAAGTCTAGGCTAGTTAACTTTGCTACAGTAACAGATATTTCCCAGGTCTCATTACCTTATGATGATAAAACATTTACATCATGCTTACAACCTGTGGTGGTTATGTTCTAAGCTAAGGAGTGGTCATTACCTGGAGCATACTTTTCTAATTCTCGAGTACAAGAGAAAATAAGGGAAAGTAAATGGCACAAGTACATTTAAAAATTCCTTCTCCTAAGTGTAGCATATCTTTGCAATGGCTAAGGTAAGATAAGTGACCAAGCCCAGCATTATTATTCAGGTAAGAATAATCCTCCCACAGATGGGGAAAAAGCAGAAATGAGTACCTACTAAATAATAATGCAATTTGCCATATCAAGGCAGTAATTAATAACTACTGTGGAAAAACTGTGTCCTGTGCACTTTCATATCAGCAGGCACCAGTATTTGCCTTCAGGATACAACTACAAATTAAGTTTACGTCTCACAAAATAATTAGGAATTTTGACCCAAGAGGCCCTCCAAGCAGGTGCTAGTGCTACAGAAGTAGGGCAGTGTCCTACATAAATTGTTTCAGCCAAAAGGCAGAGGAAATTCTTATACCCACAAGACAAGGTCCAAGCATACCACAAAATAGAATTCATTAATTGAACAAGTTAAAGGAGGATCATTACTTACTATGACAGAAGATTTGTTTTATTTGGCACAAAAATCATGTTTGAACTTTTCTTTCTTTCTTTTTTTTTTAATTTGAAATTATATAGGCATAATTTACTCTCCAGGCCTCCATAGTCACCAACAGTGTTTTCTATACTAAAACCACATCAGCTTCAAAACATTTGTTTCACCTACTTGGCTTCCAAAGGCCAGGCAGTTTCTCAAGTCCTTTGAGGACAACCAGGCCGGCCACAGCCTCCTTCCTCTGCCCTCTGCTGTGTCAGGGGCCAAAGTCACATGATTGAAGGCTTTGTTGCTTGCCAAGGAAACTAAAATTTCCCTCAAAAGCTTAGGAAATGCTTTTTAGCTATAAAATCCATCAAATTGTAGCACTTCACTTACAAAAAGATTGAGAAAATTTATGAAAACGAGGTTTAGAAACTGATACACACTGACCAGTCACCAAGGAAACGGAATTAACACAAGAAACCCCAAATAAGGTAAGCATAATTTTAATTCTTATATGTGAGATAGCAAATGAGAGAAAGAAAAGGAAGGAGGAAGATGAGGAAGAAAGAAAGGGTATAAATGATATGAAGCAACAGTAATCAAATCTATTGAAAATTAAATTTTGGAAATTATGGTTACTTAAATAAAACAAATAGAAGGGATAATTCACAGACTGTTTATGGAATATACACATGTAAATATGGAGATTTAAATTAGCATGGAAAAAGATCAGGGCAAAAATTTCTTTCAGATTGCCAAAAAAGAGAAAAATTCTGAGATTAAAGAAAAACATAAACGGTATGAGATATTTTTGTTGAACATTTAATAACCCACTAAACAGTAATGATGTTTACAGTATCTGACAAATTCTGGGGCACACACAATTGGTAAATTAAGAAAGTCTGATAACATAACTGATACCAGGTCCATCAGAATAGATGCTACCCTTTTTTTTTTTTAGAGAGAGAGAGAGAGAGATAATTTTTTAATATTTATTTTTTAGTCTTTGATGGACACAACACCCTCAATTTATTTTTTATGTGGTGCTGAGGATCGAACCCAGTGCCCCGCCCATGCCAGGCAAGTGTGCTACCGCTTGAGCCACATCCCCAGCCCAAGAATAGATGCTACCTTTATATACCATGCTGGTGATTAATATGACTTTAATGGAGACCCCAAAGTAGAAAACAGAAAGATCCAAGAGAGAAGCATTCAAACTACTTAGGAAATAAAATTTCAATTTAGTATAGTAGTAAAGAGTAAGCTGGCTTCAGAATTCTAAACTGCAATATACTGGCTAGAATACAATAAACTGATGTTGTCAAAGTTCTGAGGGAATAATAATAATAAAGATGATAATTACTACTTCTTAAAATTACTCAGGGAATGCCTTCAGTCTTTCCTCTCCTGCTTGCTAGTCATCTAGACTCTACCCTACAAAGAGCAAATCCTGTTGTATTCTCACTTTACCTCACTCTCAGCTTGTCTGTACTCAAGCATTAGAGAAAATAAAGAATTACTTATGGAAACATGAGAACTGGGTTATAGACGATCCTAGAATTTTCACAAGGAAACCCTCAACGCTGCTGAACACTGAATTTTCTGTCTTTCTTGCGCTTCAGGGAGTCATGGCTGGACATTTTGGCTGGCTTATGATTTTGTGTTATTGCCACTGATGCCTGTCACATACTGCCCTGTAGGCTGGAAGTGACATCCTATTCCCATTGCTGCCCATTCCAGGTTCTTGCAATTCTGAAGTTGAAAGGGCAAAGAGGAATCCCAGGTTTCTTTGAGATCAGAAATTTAGACATATTTTCCCCTTAATGTACATAGTACCAAATCAGTTGAAGCTAATTAATTCACCCATGTTAAAATAAAATTTAAAAATCACCCTGAGGTGGCATGACTGTAATCCTAGCAACTCAGGAGGCTGAGGCAGGAGGATGACAAATTTGAGGCCAGCCTCAACAACTTAGTGAGATCCTGGTCTCAAAAATTTTAAAAAAATAATAAATAAATAAAGGACTGAGTGTTCCACCCCCAATAACACACACGCACACGTACACACATTCAATTAAATCAGCTTGTTCCCATCATAAAAGCCAGTTGAAAAGTTTTCTTCTTGGGCTTTGTGCTTTTTACAATTTTACTTCCACAATGGAAGATAAGAGGAACATGTGGTTTAGCAGAAGGAAATGCCTCTGTCAATGACTTTCTTACTTTACCAGTTGTGTACCTTAGAAATTGTGCTTTTTCCAGAATTTCGGACTTCATCATATATAAAATGGGAATAACTCCTGCTAACCAGCTCCATTGTTAGAAGACTGGTAATACATGAAAAGTGCCTGGCCCTTAGTAAATGATCTCCCTATATTTATTATCTTTATTATTACTTTACCCTCAAAGGGCTCTAGATTGTCCACACAATTACCATAGTTTAGAGGAAGGTTTGTACAGAGGCAAGCAGGCTTCCCGGTTTGGCAGCCTGGTCAACAGAAATTCTTGAGCTGAGTGATGAGCCAATTTGTTGCCTGGATGAATTCTATTCAAATAACTTCATCACAGCTCCCCAGAGAACAGTTTATAAGGTTGCAAGCACATCAAGATCCTGCCCTGTGTAATAGAAGCTGATTGGGTTTGAACCATGACATCCTAGAGCCAAAACCAGGGACCTTAGAAGCTGATGAGAGTTCTGCCCTCTTTTGACCTCTGCTTCCTCAGACTTCTGACAATCCAGGTGGAAGGGAAAATTTCTGGAATCTAATGCTTTTGAGGTTTCAATCAAATTAAAGAAAGAGTGAAATTTCTTAGGCTACCAGTTTTTCTCCTTCTCAGGAATTCGCATGCTCACTTGCTTCCTGGGAATGACATTAATATATAGCAATGTGAAGGACGGGTGGGGGCTGGGAAATCACCATTTGTTAGGGTTTGGGTGTGATGTGTCCCCCAAAAGGTCATATATGAGACAATGCAAGAAGGTTTGGAGGAGAGATAATTGGGTTATGAGAGCCTTAACCCAATCCATGAATTAATCACCTGATGGGAATAATTGAGTGGTAACTGAAGGCAGGTGGAGTTTGGCTGTAAGAGGTGGAGCATTAGGGGCGTGGCTTTGGGGTATATGTTTGTATTTGGCAAGTCTAGTATCTCTCTCTGCTTCTTATCATCATGTGAGCTGCTTCCCTCCACCACACCCTTCCACCATGATATTCTGCCTGACCTCCAGCCCTATGGAATGGAGCCAGCTGCCTATGGACTGAGACCTCTGAAACTGTGAGCCCCTAAATAAACTTTTTCTCCTCTAAAATTGTTTTGGTAAGTTCTTTTGGTCAAAGCAGCAAAAGAGAGTTGGCTAAGATAGCATTTCTCCTGTGTAATTTCTGCTAACTCTAATTTCACCATTAAAACTTGAATAATTACTCATCAAAGTAGTTTGCTAATTATGTTGGTAAATAGATGTTAATTAATAAAATACTAGGAAAAAAAAAGTATGGCCTAAATTGTGTTTCAGAAACACTGTCTACTTTTCTCCTTTATGGAAGGATGGGGAAAATTGCATCTGTTTTAAACTTAAAGGAAAAAAAAATGTAATTTGTGCGTTTTCCTGCACTCCTTGGTGCTCCCTCCGCATGGAGCGCCAGTTTTTGCACCTGAGTCCCTAGGGTGCCTTCTTGCTCTAAGTCATACGGAGCAGGGATGGGTGGCTTCCAGAGTACAATCTGCCCAGCAGAAACTGTCTCATGTGGCCTTCCGTTTTGAAAGGATTATTCTCCTAATCATATCTGTTTTCTGTAAGCTCTTTAATCAGTTCTTAATCCTCTCTCCTTCCTTTGCCAGAGGTAATTAAATCACATGTGGGAGTGGACAGTCTCCACAATGTCTGCAGGATGGGACCCTTGGGGAGCCCGGGCCCCTGTGTGATGGAGACCATCAGAGGACCCTGTGAGAAGCTGGACAAGAGTGGATGGTGAACCCCAACAGCTTATAGCCACTGTTATTTATTGAAGAAGATGAAATTTCTCAGTCAGGGAATAGGATCCTTTCTGACAAAGCATTTAAATCTGGTATCAACAGAAGCCCAAGAAAGGCTCCTGTTTAGTCTGCAAATCTCTGAACTCAGGCTTTCTGATCAAAGGGCTACTGAAGTCATAGCAAGATCGCTATCAGAGGCCTCACCCTGATTAAGAGGCTTTAAGGACACTGGCCATGCCCAAAGGCTGTGGCACAGGGCTTTAGTTCTTCTGTAAATCTTTCCATTGATCTCTCACCCACCCATTCTCATGCTTCAGATTATCTCATCTAATCCTGAGGATTCATCTAGTAATCAATCATGTGCTTCCTGATAACAGTTATTATTTCATTGTCTTGAAGTATTATTATTCACAAGTATCTTTCCCATGTTTTAATCTGTCATTGCTCATCAATGAAATTGTACATTCGTTTCATTTCTTCCGTGCACTGTTTTATTTGTTATCTATAATTTTTCAAGACCTCCATAGGTGGAACGCTTCGAGAAAACCGAGTTACACTTTAGCAATGATGAGACATCAGTGAGATTCCTCTGCCCATTCATGTATAGATGAATTCTTGCTAAGGAATTTGATTCTTTCACAAAGTACCTACCAAATCCTAGGCACCAAGGATGTCTAAGAAAACACTTGTGTTACTGGACTTAAATCTCAAGTTGAACAGCACCAGCCAGTAAAACTTTGGGTAGTTATGGAAATATTCTGTAATCTGCCCTGTCCACTAAGAACCTCTAGCTATTCAGTCTTTGATATGTGATGAGTATGACTGAGGAACAAAATATCTGATTTTATTTAATCTTAACACATTTAAATTTGAATAGATCTGATGGATTGACCCCTGACGGTTAAAATTCATCCTTTCTTTCCTTCAAAAAAATCAGAGTTGGAAAATGCAGCTTACTTGCAACTAAAAATGAGGTCTGGGCCAGGTGTCATGGCGCACGCTGCACATGCCTATAATCCCAGCAGCTCGGGAGGCAGAGAGAGAGAGAGAAGAGGATCACAAGTTCAAAGCCAGCCTCAGCAAAAGTGAGGAGCTAAGCAACTCAGTAAGACACTGTCTCTACATAAAAATCAAAATAGGGCTGGGGATGTGGCTCAGCAGCCGAGTGCCCCTTGGTTCAATCCCCGCCCCACAAAAAAATGAAGTCTGCATTTTTCTATTGATTATAATATAAAGAGTAAAGCCAGCCATGAAGAGAAAGGGGTCGTAATTCTGGTGTTTTAGAACTTGCTAGGAAAGGAGAATGCACTCAAAACAGCAAATGAACTAGTCCAGGAATTGCACAAGCTGTGAAAATTTTGAAGATGAAAGACACAGATTGAGTTGTTCCGTGGTATGGAGTACCCATCTGAAAAATAATTTAACCTTTGATAGTTCACTCTGGGAATAGGGGAAAATGGATCTTACTTTGCAAAAAAAAAAAAAAAGGCGGGGGGGGGCTTTCTTCTAATGGATTTCCATGTAGAAATGGATAAACTAGCTAGTAGCTTTTAACTAGATTGCAGATAAATGGAAATGATTACAGAAAACCAAGCCAATTAGGGAATAACCATGACACCCACAGTGAATCCCCACAGACACATGACCATCTGAAACAGTCTGCTTCGTATTACCATCTTATTTGTATTCCTCTTAGGATGTATCACACAGGATACTTACATTAAAAAATATGGGACGAGACGGTCTGGATGATTTTTCAGCTCTTGTTTTTTCAGCTCTTGTTGTCACACTAACACAAAACAGGCACTCTGGTGGATTTCCTGATTGCAGGCAGGGGACAGCTAATGCTAAAGTTCATCACACCACCCAGAGAAGTTCCTGTTAGCAGTTGTTGAAGCTGAGCAAATTACTCTCCTGCTTGGCTGCTCCCCTTCCCTCACCTCTGTGTCTCTTTTGGATTTTACCCAGCTTGTGGCTGATGAATCAGAACTTTACACTGCGCGCTGAGCGATCACAAAGATGAAGGCATTCATGGTGGTGATGACTTCGACGGTAACACTCTGAGATCCAGGTTGGAATTAGTACCTGGAAACTGTCCATATTACTGAATGTGAAAAAAACAAAAGTCAGACACAGAATGAATTAAGTCGTACAAAAGCCTACAGTTGTTTCCTGCATTAGCATGTAATGTTGAAGCTTCCCTGAGCACATCAAGAGAAGCACTTTGGGGAAGCTCTGCTCTGGCTTCAGTTCTCAAAAGGCAGGCAGACTCTTCTGTGCTGAAGCATCTAAATGCATCGTAACATAATTAGAGCTGTTCAGAGTTCTGGGGCACAGCCTGTCAATTCTTCCTGGATTTCATTTTTAATTTGCCTCGGGAGCATAGGAGCCACTTCAGAGCCTATGTAAATAGCGACAGTCTTGCACAGGTAGGAATGTAAATATCCCTTCAAGGCAAAGTGAGGCTGCTAAAACAAGCTGCTAGAGAGATTTGCCAACCAGTTTAGGCTACACACTTGAGGGTGTTTGTTCTCTGGGGAGATCATTTTAAATCTTGTAATTGTCTAATAATTCCTCCCCATCTCTAAGTATGTCTTTCAGTTTTGTTATTTTAAAATTTGTGTAAGTTTAGATTTTATGAAAACAATTTTATTCCCAATGTGTATGTGCATGTGTGTGTGCATGTATAAAAATATATATGAAAAAATGTTTTCTCTAAAAGACCATTTAGAGCCACCCCAAATATCTACCAAGAGTGAAATAAATAAACTATAGTTTATCAGCATGATGGAATATTATATAGCAATGAAATGAAATAATGACTACTCATAAGATGAGGAATATCACTTCCCAATGTTGACAAAAAACAATCATAAAATAATATTTTTTTATAATTTTACAATTATAAACAGGCAATTTTTGATGCTAGATATCAGAATAGTAGAAAAAACAGAAGCTATTTAATGTTCTAGAATGCTGGAAATATTTCCTTAATCCTTATATGGGTGTGTTCAGTATAAAAAATTAATTAAACTGTATACTCATGATTCATGCACTATACAGCTTGATTTACATTCAATAAAATGTACTAAAATTAAGCAATCTTGCTTTATGTATTTATGTTTTATTAAAAAAAGAAAACTAAAACAACTCATTTTACATACTCATGGTTTTAGGAAAGGCCAAATAATATAAAAAAAGCTTGTTTTATCTAATATTTTACTCAAATTTTATTAAAATCAAACATAAAAACAATTAACATATAGTTTAATAATTTTTTACAAATTACAAATATTTACCCAAGTAACCAGAATCTGAATTTGAAAACACAACAAAGAGTTACCTCTAATAGACTATGACCACCATGAAGAAAAATCCTTTTCTTATATAAACATGGATGCATTGTTAACCTCATCAATGAATAGCACAGAACACTGATTTCATAGCATTTATTGATTCACAATTTTTGAATTTGGGTAATTTAGTCATATGTCCATATAAAAGGGTCTTCAAAACCAGTAAGGAGAAATAAAATGCATACTTAATTTTATTCTTGGCAATTTAATAGGTGACAGTGACTGATTTCATAATATAGGTTGTGAATCCCTTCTCTGAAATTCTTGGGACTTAAAGCTTTCCAGATATCAGATGTTTTTTGGATTTTTGGATATTTTCATATAAATAATGGGATATCTTAGAAGGGAGACACAAGTCTAAACCCAAAACTTATATTTCAAATGCACCTTATTAATTTTTTTGTTCACTTTTTGGCAGCTGCTCCATTTGACTCGGCCTCTGGTTTGCAGAGCTTTTTTATTTTTTTTAAATTTTATTTTTTAATTTGTTCCAACTAGTTATACATGACAGTAGACTGCATTTTGATACATTGTACACAAATGGAGCCAGCTTCTCCTCCTTCTGGCTGTGCATGGTGCAGAGTCACACTGGTAGTGTCATCATACATGTATATAGGGTAATAATGTCTGTCTCATTCCACCTTCCTTCCCACCCCCACAACCCTCCCTTCCCCTCACACAATCCGAAGTTTCTTCATTCTTTCCCACCCTCCTACCCCCATGAAGATGATTTAATACAATATTTATAGTACAACTCTGTGTTTACTGTGACCCACTGCATAAGTTAGTTAGGGAAATTTCCATAGGTGACATCATTATGTCTTTGCTCAAAAAGTTGCAGATTTTCGAGCATTTCTGATTTTCAGATTAGGAGTGTGTAGCCTGTACTTTAAACTAATTTTTTTTAAACTATTTAAAGAGAGAAATGATCCTTCATGTTGACGCTGTGGACATTTACGTTATCTGACCTGTGTGTCTTATATGGGTAACAATGAATGTCACTTATCTTCTTTTCCTGTGTCCTGCAACACACTTCCCTGGCTCTACCATTCATTAGCTATATAATTTTTCAAATAGCTTCTTTGATCGTGGGAGAGAGGATTGCTGGAAAATCATATGATCTCTGGAGGTTTTTATTTCATGATGCGAAATGAGACCTTTCAGTCCGTTAAATGTTATAAGGATTCTGCTAGCCTCTAACTATCTATATTTCCATTCCTATTAATTTTATAACTAGCACAGTGATAGCACAAAGAGCTATGTATCATGAGTTTCTTGCAAAGAGGAGAAAAATACACACGATAAATACCAACTCAAGCAAGATTTCACCAGTTAGCATATGGATGGGTTATATGAAGAAGGAGGAAGAAACACACATTCTAGAACCAGGATGCCCAAACTCTTTTACCTCAGCAGCTAAAGCTGTAATAAGGAATTAGACTCTTCACATTTGCCTGTAAATATCTCATGGCTACCTGAAAGCAGAATGAAAGACTTGGTGTCTGGGCCTCCATTTTATATCTATCTCCTTTATTCTGAATTACCTTGGAATCCAGGTACAAGGTCTGATCTGATGAGCATCTTGTGATGAGGCAAAGTTAATCCCCAGACAACAACAGCTTTCTTATCTGGGACAAGGCCCCACATGATCAATGCTGAAATAATGATGGACAGACTGCACCTGGTCAAGATCACCTGCTTTGTCCAAATCCCTAACCCTTGCCCTCATTCCCTTTTCTATAAAACCTCAAAGTCAATGTCAATCCCACAAAGACAGGGCTAAGAACATGGGTCCCCTTATTTTCCAGGTATAGCTACACTGACTAAAGTTCCATACATTTACCTTTCCTTTTGGTTTTGGGGACAAGTGGCTGGACCTGGTTTGCTGGTTCCCCAGATTTGGGTCCCTGGCATAGTACATTTTTTTGGTATCCAATGATATATTTTTATTTTTATTATTTATATATGACAGTGGGATGCATTATGATTCTTATTACACATATAGAGCACAATTTTTCAAATCTCTGGTTGTATACAAAGTATATTCACCAATTCACGTCTCCATACATGTACTTTGGGTAATAATGATCATCATATTCCACCATCATTTATAACCTCATGTCCCCTCCCTTCCCCTCTCACCCCTCTCCCCTATCTAGAGTTTATCTATTCCTCCCATGCTCCCTGTCCCTATCCCACTATGAATCAGCCTTCTAATATAAAAAACAAAACATTCAGCATTTGGTTTTTTGGGATTGGTTAACTTCACTTAGCATTATCTTCTTTAACTCCATTCATTTACCTGCAAATGTCATGATTTTATTGTCTTTTATTGCTGAGTAATATTCCATGGTGTATATATGCCACATTTTTAAAATCTATTCATCTATTAAAGAGCATCTGGGTTGGTTCCACAGTTTAGCTATTGTGAATTGTGCTGCTATAAACATTGATGTGGCTGTGTCCCTGTAGTGTGCTGTTTTTAAAATCCTTTAAGTATAGACGGAGGAGAGGGAGAGCTGGGACAAATGGTGGTTCCATTCCTAATTTTCCAAGAAATCTCCATACTGCTTTTCATATTGGCTGCACCAAATTGCAGTCCCACCAGCAGTGTATGAGTATACCTTTTCCCCCACATTCTCACCAACACTTATTGTTGTTTTTATGCATAATAATCTGCCATTCTGAGTGAGATGAAATCTTACTGATGTGCATTTCTCTAATTGCTAGTGATTATGAACATTTTTTCATATAATTGTTGATTGATTGTATATCACCTTCTGAGAAGTGTCTGTTCAGGTCCTTGGCATATTTATTGATTGGGTTATTTTTTGTTTTTGTTTTTGTTTTTTGTTTTTTGGTGCTTAGCTTTTTGAGTTCTTTATATATCTTAGAAATTAGTGCTCTATCTAATGTGTGGGGAGTAAAGATTTGCTCCCAAGATATAGGCTCTCTATTCACCTCACAGATTGTTTCTTTTGCTGAGAAGAAACTTTTTGTGTCCATCTCATTTATTGATCCTTGGTTTTAGTTCCTGCACTACAGGAGTCTTATTAAGGAAGTTGGAGCCTAATCCCACAAGAAGAGAGATTAGGGCCTACTTTTTCTTCTATTTGACACAGAGTCTTTGGTTGTATTCCTAAGTCCTTGATCCATTTTGAGTTCAGTTTTGTGCATGGTGAGAGATAGGGGTTTAATTTCATTTTATTGTATATGGATTTCTAGTTTTCCTAGCACCATTTGTTGAAGAGGCTCTATCTTTTCCCCAACGCATGTTTTGGCACCTTTGTCTAATATAAAATAATTGCAATTTTTTGGGTTAGTCTCTGTGTCCTCTATTCAGTCCCATTGGTCTACCAGTCTGCTTTGGTGCCAATACTATGCTGTTTTTGTTAATATTGCTCTGAAGTATAGTTTAAGGTCTGGTATAGTGATACCACCTGCTTCACTCTTCCTGCTAAGGATTGCTTTAGCTATTCTGGGTGTCTTATTTTTCCAGATGAATTTCATGATTGCTTTTTCTATTTCTATGAGGAATGTCATTGGAATTTTAATTGGAATTGCATTAAATCTGTACAGTGCTTTTGGAAGTATGGTCATTTTGATAATATTAATTTTGCCTAACCAAGAGCAATGTAGATCTTTCCATATTCTAAGGTCTTCTTTGACTTCTTTATTCAGGGTTTTGTAATTTTCATTATATAGCTCTTTCACTTGTTTCATTCAGATGATCCCCAAGTTTTTTGTTTGTTTGTTTGTTTTTTGAGGCTATTGAGAGTGGGATAGTTTTCCTTGTTTCCCTTTCTGAGGATTTTTCACTGATATAAAGAAATGCTTTTGATTTATGGGTGTTGATTTTATATCTTGCTACTTTGCTGAATTCATTTACTAGTTCTAGAAGTTTCCTGGCGGGACTTTTAGGGTCTTCTAGGTATAGAATCATATCATCACCAAATAGTGCCAATTTGAATTCCTCTTTTCCTATGTGAATCCCTTTAATTTCTTTTGTCTGTCTAATTGCTCTGGCCAGTGTTTTAAGAACTATGTTAAATAGAAGTGGTGAAAGAGGGAATCCCTGTCTTGTTCCAGTTTTTACAGGGAATGCCTTCAATTTTTCTCCATTTAGAATGATGTTGACCTGGGGCTTAACATAAATAGCCTTTATGATGTTGAGGTATGTTTCTCTTATCCCTATTTTTTCTAGTGTTTTGAACATAAAGAGGTGCTATATTTTGTCAAATGCTTTTTCTGCATATATTGAGACGATCCTATGATTCTTATCTTTAAGTCTACTGATGTGATGAATTACATTTATTGATTCCCATATGTTGAACCAACCTTGCATCCCTGGGATGAATCTCACTTGATTGTGGTGCATGATCTTTTTGATATGATTTTGTATTTGTTTTGCCAGAATTTTATTGAGAAATTTTGCATCTATGTTCATTAGAGATATTGGTCTGAAGTTTTCTTTTCTTGATATATCTTTGCTTGGTTTTGGAATCAGGGTGATAGTGGCTTCATAGAATGAGTTTGGAAGTGCTGCCTCTTTTTCTATTTCCCAAAATAAATTGAAGAGTATTGGTATTAGATCTTCTTTAAAGGTCTTGTAGAACTTGGCTGTGTATCCATCCAGTCTTGGGCTTTTCTTGGTTGGTAGATTTTTGATAGTATCTTCTATTTCATCACTTGAAATTGATCTGTTTAACTTGTGTATATCATCCTGATTCAATTTGAGCAAATTATATGACTCTAGAAATCTGTTGATGACTTCAATATTTTCTATTTTATTGGAGTACACGTTTTCAAAATAATTTCTAATTATCTTCTGTACTTCTGTACTGTCTGTCATGGTATTTCCTTTTTCATCATGTATGTTAGTGATTTGAGTTTTCTCTCTTCTTCTCCTTGTTAGCATGGCTAAGCATCTGTCAATTTTATTTATATTTTTAAAGAATCAACTTTTTTGTTCTGTCAATTTTTTAATTGTTTCTTTTGTTTTAATTTCATTGATTTCTGCTCTGATTTTAATTATTTCCTGTCTTCTGCTGCTTTAGGTGCTGATTTGTTCTTTTTCTGAGATGTAGTGTTAAGTCATTTACTTATTGACTCTTTCTTCTTTTAAGGAGTGAACTCTATGCAATGAACTTTCCTCTTAAAACTGTTTCCATAGTGTCCCAGAGATTTTAATCTCCTCCTTGGTGTCTTCTGTGACCCATTGATCATTCAGTAGCATATTATTTAGTCTCCAGGTGTTGGAGTGGATTTTATTTCTTATTTTATCATTGATTTCTAATTTCATTCCTTTATGAACTGATGGAAAGCAAGTAATATCCCTACTTTTTTTATATTTGCTAACAATTGCTTTGTGGCATAGTACATGGTCTATTTTAGAGAAGGATCCATGTGCTTCTGAGAAGAAAGTGCATTCTATCATTGAAGAATAAAATATTCTATATATGTCAGTTAAGTCTAAGTTATTGATTGCATTATTGAGTTCTATAGTTCAGCTTTTGTTTGGAAGATCAACTAGTGATGAAAGAGGTGTGTTAAAGTCATCCAAAATTATTGTGTTGAACTTGAGAAGTGTTTGTTTGATGAACATAGACTCTCCATTGTTTGGGGCATACATATTAATAATTGTTAAGTTTTGTTGGTATATGGTTTCCTTGAGGAGTATATAGTGTCCTTTTTTATCCTTTTTGATCGACTTTACTTTGAAGTCTACTTTATTTGATATGAGGATGGAAACCATTGCTTGCTTTCACAGATCATATTAGTGGTATGATTTTTTCCAACCCTTCACCTTCAGTCTGTGGATGTCTTTTTCTATGAGATGAGTCTCTTGTTGGGTCTTTTTTTTTTTTTAATCCAATCTGCTAGTTTATATCTTTTGATTGGTGAGTTTAGGCCATTAACATTCAGGGTCATTATTAAGACATGATTTGTATTCCCAGCCATTTTTGTTTATTTTTGTTATTTAATGTGACTTGGTTTCTCCTCTGATTAGATTTTCCTTTAATGTAATCCCTCTCTCTGCTGATTTTTGATCTCTTGAAGTAATCTTTTGCTACTTGTATTTGCTTTCTTATCTCATTCTTTTTCATTCCTCTTCTTGAAATATTTTGCTGAGGATGTTCTGTAGTGCAAGCTTTCTAGTTGTAAATTCTTTTAACTTGTGTGTATCATGGAAGGTTTTTATTTCATCATCAAATCTAAAGCTTAGTTTTGCTGAATATAAAATTCTTGGTTGGTATCCATTTTCTTCAGAGCTTGGCATATTTTGTTCCACCATCTCCTGGCTTTGAGGGTCTGGGTTGTAAAATCTGCTGAGATATGAATTGGTCTCCCCCTATATGTGATCTGATTCCTCTCTCTTGCAGCTTTTAAGACTCTATCCTTATTCTGTCTGCTAGGCATTTTCATTATAATGTGCCTTAGTGTAGATCTGTTAAATTTTGTACATTTAGTGTCCTATAAGCCTCTTGATTTGGTTTTCCAATTTGTTCTTTATGCTTGGGAAATTTTCTGATATTATCTCATTTAAAAGATTGTGCATTCCTTTGGTTTGAAACTCTGTGCCTTCTTCTATCCCAATGACTCTTAGATTTGGTCTTTTGATGCTGTCACATAATTCTTGGATGTTCTCTTAATGGTTTCTTGCTATCTTCACTGTGTGATCAACTTTATTTTCCATATTGTATACTTTGTCTTCATTATCTGACATTTTTTATTCCAAGTGAGCTAGTCTGTTGGTTATGCTTTCTGTTGAGGGTTTTTTTTTTTATCTGATTTAGTGTATCCTTCATTTTAAGGATTTCTGACGGGTTTATTTTCAGGGTCTCTATCTCTCTCTTGAAGTAATCTTTTGCTACCTGTATTTGCTCTTATCTCTTTGGTGAGTGATCAATTTTACTCTGTATTTGCTCATTTAGGTCATTCTTTAATTCATAGATCATTTTAATTAAGAAACTTCTGAGCTCCTTCTCTGACATTTTATTAACTTTGCTGTCCATGTGTTCTGTTATTATAGTGTCCTGATTTATTTGGGGGCACTGTCCTCCCTTGTTTGTTTTTTCATGTTGTCTATGTGTCTTCCTTTCTTGCACTGTGAATCTGAGATATTATAGTTTCTTCCCTATATTCTTGAACTACCTATGCAGATAGTCTGTACCTCACCTTGATGTTGGGCTTCCTGACTCTGCTGGTGTCCTCAATATATGCTACCGCATTCTGGACCTGGGTCCTGCGCAAGTTGTTGTGGGTGGATCTGGGCCTCTGGGATTGACCTCCTGTGGTAGTCTACTGGTCGGAATGGGTGGTCCTGCAACAGAGGCTAGGCTCTGGTGGGTGTCTGCCTGCAGGTGAAGGGGTGGACTGGGCATACTGTCCCTAGCATAGTACTTTGTAAACAAAATTGCTGAGGCAAAACGATTAATGTTTTCTATGAACTGAACCCTTTTCAAGATTCCCTAAAGATATTTTCTATCATTTGATGGATTCAGTTATGTTTGGGACAAGTAATTATTTTAAAATAAGGTCTTTAATCCAAGCAATGTACTAAAATAAAAGCAAAATAATGCAAACAAATAAAATCTGTGTTTTATGAAAATTATAAATAAAGTCAACTTCAAATGTTATTTACTTAACCAAGCCTGAATTGCATTTTCTTATATGCTTTCACTTCACTTCTTGATTCAGTAATTCGTTACTCAGCTTTTTGTTTCAGTGACCAAAATACCTGAAATCAACAACTTAAAGGGGGAAAGATTTATTTTGGCTCCTAGTTGCAGAGGTTTTACTCACAGCTTCACGAATTGCCCTCTCAGGGTCTGCCTACTGGAATTCTGACCCTGACACATATTGTTTGGTTTCTCAGGCCTTCCTTTGGAATCTGGGTGAAAACTTTCGTAACACGGTAACTATTACATTCTTTATGCCTGCAAAACTAGTCCCACGACCACAGGTACTCTCCTGAGCTCAGCAATCAGCAGGTTCAGTAGCAAGGCTGCTTGGACCATGGCTTCAGGGGCCTCTGAGTGTCTGAGCAACTGAGCACATTAAAGGGAATCACAGGAAAAACAACTTCCTAAGCACCCCTGTGCAAGCAGAATCCCCAACCCCCAGCAAAGTCTTTCAAACAGTCTTCATTTTTACACCCTTGAGCCTGGGGTGGACATGGACTTATTGATTCCTGAGGTGCCCTCAAGACATCATTCCCATCGTCATGGTGCAAAGTACTCCGTTTCTCTTTAATGGTTCTAATATCAAAAACCACATTTTCCTTGGCCCCAAATCTACATACATTTTTCTGGTCAAACTTCAAGTTTATCAAATATTTCTCCTCTTTACTTTGATTATCAAAATAAACCTGCCTAAAACCTTCTAGCAATACCCATGTCACTGTCTCAATGCTGTGTTGCCTTGAAATTTCCTCTGCCAGATTAATTCATTCATTACCTTTAAATTAGGCTTCACACAAAGTCTTAGGGCATGGACAAAATGTAGGTAAGTTCTTTGCTAGAACGTAATGTGAAAGGCCTCTAGTCCAATTCCCAATATTGTCCTC
Source organism: Urocitellus parryii (assembly GCF_045843805.1). Taxonomy (NCBI): domain Eukaryota; kingdom Metazoa; phylum Chordata; class Mammalia; order Rodentia; family Sciuridae; genus Urocitellus; species Urocitellus parryii. The sequence goes on from NC_135544.1 coordinate 6,495,470, forward strand.
ATTCCCATCTAAATCCTCCCAGTCTTCACTGTCTGCATTACTATTGGCATTCTGGTCCTCCAAGATCACACCAGACCCATGCAAGTAAACTCTGTTCACACACTTTTTAAGATTTCACTACCCTGCATCTCCAAGTCTTTCCAAACTCCTCCCACAAACCAATTTCAAAAGATGCTTAATCACATAACCAGGTATCGTTTCAGCAACTTCTAGGGACTGATTGTCTGTTAGCTTTTTTTATTTTCATAGTGACCAAAGTATTCAACATGAATAACTTAAAGGAGGAAAGATTTATTTGGGGCTCATGAATTCAGAGGTCTCAGTCTATGGGTGGCCAATTCCAGCTCTGCGCTTGGATGAGGAAAAATATCATGGTGGAAGGTGTGGTAGAGGAAAGCTGCTGAGTTTATGGCAGCCAGGGAGGACAGGGAGAAGGAAAGAGAAAAGAAGAGTGAGGAAAGAATTGAGGGGCAAGGTAAACCTCTCCAAAGTACTCCCCAAAGTGATCTAACTTCCTCCAGTTGGGTACCACCTCCTAGAGTTTCCTCCACCTCCCATAGTCCATTCAGTCATGATGAATTCAATGAATTCTCTGAGGTCAGCACCCCCATGGTCCCAATCACTTTACAAAATCTCTGAACATTGCTGCACAGGGGATCAAGCCTTCAACAAACGAATCTTTAGAGGACCCTTCAAATGCAAACCATAAGTGTTATTATGCTGATGGTCAATTTGTAGGAGAAATCAACTCTATTTAAGAGAAAGAAAAAAATGTTCCAGGAGAATCTAAATGGTTCAGAGAAACCTCCCAAGCCAAAGTACGAACTTGAAATATAAAAAAAAATAAATAAAAATAAATAAATAAATAAAATAACTTTACAGTCTTAAAAAGTAGAAAGCGTAATTGCAGTGTTTTCCTAAGCACACCCTGATCATGACACCTCTACTGTCTCTATGGAACACTGCTACTAAAGTTGGTGACTACTGAGGCCACTGCAGGACACCTCTACCATCATCAAGGATCACAGCACTCTCTTAAGATTTGAAGTTGTGGATGCTAATGTCTTATAAACACAAAACGGCCAAATCTTCACTGCTGAAGAGAAAAGGAAAGAAGGTACTTTGCTACTTGGGTATTCATGCTGGGAGGCCATCACTGGCTGCCACCAACTAAATAAATAGGGAAGCCTCCCAATGTAGGGAAGAAAAGCAAATGCTAAGTAGAAAATTGCTTCTGCTTAATAGTATACTGAGCCTTCATTATAACTGCTTGTTTCCTTTTCTTCTCTGCTACTGTTCTCCAAGTAACTTGACAGTAGAAACAATATCTTATTGTCGAAGCTCCCAGTACCTACCAGAAAGCTTGAGTTTGAACACATAGTAGAAGCCTGATAAATGATTGATGAGTAAATAAATAAATGAAAACTATTAGTGAATCAGTTCAAATTAAACCAACACTCGGAAATTTTTGTAAAATCTTAAATGTTCTATATACTCAAATCTGAACTAAATCAGCATTTTATTTGTCTTCAAAAAATAATAAGAAAAAGATTGACATTTCAACAGAAATGATCAAAGGAAATAATTATAACATTCATAAAAGAAGAAATTATGTTGTATGCATGTATGAATATGTGGCAATGAATCCCACAAAATTATAATGCACTAGTAAAAATTTAAACAAAAAATCAATATGCATATGAAAATGTGTTAACCTTGGTAATTGCTATTAAAATGAAAAATAAGACAAATATGAAACACTGTTGAATTCCTGGATTCAGGAGCAAATCTGGATATACAATGCTTATATAATATCCATTATAATTATTTAATATTCACTTTATTGATTGATTGAATGAATGGATGAAAAATTCCATTCTCAACAATTATAATAGGTAATATATTGTTCATATATGCAGTAGGAAGAAAAATAGGTACAACTCTATTGTAAAACAACGAATTGTAAAACAATTCGTCCAAATTTATTTTAAAACTCTAAGAAATTTAACTATTCATTCATATAGTTCGGTTATGAAATTAATCTTTAAAAATAAGCAAAGATATACATAGTTTCACTTATAAGGATATGCATGTTCTTCATAATAAAAAAGATAAATTGTGTTAAAAATATTGAGACAATAAAATTAATTAAACATACCCATATTATAAAATACTAAACAATAGTAAAAACTCATTATCAGAGGTATTTGCACAATATGATAACTAATGGAATAATGTTTAAAATAAAGTGCTCAGCAGGAAACAAACCTGAACATAGAATTCTATGTTTACAGAAACATACTCAAAATTATTAGAGAAAAATATCAAATGCTAAGAGATGGAAATTTATCAATAAAGAGATTTAAGCTGCCTAATACTTATACTTCATTATTTTCTATGTTATCTATATTTCAATAACAAGTATGTTTTAAAAATTAACAACACTGCATCATTTTACCATACTTTATTTTCTCAAATAAACTGACTATAGTTTTTTTTCTTTCACATTTTTCGTACCAAATTATTTGCTACTAAAAAAAAGTAATATATACTTCTATTCTGTCCTTTAAAAAGAACAATATGAGAGTTCTAGTCTCACATTATAAGATACAAAAAAATTGTCATGCCTGTCTCTATATAATTCTGCTCCTGTTAACCAGTTCTCATAGCTGAAATATACCTTGGATAATCAATTGACTTCTCCAATGACAACTGCGTGTCCTCTTTCATCTCCATTCATCACAAGCTTCTGAACAGCTGTGCCTAGGACACTCCATTTATTTCTGACACACCTCTGTAATGCTGATCACATTGCACCTACCTCTGCTCAGAGTTAACATATATAACTTTACCATTGCTCCCTTCCATTATAATGGAACACACAATGGATAAAGATGGCTTCAGATTTGAAATAGCTCCAAAAAGTCACATTTTTTAATCATTAAATCTGAACCTGAATAAAGATAATTCCTCTTCTGTGAGCATTCAATAATTTTCTATAGCCACATGCTCTGTGAGCCTTTTAAGAGGTAGTGTAAGAACCTGGACTTTCAATTCAGATTGCCTAGGCTTAAATTTCAGCTCTGCCACTTGCTATTTGAATAATGGCTTTTGCAATTAACTTAATCATCCAGTGTCTCCGTTTTCCTATTTGTAATATAGATATAATTAATGATCACTACTTCATAGGGTTGTTGTAAGGATAAAAGGTATTATTATAGCAAAGAACTCAGAACAGTATATGGGATGTAGTGAATACCATGTAAGCTGTAGCTCCTTTACAGATAATAGTACATAGCCAGACTCTTTTAGTACAACTCCATAACTTTAAACAATTATCTTTTGAGTAACTGAGGAGTAAAAAAGCTCTAGGTCATATCAAGTATCAGAAAAAGACAGAAAAAGGAATGTGCCATTCTAGGAGAAGCGAGGATCCTTGGGATAACACAGGTTGTACACAGTCTTCCAAAAGAGAAGAATAAAAAGAACAATCAAGACAATCTAAAGCAAGCATCCTCTTTACTCTCACTCCTCCAAGCAGTGCAGAGGTGTGGGGGACCACGGGGGAGCTACAACTTAAGGGTAGTAAAAGTATCATCCTGTAAAATGGTAAATCACCTCCATTGTTCTTTCAGTTCAAATACTGTGTCTTTAAGCCAAGGAGTTATTTCTGAGACTAATTCATTCTTCCCCTAATGTTTCATTTTTCCACTGCTTGTTCTGTAACCTATGAGCAATATGCTTTTCAATTTCTAGCTTTCATTAAATTTGTTATCCTTTCATTCAGTTTATTTTGCTCAGCACCTGCCAGAACATCACTGATGTTCAGTGGCAATTTGAATAGATGTCAAATAATTGCCTGTGCAGATAACACTTGATAATATTAAATCAATAACAAAAATTCCTCTCTTTGTTTCAGCCTATTGATATTATTAGTCATGGTCTATTGGAGAGAAATAAATACAATAAAGACTTTTATCTATAAAAACAAAAACATCTGGCAATTCTGATACTTTTTGTATACTCTGTCAGCTTGTATAATTTTTAAATAAGAAGAAAATGCTACCGAAAAGGGAGGAGTTCCTTGAATCTGTAAACCTGTGTCCCCCAGATACTAGTATTTGCAGTAACTGAGATTTAGCTGTGTTAGATTCCAAACATTCAAAAGGCAATCTGGAGAAAATGCTGCTTAAATCATATTTTCCTTATTTTTCTTCTTTAATTAAAACAGTCAAGAAATTAGGATGACTCCTCATATTCAGTTATACAGCTCTCTCCAGTCATTCAGTCCTTTCAAATCGTCTTTTAATTTTGTATGAGTATCTGCAATAAAGAGGGCCTGACATACTTTGCTACTTCTTCCATTGTGAGAGGAAGACTCGTTCTTCCTCCTTTTGAGTCTGGGCTGCCTTAGGGACATGCCAGACCACTAAAATGCATCCCAGGCCTTCTAAAGTTAGGCCTAAGAAACTCTGCATTATTTGCCCAGGCCCCCTGGAAAACTCTCTCTGGGACTCCCTAGCTTTTATGTAAGAAGTCTAACTGTTAGCTTCCATGCCTCAGAAAACACTGGAAAGACCCAGCAGTTACATGGAGAGAGAAAGAGAGAGAGAGAGACAGAGAGACAAAGAGATAAGGTTAGTCGACCTGAAGCCCAAGACATGGATCAGCAACACGCATGCTGCACAAATTTCAGACCTGTTAAAATACATAAATAAATGTCTATTGTTCTTTTAAACCCAAGTTTTGGGATTGCTTATTTTAAAACTAAGGATATGTAGAGCACAGTTCATTCCTGTACAACTAACTCCCTTGGCCAAGAAACATGGGTGTAGCTGGGGCATGTAATGACCTTGAATGCTACTCATAGTCATTTTGAAACTATTAAGTAAAGAGAACAATCCAGTTTAAATCAAGTTCCCACTTATAAGGAAATTCTTCATTTAAAGCAAACGTGATGATAACAAGGGCTCCTAGTGAAATTTGGATTGCCTTTTTCCAGCCTCATGCAAGATGTGTATTTCAAGAGAGAAGTTAGAGATAATGACTCTACCAGCGGCTGACAATGTGGTTCACGGTGATGCTGACCTGTAAGGTGCTGGTGAAGGTGGATGTCAGCATTCTTGACTTCTCATTGAGTTATAGAATAAGTTTGTTTGTTTTTAAATAAGGTTTTCTTTATATTTTATTTCATTTTTTGACAATAAAAATGTATTTTAGACTTCAGTGATTAATAATGCATTTCAAATTCTAATACTTTCCTATAATCTTTACTAGGTAGTAAGGAGTTTTGTTTCTTTCTACACACATTTTAAAACTATCATCTTGGCTTTTGCTTTGAATATATGTTTTTGGACACTTTATTCACAGTCCTTGGCAAGGTAACAAAATCTCCAGCAGCTTGTAGTACATACTTGCCAACAAATAACTTTAAAATGTTTTTCTTTTTTTAAAAAAAAAAGTTTCCTGGGCTTCTGGGATTAAATCAACACCTCTTCTCTCCTTATTTAAGAAATAGATATTTAAGAATAAGTGGGTGGGGATGCCACTAATTGAAAAGAAAAAGTAGTTTTAGTACTGTCTAAAATGGACTATATGATAAATGAAATATAGACATACACAGAAGAAAAGTGATTTCCCCCATCATTTCTTTTAATATTTTGAGTAGTGAGTTTAATTGTAACTTTTAAATTTCTTTCCATATACACATGCTGAAAGAAAAACTTTCAATAGATTAAATTTAACAAATTTAAATTTGTGGGCCAAGGGTGTAGCTCAGTGGTAGAGCACTTGCCTAGCAAGCATGAGGTCTTGACACGAGGCCCTGGTTGCCATCCGCATCACCACAATTAAAAAAAAAATTAAATTAAATGAACCAATTAGAGCAAAGTTGGATTCAAGAAATTTGGCAGCCCTGGGAACCAAAAGACATTCAGAGCCTCCAATCCATAAACTGGGCAGGCAGCACTTACAGAAAGAAAATGGAAGTGAAATGCAGAAATAATTGGAATCGTTGCAGCTCAGCATTGGTCTGTCTGAACATGGTCTGATGGGTTGCCAGCCTATGACTGGCTGAAGCTCAGCTGCTCTGATCAGAGGACATTTAGCTGTTGGTTATAAAACCTACTGTCAGGTTGGGCTTCAGTATAATTATGTACTATGTTGCAGTTTGTTATGTAGGTACAGAGGCAATCTCAGGCCAAATTTAATTTAACCCATATGTTTTGTAATTTCTATAGTTAACTTTGGTTTCTTTTATAATTGGAAAAAAATATACACTTTTTTTTCTTTCCATTTTCCACGGCATACAAAAGACAAAGTATAGTATTTGTCTAATGCCTAACTGTTTACAGAGCACTTTCACATGAATTCACTCAATCTTCACAACGATCTTATGAGATAACGTATTAACCTTGTTTGAGGTTTTCTTAAGTTGCCATAAAAACTATATATTTATGTTATAAAACATAATGTTTCAACATATACATTGGGGAAGGACTAAATTGAGCTAATTGACATGTCCATTACTTCACAGCTATCTTTGAATTTGTTTTACTGCTAGTTATTCCAGCTCATTGACATAAATCTTAACTTGGCATTCCATTTTACAAATAAAATAACCAAGACTCAGAAATGTCCTCTGTCAAGTCTTGTGGTTCAACAATGGTAGACTACAAAATCCAATTCAGATCTAACTCCAAAACTACTGTTACAATAGCCACTACACTGTCTCACTGTCTCCAGCTTGTTCCTATACTCTAGCAGTTCATATTCTTTTTACTTTCAGGACGCTCCTTGCATTAAGTTTTTCTTGACACCATGTAGTTCAAATGCTCTCTTCTAGTAGTACTACTGTCCTTCCATCTTTACTTGCAATCCAGCCCACCAATTTAGCCACAGCAAACTCCAGGTCACAGCTTTGTTCCAACTAGTCAATGCATGATATAGAACACTGGCTCTGCTCTCTGAAGAAGTTATTCAAGCTTCCAGAGCTAGAGTTTTACTTCATGTCAGATGAGAATTATGCATATGCTCCCATTATTTTTATGAAATCTTTATGGGCACTTTGCCAGAAAACACTAAATAATTGAGTAATACCTTGTTAACTCTATATTAAAGGAGCTATGGAAAAAAAAACAAAGAACTTTAAGTATATATTATCTGATATTTTATTTAAGAGCAGTAAGACATTTAAGACAACTGGGGAGAAATAGCTACTTCAAATTCATGCTGTTTGAATAAAACTATATCAATTTAACAAGAGATAGTTGCACAAAGAAATACTAGTATTACATGGTTGCATGCATTATGGAGAGGTGTATGAAATTATGATGGCACGGGCCAAACTTTCATCTTTGCATTAAAGATTTGGTGGTATTTGCCACCATTATTTCATATGTTTTTGTTTTTATTTTTTCCTTCCCTTTTCTGGGTAGTTCTTCCTTAATAATGCCTCTCCATTTTCTCTACCAGCTGTTAGCCCTATGTCCCTAAACAAGTTTGAACAAGTTTGGTACAAACCAAACACACAGCCCATAAGACAAATTGCAAACAAGGATTCACAAAACTTGCCTTGCAAAGCCCACTACAATGATCTTTTCCATCAACGGGGTGCTCTAGAGCTCTGAAAACCTTGCTTCTGTATTTCCTTTGTTTTCAATTTGACATCTCAAATCAGTCCATGCCTGGATTCTGACTTTTCCTGGCTTCAACTAAGGCATCTACCCAATCCCTTCTTGCCCGGTGTGGCCACCTGCAGTCTTGAGAGGGTAGACATTTCTGCTGAAACTTCTTGAAATCGCTTGTCACTCCTTGCACCCTCTCTGTGTGACATCTGCTCCTCTCCTTCCATATCTCATTCTCCCCCAGGGAACCCTGAGACATCTGTGGCTTAAGTGAGTACCATGGGATCAATGCAGGTACCAATGCTACTGTCTTAAAGTCCTACAAGTAAGTTCTGTCATGGAAGAAGGGAAGGAAAAGACTGACGACTTCTGAAAATTTGATCATGTTTCTCTAATAACTAAGATTTGCATAGTCTTTACTATTTATAACACCCTTCACATGCATAATATTAATAGCCCATTTTTCCCCCTCTGTTTTATGGAGGGGAAAAAATTGAAATTGAACCCTAAATGCCTTTCCAAATAGCACATAGATTTTTAGAATATAGAACAAAATGATGGGCTTGAAGACTGTCTTTCCAATTGTCACTATTCCAAGTTTTTTCTTTTTTTTTTTTTTACTCAGGGTTTAAAGACTGACCTAAGGATGAGACAGAGTATAAATGACAGGATTTCTTAATACAGGCTCCCTTGAGGGCACTGAAAGGGGAAGAACAAAGGTAAAATCAGAGCCAAGTCAGTGGGTCTGTTACTCAGCAAAGTAGCCATTTGAGAAGAGAGGAATCAGGTAGTAGATCAAAAGCAAAGCGGGAGGGGACCAGAGTTCATCTACCTGACATGGGAAGGGATGAATAGAAGGGAGGATAGAAAGAAACTAAAGTGGATATGGAGTTCATAGAAAATTCCAAAGTGTAGTTTTTGTGGGTAGGCCTCTTTCCGTGTGCAGTGTTGGGGTAACCTCTCGGGGTAGACACCATCCTGTACCGTGAAGACACCGCAATATGGATGGGCTCCCTACCTTCATGTTGTTTCCAAGTTTGAAGGTTTCCTCTGCTTCTTCATTCTTTGTAGTTCATCTTTATGGCACTCTGTCTTACTTTCTTTTCTCTCTACCACTTGATGGTTTTTGGAGACAAATAATCCAAGACTTATCAGAGCTTGAAAAGAAAGGCAATGACAATTCACAGTCTAGAACTTTGTTTATGGGTACTGTCAAGGTTCTGGAGTACTAGCTGACAGAGTGTCCCTGACACCCTCTGAGGCTGACAAATCCATGACAAAAACAACCTGCTGAAGCTTATATTTTCTTTTCCTCTCCCTTTATGCTTACCTGTAAACTCACTTACCTGTAAAATAGCAGAACCTCCAACCCTCTACTGTAAGAACGCACATGAGTTGATAATTTCATGGAAAGCCACAATTTTCTCTGTCTTTCCTAATGTTTTCCTACCACTTTGGTGCTGCTGGAAGCATCGTACCAGTTGTAAATAGTTCAGAGAAAATGTGGTGGACTCTCACAGTAGGTGTGCTCCTTCGCTTCTATTTGAGTGACTTTAGGCATTGGCCTCATTCCAAAGTCTTAGAAGCAGCTATTGATTTTGGTTGGATTCCAGGGAAAAGGACAGCGAGAATAAATCCTATAGAACAGATTTCACATGAAGGTCCCTCTGATTCACCTTCTGAGGGAGTTATGGGAAGTCATAACTAGGGCTTGAAGGCAAGCTACAAGCACAACTCTAATGGGAAATGCCCTGGAAAATCTAAACTCAAATAAGCCTTCTACAGATAAAGATGAGTTGACCAAACATACCTATAAAACTCCACATATTCAAAGACATACTTCATTTGCCATGAATTCATATGCCATGGAACTGGGCCTTATTTTCTCTCCAGTTTTATTCACTGTAGTCTCTGAGTTGGGTGTTTTAGACCATAAACATGCATATGTAAGTGTCTGGTTTACTGTCACTGATGTATCTACCTTTTACCTTCTGCTAGTAAAATTTCTTAAATTTACGGCAGAGATTTACTTTACTTTATCTCACCTTTTGTTTTCTTCCTTCCCCCCCTCTATCCTGGCTAGTTAGAATTGCCAACTGCTTTGCCCATTCCCAGGGGGAAATCCTGAAAAACTAATGATGCTGGTAGGGGATCCATTCATTGCTGGAAAATGTCAAACAAGGTACTTAGGAAGTAGAATTGGCTAGAGAATGTGGCTGTACATTATTATGTAGAGGGGAAGGGGAAGGTAGGTCTGTCAATTCCATGCATTTAAATGTCATTTTTGTCTGTTTCATGGAGCTTTATGTCAGATTGAATATAACAGATTCTGCTACTATAAGTTAATGCAGCTACTTCTGCCACTAAATTTTTTTTTCTTGTTTCCAGAGGCAGTGTGAAAATCTGGGCAGTCTGATGAGAAATCAAAGTATTTTTATGCATTTCACACATGTGTATACAGATGCGCACACACACTCACAGTGTAGTCTCACGTCACTTGCTGTAGATTCATATGAGAACTGAAGTGTGAGTCCTGCACCCTCAAGCTACCCTGCTAAGTCTTCAGCCACACAATGTGCTTTCTCCCACCCAGTGACCCCACACAGATTGAGCGTCTGCTTTCTATGCTCTCTCCTCTTCTTCCTTGCTCTCATCCTCTACAGAAAATCTACATCAAGAATTATACAGTCTTTTTTACATCTAAAGACAGTGAGAACAGCTGGTGCTTTTTATAGACTGAATTTTGTTCCCTCAAAATGTCTGTTTTGAGCCCTGAAGCCCATGTCTCTGTATTTGAAGGTAAGGCCTTTAAGATGATTGAGGTTAAATGAGGCATCCCAAGCCGTGTAGAACCACACTCAATAAATTGGTCCTCTTAATTGTCTTCTTTCTTCCTGTGGATGATTGTTTTTTACATAAACTGTCTATGCTCTCTCATCATGCTCTCTTAAAAGTGTTTTCAATTTTTTTTTCAGTTTTGTCTTCAAAACTAGACTTCACAGAAAAGTTGTGAAAATAGGATACAGCATTCCCACATCCTCTTCACTCAGCTTCCCCTGATGTGAGCATCAACACCATCATATGAAAATTACTGAAGCCAAAAGAGTTCACATGGACATGATGCTATTAAATAAACTATAGACCTGATTCTAGTGTCCTGAGTTAGCAATGAGTGTTCAGTTTACAGTTCTGGCTCTAACAATGCAAGATCCCATATTGTGTTTGAATCGTCGGTATCCCTTTGGTCTAATTTATGTCAGTTCTCATCCTTATTCATCTCTCGTGTACTTGACACACGTGAAAAATACTCTTCTGCGATTTGGTACAATATTTTTCTATTTGGGCTTGTCTGATATTTTGCCACAGACTGAGGTTATATGTTCCTGGCAAGAATCCCACAAGAAGCGATGTTGTGACAATTCTCTGTGCGTCTTAACAGAGAGCACACGATATTTATATGTCTTGTTTTGGTTAATGTTAATTGTGATGGCTTCATTAAAATGGTGCCTCCACTTCTTAGTAGCCATTTCCCCTTGTAATTAGTAACTATGTTACGGGAAGAACCCTTGTGATTATGCGGATGTGCTTTTCTCTCATCGATTTTTGCCCACTAATTTTAGCATCTGTCAATGGATCTTGTCTGAAAACCCATCTTGCTGAAATGTTGGACTAGTGATCACTCCCCATTTCCTTCACCCTTCTACCCTGGAATGCTAATTGGAATCTGAGAAGGAGGAGCTTTCCCTTCTCTCCAATTAATTTTTTTATTCAATTATTTATGTAAGTATGGCCTCATGGATATTTAATTCTCTGGGTCATAATCTATTAGTCTCACTATTTATTTACTTCCTTATTTATTTTGCTCAAACTGTCATAGCTTTGGCCATTCAGAGCTTCTTTACTTGGTTCCTGAGTTCTGCCTCTATTACACTTTAAGCATTTCATTCCTTCCCCTTACCAGGTGATATTCCAGGACTGCTGTGTACTTCTCCTGCTCCAGGGTATAATCAGTCACTTCTCCAGAAGTCCTACTTCCTTTTACTGAAGAATGGTATTTAGAAACCAAGTTATGGGCACTAGATGTGTCTGTGCTTCTAGGTCTTCTCTTTAACAGAGATAGGAAAATGTGGGTTCTCACACACGCAGAGGCAGCCTTGTCCTTTTCTTTATCTGTAGCTTTTTTCATAGAACAGAAAACTGGTGTTTCAGTCCACTGCTCTAAGTGCACCACAAATTGGGTGGCTTATCAACAACAGAAGTTTCCCATAGTTCTAGAGTCTAGGAAGTTTAAGGTCAAAGTGATAGCTGATTTGGTGTCTGGTGAAGGTCCATTTTCAGTTTCACAGAGGGCACCTTCTCACCCCGTGTCCTTACATAGTTAAAGAGTCAGTTTAGACTTGGGGAATTTTTATAAGGATATTAATCCCTATTATGAGGGCTCAGTCCTCATGTCTCAATCAACTCCCAAAAGATCTGACTTTTTTTTTTAATAAGGGAGATTAAACCCAAGGGCACTTAACCCCTGAGCCACATCCCCAGTCCTTTTACTTTTTTTTATTTTGTGACAGGGTCTCACTAAGTTACTGAGGGTCTTACTTTAAGTTGCTCAGGCCTGGAACATGCAATCCTCCTGCCTCAGCCTTGCAAGTCACTGGGATTATGGATGTGCACCATTGCACCTGGCAAAATCCTGCCTCTCAATATCATCACCTTGAAGATTAGGATTTCAACATTTGCATTTAAAGGAAACAAAAACATTCATATCTTAGTACCTGGCTCTCACTATTATGTGTTTATTTATTTTATCAATTCTAACACGTATGTTGGAAATAAATGTATGTATACATATGTGTTTATGTGTATGTGTATACACACACACACACACACATATATACATGTACATCTCTGTATGTGTGTGTGTCATATATATCTTTATATAAAGGTTTGGAGGCTGGGGATGTGGCTCAAGCAGTAGCGTGCTTGCCTGGTATGTGCAGGGCACCAGGTTCAATCCTCAACACCACATAAAAATAAAATAAAGATATTGTGTCCACCTAAAACTAAAAAATAAATATTTTTTTTAAAAAAAGGTTTGGAATTACTAGGCAAACCTTGTGGAAAAACAACCCTGCTAATTTGAAAGCCATATCAACATACAGATATTGTTACCTTTAGAGTATATAATCAAATCATATAGATTAAGGCCAGTCCTTTTATTTCCCACCCTCTTCAATGTGACTGGTTTATTCAATTTAGTCATTCAACACAGTCAATGTCACTTGTCACAGTTTTGCTTCTTTATGGGATTCCCCTAAGTTTCCAGTGGCTTTTATGGAATTTTTTTGTGCCAGTTATTGAACCACTGAGCCACATCCCCAGACCATTTTTTATCTTTTATTTTGAGATAGGGTCTTGCTAAGTTGCTTAAGGCCTCAATAAGTTGCTGAGTCTGACTTTGGACTTGCAATCCTTCCGCCTCAGCCTCCCTAGCTACTGGGATAACAGGCTTGCACCACAGCACCTAGCTCCTAGTGTATTTTAACTGTTTATTTGTGGAGCAATTAAAACTTTATTGGAGCCAAGCACAAAAGCTGTTTGTTTGTTTTTGTTTTGTTTTGTTTGCTTTGCAGTGTTAGAAATCAAGCCTAAGTCCTATTGTTTGTTAGGCCAGCACTCTACTTCAGAGCTACCTCCCAGTCACACAGGTATATTTAAAGAAGTGTCACTCCCTGCTCATCCCTTTTACCCTGTTACCATTCTCCCATTCTTTCCCTCCCATTCCTGCTAGGTAACCAATTCATTAGTTTCTGGTTTATACTTACTTCCATTTCTTTGTATAAATGAGACTATGTTTGGATGTTTTCTTGGGCCACCTTCATTTTACATAAAAAGTGATATATTCCAGATAATCTTTTGTGATTGATTTGCATGTATTTTATAAGAAAATAGGATACTTTCCCCAACTATATAACTGATAATAGCTTATTAACATGGAGATTAATAACACAGACTTTAATATCAGGAAGACCTGAATTTGAACTTAAATTCTACCCAATTATTAGTTGTGTGGAATTGAGAAACCTAACATTTCTAAATCTTAGGTTCTATATATATAAAAATGGAGGTAGAGTTATTATCTGTGTCATAGGTTTGCTTATGATTAAATGAATATTATATGTAAAACTCTTCACATAGTACTTGACATTTGGTTAAGTGCTCAAGAATTCTTAGAAGCAGTAGTAATATTAAGTATATTGGAATGCTAAGTAAGACTTTGTAATTAGCTGAGTGACTACAGCTAGCATTTCTTTTTAACCTGTCATGAATTTTCCCTTAAAATCAAGAAGACCACTCATAACATTGATTGCCAGAGTTAATGGTTTGGATATGAGGTGTTCACCAAAAGCTCCTGAGTTTTTGTGGGAATGTTCAGAGGTAAAATTATTAGATTATGAGAGCTGTGACCAATCAGTGAATTAATCCTTTTGTTGGATTAATAATTTGAAAGGATTACTGTGCCTGGTGCTAATTGCAGGTAGGTGGGGCACAGGTTCATATATTGTCTTTCTGGCTCCTCCCTCTCTGCATCGTGACTACCATGAGTGGAGCAGGGCTTCTCTTCCAGACCCTTCCACCATGATATTCTGTCGCACCTTGACCGAAAGGTGATGAAGTTAGCTGACCGTAGGCCACACCTCTGAAACCATGAGCCAAAATAAATTCTCTCTTCCTCTAAGTTGTTCTTGTCAGGTATTTTGGTCACAGTATCGAAACCCTGGTTAACACAGTCAGTAACTTTAAAGGCACACAAATAATTTTTCTCCAAAGAATTAAAAAAAGACAAAATGGCTCTTACCTTTGATTTGGAAGAAACCTCTCAACTCTGCCACCCTGAAATTATATTAAACTAACATACATAAAGTTCGTGTCTTTGGGTTACTAATTTTAATCTCATTTACTTTCTCTCTTAAGAGTCAACTCATGTGCTATTTGGAGCAACTGATTTGTATAAGACTTTATCTTTGTGATTAATATAATTTTGTAAATAAAAAAGTTGATGGTGAAATATTAGTCATAGATAGTCTGTTAGTTAATGGAATAACTTCTGATATTGAAATATAGATTTCAAGTGGGAAAATCTTATATAACCTGGAAATGCTTTGAGACACTCTTTCCTGGAAAAAGTTTAATTTGTACACATAATGTACACATGAAATTACCTAAGTGAACCCCACCATTGTGCCCACCCAAAAGGATGGCCTCCTAATTAGAATAATATATATCCTATGCTTGTATAATTTTATCAAAATGGATTTTATTGTTTTATATGACGAAAAAGAACCGATAAAATAAAATTTTAAAAATGTGTTCATAGTTACTATGTACCTGATATGGGTGAGAAATATATTAGTGATGGTGGATAAAAAAGAAAAACTAAAAAAGAAAAATCTCTTCTTTCAAACATCTGACAATCTAGTCAGCTCCCAGAAGTTGTTTGATTTGGTAGAAACCACGTGAAAACTTAAACCATGAGTTGGATTTTCTCAGCCCAAACCTGGATCATTCACAAATAATTAAGGGCCATTCAGAATGAATTCAACTCATTATAATCAATTGGAACAATTCTTCAATCTTTCATTCTACAAATATATTTTAAGTGACTATTAGATGGCAAGTGTTTTTTTTTTTTCTTAAATGCAAGATATACTACAGTGATAGCACTCATACAAAGAAAGCTCACATTTAGAGGAAATAATTTGTGATTCAATCAGAGTCACTGAGTTGGTGTTATATGCTATGGATAGTTTATCAAGGATAAGAGAATAGAAAATTTTGATATTTTGTTAAGATTGGTGAAAAAGTCCTCTCCAAAAACAGAATATCTGAGCAAAGACTAAGAAATTAAAGGAATATACAAGAGAAAAATAAAGGAATATGCTAGAGTAATCTAGAGAAAACAAATTTCTGGCTTCAAGTCCCAAAGCCCAGAGTTGGAGGTCTTCTTAGTATATTGCACAATGAGCAAGAAAGACAGTCAAGTAGAGATAGATTAAACCAATGAACAGTAAAAAGAAATCAGGTAAGCACATGGCAAAGGCCAGTTTCCTATCTGTGAAGGTGTTGGATGATTCTGAGAAGATGAATGGCCAGCTGGCTCAAAATTTAGGAGGTTCCATTGACCATTTTATTAAAAATTAGGTTATGTGGAGAAAATTAAGGAAACTAGGGAAGAAATTCAGGTAATAGATAATGTATTCTACAATGACATAAGATACAAAACAGTGTTGGTGATTTTCTTAAAGTATTTTGAATTTAGAACCTACAGGAAAAAAATTATGGGGTGTTACAGATAAAAGGAAGATTAAGAACATGTCCAAAGTTTGGTCTGAGTTTCCATAAAAATCAATTTTGGATTATTCATTATCTATTAAGAGCATGATTCCCATATTGGGAAGGAAGCTCTATGCCATTTCCCAAGATATATAAGCTGAAATTAAAACCCAGGTAAATGCACCATGTTTCCAATGGTGGCTTCCGTCACCTGTGATGCTTTACGCATGCCCTTACTTCCATAGGGAAGTTCTGTGTTTTTACTTGCATACACAGAATAGAGGCATCCGGAACTGCAGGACCACCTAGTAATACTCAAGAATGGGGGAGAAGCTGCTCGAATCCCATGAAGTCCAGATCAAGTTTGAGTGACTGTGATTCATATCCACGTCCTGTAAGCTGACCCACATACTGTGTTCTCTCATGGTCAGAACTGTGCTTTGTCCTATACCACTTGAGATAATTTACTTTGTAGAACAATGCCTCTTGGGATTTATTTGCAACTTAAGAGGCACAATGCTTGCAATTGCAGTGCCTTTGCCCCCCAAAATGAGCTTGGGTCTGCTGTTCTGTAGTTAGAGCTCTCTTCTTTACAGAATAGGACAGGAGATTCTGATGTCCACATGATCTTCACAGAGTTTAGAAAAAAATTAGATGTCCCTTTGCCATAGATGAAGAGATACCAGATGCAAAATCTTATTCCATCTTATTTCTAGATGTGAAGTTTTCCTGCATTCTTTCAATTTTTAAAGGCCATGGTGGATTTATTTATTGTTAGGATTTTTTTGTGTTTGTGTTTGGGGGGGTTTTTGTTTTGTTTTTGGTTTGAAACATTGTGTTTTTCTTTTTGCTCCATGGTGTGTCAGATCGCCTACATCTATCCAGTCTAATAGAAAAATTGTAAGTCTGACTTGAGGAAATGAATTTATGTTGTCTTGGCCCCTACTGCACTGCCATATGCATTTTAAATGACCCAGAGGAATTATTTGTATTAATAAAAATGAATTATTAATTGTGTCTTATAATTTAATAGTTGAGGGCTGATTTCTTAAGTTTATTTTTAGAAAGAGGTCTCATTTAGAACTGTACTGGGCACGTTTAGATACACTCATCTCTTTTTTAAAGCCTGCTTTTGGAGGAAGCCATTCTAGTTACAAATCTTGCTGCAGAAGCAAAGGAGGAAGCAATAGATTCAAAAGAGAATGGGCCCATATATCTAATGAGACACAAGCTGCTCCAGGAGCACAGAGCAAGCCTAAACCTCATTCCTGGATCTCTAGCAACACGGCTGTGGTCAACCCAGTGAGCCTGTCGGGGTCTTGCACTTATTCACACATGGGTTGTATTTGTTCATTAAAACCTGAGGGTAAGCAGTGTTTGCAACAAGAATTTGCGGCTGAATTCACCAGTATCCATGTCCTTCCTTCTGTTTCTCGGGTATGATTTAGTTATTTCAACATCGTTGAATCTAATGGTGTTTCAGGGGAGATCATGGAAAGACTGTCTTAAGGTGAGGGTGAGGCAATAGATTAAATGGTATGGGAAATGGTAGGGCAAATCAGCTCGATGGGTCTATTTGCTTATCTGAAGGGTAAGATAAGGAAAGTTGGAGCAAGTAGGTTTTCAAACAACTTGCAAATTTGAAATGGAATCTTTTCAAAATTATTGTCATACAGGAGGCCATGAACATTTTAAGTGAAGATTCTTAATGGAAAAAGAAAAGGCAGGTATTTACGAAAAAAATTATAATACCTGTATCTATGGCCATTTTCTTTCTTTGGTATCAAGCTGGGAAGGTTCTATAGGGTATAAACTCCTAACCACATCTGATCTAGGAAATGGTTGCATGTGGCCAAGGATTCAGTTCCCTTCCACTTAAACTGGGACACTGCATGACCTGGATCAAATTTATATTTGACTCAGAAGCAAATGTCTTTTAACTCTGGCTCTTAATATTTTGAAATCATCTTCAAATCCAAAAGTCCTCAAGATAGCACAAAAGTAAGTAATTAGAATATTTCTTCAAGTCTCCCTCGGAGAAGAAGAATGAAAACATGCTTTCTTCAAACACAACATTTAGAAACACACATCTTGGACACAGAAACCCTTTGATCACAAGAGATTCCTGTTGTAATTTTGTTCCTGAGACTCCATGGGGCTTGCTAAGATCTCATGATCCTTTGGGACTCCCCAGTCACCAACTGGCCCTAGTCATCGCTGGAATGTATCTGTTCAGCTTAAAAATGTCCAAAGGCTAGTAACTACTAGTTTTTGAACAACTAGCCACATATCAGGCGTTATTCTGGTTCTTCCACATAATTATGACTACTATGTTCCAGACACTGTAACAATGACAACAAACAAATACTTGTTCTATATTTTTTGTAATATTTTGGGGGCTGGCTTTTGTTGAATTCATGGATGCATAATCTACAGATACAGAGGACAGGTCATGCTTTGTCTATTAAACTGAATTTAACTCTCACTGTAATCTTATAATTATGAGAGATACTATTATTATCATCATTTACAGATGAGGGAACTGAGGCATAAAATACCTTTGCCAAGGTCACACAGCTAATTAGTGTTTGAGCTAAGCTTTGAAATCAACAGCCTAGGACTATGACCTTTGCCATTTACGATGTGTTCATTTCCTTAATCCTTACCACATTTGATTTAGTGGGAATTATCATTCTATTTTTACTTATTTATTTAACAAACAGTTTCTTTTATTTTTCTTTCTGTAATTTTTAAGAGATGGGGAGTCTCATGATGTTGTCCAGACTGGCCTGAAACACCTAGGCTCCAGTCATTGTTTGGCCTCAGCCTCCTGAGAAAGCTGTGAGGTATTCACCATTTGAACTTGTGATCTTCCTGCCTCAGCCTCCTGGGGTTGTAGGCATGCACCACTGATCCAGGCCTCATTCTACTTTTAAGGGGAAGAAAGATAAACAGAGAGGTTAAGTAACTTGAACACAGACAGCCAGTGATTCAGTCAGACCTATACAGTACTTGATTTTGTTTTTGTTTTTGTTTTTCACTACTATGTTAAAAAAAAAATCAGAAATGTGTTCAATTTTTTTTTTTCTTTCTTATTTAGTCGCTGAAACCTAATGGTTACAATTTCAGGGTATGTGTTTCCAAGCAGAATTTCAAAGAAGATGGTAAATGAAAGTGATAAAATTTTGAGCTCAAGAGATATAGCCAAAAGCAAACAAATATTAAGGTCACCAGAGCTTTTTAACTGACTCCAAGACTAAAAGTCAAACAGCCCTGGATATGAATTCAGCTCCATCAACTGGGGAGTATGGAATTCTGACTGAGTTACTTCCTCTATTTAAATTCTAAAGATAGTTAATTATGGGATAAGTTAGCAATTCTGGAGCCCAGAAAATGGAAATCCTGCTATAGGAATTAGAGTGCAAGGTGAGGATTTTATCTTAAATTCACATGAGAAGACTGATACTTAAGCATACATGAAAATAAGAGATTACTCCTTAGGATGGTACGATACTGAATTGAATCACCTCAGTGCTTCACTAGGGCTTCCCAGAATTATCCCCAGCTTTGGATATGTTTGAACTTAGAGATCCTAATAGGTGATACCTGACCCAAGCAATTATTATCTTAACTTAGGGAAAAAAGAAAGAGTACAGAGAACCAGTTAGTTACCAAGTACTGTTACAGGAAGAGAAAAATATGAGGCTACCTTTGAGTGATGATTAGTAGTAATGCTTATCTTTATGGTTTGCATATTATTTTGCTAAAACTGATACGTAAAAAACTAGGGTCAGTGAAGAACTACCTATGTTTCTCTCCAGAAAGAGATTGGCATTTTGCTCATGCATTCTTATGAGCACCCATCATACTGAGAATCACAATGGAGTTGGCTGTGCATACACTGTCTCCCAGGGCTGGGTTTCCATGTGCCCATTGGTAAGGTCTAGACCAATCCCAGAATAATGCACTACTCATGGCCTGCTCACAGTAATACTAGGAAGACGTATTTTTTTTTTGTTTGTTTGTTTGTTTTTGTTTAACTAAGAACTTGCATTAGTTGAGAATTCTATTTAAACATTAGTGGAAGTTAGACCAGTACTACCAAAAAAGAAAAAGCTAAGTTCTCTCATTAATATGACATTCGAAAATATATCTCAATGACCATCAAAAATAACAATAAATTTCAGGTTAATAAATAAATCTGTATTCAAACAAATTTTTGATTATTAAAAGGCAAACATACCCTCAGAGAATGGGCTTGCCATCAACTCAGGGGTACTAACTGGACCACTAATGTCAAGGCAGGAACTGACTAGTTTTCTCTTTTCCTGTTTCATTTACACAGGCAAGGCCTGAATGTCAAGTGTGATATCTCCAAGCTAACTCACAGTAAGAAAAAAACAGTTTCATACCTTTCTTTCTACCCTTTTCTAGAATTTTGGAATTACTCCAAACATTGAACAGGAGAGAGGTGAGTTGCCAGCCTCCTTGTGGCACTGAGGCACATAGACACATGGAGACCATCTCTCAACTTGCACAACATGACAATCTAAAGGCTCAGAAATAATGGGACTCAGGCTGTTCCATCATGTTTATTGAGAACAGAGACCAACTAGACGTGAGAGCAACTTGGATTAACATAATAAGAGTTACAGAGTAATTAAATTCTTCCACATCACATGTAAGTATAATGTGTTAATAAAAAAGTAATCGCACCTCCATTGTTTCTGCGGGTTCAGCTTAATTACATGGCAGTTAGAACTCTCTCTCTCCTTATTCATACTCAGCAAGGATTCCCTTTACCATCTGCTGATATTTAATTAATGTACATTAAACGCCCTGCTCTATTATTAAATGTAATTTAACAACTTCCTCTGTACTCTGAATTCAGAGCAACATGAATGGGAGATGTAATGAAGGAAAACAGAGTCTACTCCCCTTATTAAAACATTATATATATACTTACCCACACATTACTCCATTTAATCCAATTTTGAAGAGATATTTTTCACCTCTTCAGCATGGAATGACTCTTAAAAGCTTTTAGAGTTCAGTTTATTGACAGCCAAGAAAGAATTTCCTTGGTTAGCAGAATTATTTGATTTTAAAATAGTTCCTTGTTGATCTTTTGTCAAAAACCTGGGGATTTGAAGAATTGGTAGATGGTAAGAGGGGAAACAATGTGAGTGTCTCTTCATCTAATGCTGAAATGTTATCATGTACATATTCAGAGTTGAAATAAAACCGTGACAAGATGTAAAGAACGTAGTTGTTCTGGTTACAGTCATTCAAATGATCTCAAACTTTCTAGCTCCACACAGGTATGTAGCTTTACCAACCAATAGGTATCAAACCTGCCAGTTTCTAAATTTATAAGAGAGGTAGTCTTTGGTGTGCTCAGGATTACTCAGCTGGTTATGGAATGTTGGGAAATTGAAACCCAAGGTAATGACCAAAAACAATAAAGCAATGGGATTGGTTTGTTCCCTACCCCAAGACCAGGCAATAAGGATGGACTGTTTTGTCTAAAGAGAAATTTTTTTAAAAAAATTATAAAACCAATTCAAATTCATCTGCTTCTTATCACTGTGCAAGGGCAATGTTTATGATAAAATGCTTTTTGCCAAAGGGTGGACTATCTCTCCCAAGTGTCCCTTGATTACTCTCAACATGGCACTGCTCAACACTACTCATACTTTACAATACCATGCCAACTGACCTCAACTTGCTTTCTAATGCATATACTAGAAATATTTCCAAAAGGGTACCCTCATTGAGGTGAAAATCTGGTTCTGGTGTATCTGAGCTAACCCAAATAATGCAAATACTAGGCCCTGTTGTGAGGAATTCTGGCATGACACAGCTCTTTCTACTCACCTTTTCTCTCTCTTTATCACTTTTAGTTGAGGCAATTGAACCAGGGATGTTCTACCACTGAGCTCCATGCTTGATTATTTTCTTTCTTTCTTTCTTTCTTTCTTTCTTTCTTTCTTTCTTTCTTTCTTTCTTTCTTTCTTTCTTTCTTTCTTTCTTTCTTTCTTTCTTTCTTTCTTTCTTTCTTTCTTTCTTTCTTTCTTTCTTTCTTTCTTTCTTTCTTTCTTTCTTTCTTTCTTTCTTTCTTTCTTTCTTTCTTTCTTGGCAGGTTCTGACTTAATTTCTGAGGCTGGCCTCCCAAGTAGCTGAAATTTCAGGCATAAGCCAACATGCCTAGTTCAAAGAATAACTTCTAAGAATGAAATTATAGAATGGCATTTGCAGAATGAACTTGGAGGTGCTTAATTATGATGCTAAAACATTAAAATGAATTAATGAAAACTTAGGTGGTAAGTCCCTATTTTGTTGATTGGTTTCTTCCTTATAATTTTCCCTCAGAGATAGTGTATGAAAAGCAGATGTGACAAGAGAAGCAATTATTTGTATGTAGAGTCATTAAAAAGGGTGTTTTATTCTATCTTCCAACTAACTGAGTTTGCTTAGAACAATTGGTAAGCTGTGGAACTGAGACAGAATACAGGTGTTATAACACCAGTGCCCTCTCTATAACAGCATGCCAGAATGCATATTTCTGGTTGTGTATTTGCCATGATCTTCCCTTTGCCCAAAATATTCCAGTCAACTTTTCATTTCCACTTACTGAAACTTCTTCAAACACACAAATATATATACCTACAGGTTGAGTATCTCATCTAAAATGCTTGGGCTCAGAAGTGTTTTGAATTTTGCTTTTTGAAAAAATATTTCCATATGCATGAAATATATTGGGGAAGGAAAAAAGTCCAAATGCAAAATTCGTATTTTATTTTTACACACCATATATACACAGCCTGATAGGTAATTATATGCATTTTTAATGATTTTTCATGAAACAAGTTTCATGAGGCAGAATTTTCCAGTTGTATCATGTCAGTCCTCAGAGATTGGGAATTCTGGATTTAAGATTTCACATTTTTGGTTTAGGGATGCTCCGTGTGTATGTGTGTATATATGTGCTTAAGAAGTGCCAGGCACCCTGTTCAGTTAGGATGACATAGTACTAAATATGATTTGTGATAAAGAAAGGAAATAAGATGTTAAACTAGAAATCCCAATTTACGTGTAATGAGCATTGTGATGGGGCCCAGAGTGCAAGTGCTCTGTGAATACATAGCATGTAAGATCTAATGAGCTCTCAGGTCAAAGAATGTCTCCCCTCGAACAGGAAATTTAAACTGAGACCTAACAAATCAGCAGAAGTTATGAGAGTTCAGAAAAAGGAAAAACTTGTGTGAATGCCTGGAGCCAAATTATGTGGTCTGTTACGAGAATTAAAAGAAGACATTTGCAGACTGTTGCTGGAAGAGATGGTGGTGACCTCCACAGGTTTGATGGCTGTGGGAAGGAAAAGGGCCCTTCAGTAGAAGCAACATTGTGATGTGGTCTTTGTTAGTAGGAGCTGGATAGAGGAGAGAATTGAGCATGACTCCTAGGTGATGGAGACCCTCACAGTCTAGCTTGACATGCCTTATGGCTCCTGTTTTCCGATGCGTGCAATGTACCTTAGAATGTCTTACATTAAACTCCATTGCTTTTGTGTTGAATTTCCAAGATCATAAGACATTCATCTTCCTTATAACCCCATTCCCCATGATCTTCATGAGTAATTCCAAGTTAATTTTTATTAAAGTGGAATTATTAGATCAGAATTCCCATTCTATCAGGAATTACAGAAAAAGACAAGCTAATTGAGATTAAATTATTTGTTTAAGGTCACAGAGCAAAACAGCAATATTTCTCATTTTTACCTCTGAGATTCTGTAAGGGTCAACCAGGACTTACCTTTCCTGTCAAATGAGTGTTGAAAGGTTCACTTTCATTCTCAGGGACTGACTCGCAGAACTCCTCCATCCTTCCGTCCCCAGCAAAATAAAAATTCACATAGGATACATAACTTTAATGCTATGAGCACAGGGCTGGGCGTGTGGCTCAGCAGTAGAACTCTCACCTAGCATGTGCAAGACGCTGGGTTCTATCCTCGGCACCACATAAAAATAAATAAATAGAATTAAGGAATTGTGTCCAACTACAACTAAAAAAAAATTTTAAAAAAAAGGGGGGCTAGGAACACTTAAAAATTTCAGGTGCGTTTTTAAAAATGCTAGAGAAAATCTTCTCCTCATCATAGTAGCAGAAGCAACCTGTCAATCATAATTAACAAATGAGCCAGAAAAAGTAGTCCTTTGGCCCAGCCCTCCCTGTCTACTATATTGACAGCTCCATAGGAAATATTCAGGGAACTTTCTGTCCCTCACAGCCAACTCATTCCCAGAAGTCATACAAATACATCAGTCAATGTTATCACTATCATTTCAGTGTTGGTTGTTATTGTTTCTAATTCAGTTATTTCTTAAGGGAAAAAAATGGAAGAAAACAAAAAGAAACACCCTGGGGAAGTATTAAACTGTAATTTCTGATTATAGATAGTTTCTCGGGGCTAGCCTGCTGGTGTTTGATTTTGCAAGTAGGAAATAGAATGCACTCTTCTATCCTAAGAGGCCCATCATGAGTTTTATCCTGAATACATAGTGTCATGTGTTCAGAACAGACAGGAGGAGATGCTGGTGTGGTCCAGCCCCATGATGCTCCTCTGTGATGAGGCAATGGTATTGTGTTAGGCTGGATAGAGTTATTCCTTGCCATTTGTTTTTCTACTGCATGTGTCTGACATCTGAAGAGTATGCCCCGTTAACATTTTCTCTTGCTTTATTATTGCTTCTTATCTCCTTAAATCAATTTTAACATAACCCACAGTAAGACATACCGTTTACATTGTAATCCTACAAAAATACAATATAGTATTGACATTGACATATACATATATCTACAAAAGTATTTCATAAAGCAATGTTTAATCAAATTGAGATACTTCCTACATTTGTTTCTTTTCCTCTTTATATTTTTCTCTCATTTACATTTGTTAATATAGTCTAATGGGTGACACTTCCAAGTTTCAGAAACACTGGCACATGCCAAATTAGCAAATTTCATTCCCAGACACAAAATTCCATTTTGCAACAAAACTTTATCATCTTTTCAATAATGAAAATGAACCTGGGCATCATTTTGGACTGTTGACTGATGACTCTGAAAGAATAGACTTCTGCAATCAAAAGGTCAATATACATCTTAGACCAGGCAACAGTTTTGGATATAAAATAGAAAATACAATATTTGTGCAATGTGCTGGTTAGGGCACACTTGGACTAGTGTGTGTAATTCTGGTGAAACCGTTTCCAAAAAAAAAAAAGATAATGAAACTGGAGAGATTCCAGGGAAGGCAAAGCCTGGGGTGAGGTCACCTGATACTAGAGAAAAAGAGAAGGGTGAGGCAGAGGCTTCCAAAAAGGGACCTGGGTCCCTCACATCTGCCTCATGATGTCATTGCACTCTGCCTTTCATCCAGCTGTGAGTTTCGGTTTCTTTTCTTTTCACTGGATTTTCTTAGAGTGGTAACAAAGGGTTTGATTTTGAGATCAGTGAGTTTTTTTTTTTTTTTCCTTGAATCTACACAGCATGCAGACATCTATGTCTTCAAGTATGAAGTCAGCGCTTGGTTTAAGGTCCAAGATATTACTTTTCAATATTTTTGTCTGGGGAATGGAGTTATAGCATTGTGATAGGGCTGGGAAACTGCCTCACTAGGAGGTGCATTTCCTACCATATTAATTAGACACCTTCAATCACCTTGAGATGAAGGAAAAGGCAAATCTATTCTTTAGATATGTAATTTCCAAGCCAGTAGCCACTTTAGAAATCATACCATCTCCCCTCATCCTAACTCTCATTATTCTGACTTGATCCAGTATACAGGACAAATTAGCTCCACAGTAAGATTCACATGTGATTTGGTCGATTCTTAAGTATCTTATATCTGATGACTCAAATGTGAACAGTGAATTATTTTAGGGGAATATCATTTTAATTGAAGCTGTAGGTGGGGTAGGGGACCACTTTGTTTTGCATACTTTGTTTTCACTTTCTTGTCTCTTCCTAGTTCCTAACTGCATTATTTACAGCCAAACCTAAGTAAATGGAACACCCTGGGTGTGAGCAAGACCACCTGATCGTCTCTGTTTGCCCAGGCAGATAGAAGTAACTCAGGGAAAGATTATGTCTGAGATTTTTTTTTTTGTTGTCTACCATCCACATAATAATTCTGGGCCTGGGCAAATATTTGTATCAAGGTAATTGTCTGGAGAATTTATTAATTGTGCTGGTTAATGGGTAATTATCAGACCCCACCCACATGTTCTCTCTTTCCTTTTTTCCCCAATCGTACACATAATAGAGCAACAAAATTTTCATTTAATATACTAATAGATATGCCTTATCTTGTGTTTCTCTGGGAATTTGTTTAACCAAGTCTTCACTGATATGAGCGGTTGTTTAAATTGAAAAATTGCAATGCCTTCCCCAACAACCTTGATATAAGTCTTATCTGTGTGTGAAAGTGACAAAAACATATCTTTTTGTGAGACAGGATTGGGATTAGCTAAGCTATACAGAGGTGTTATTTTATATCTAAGACTGCAAATAAAGAAGTCTTTGTTCTTTCTTAGGGTTCACCTAGCTGTCTACACAAACCTGATATATGTGACTCTGTCATATCCCCAGGGGATTGTATCAAAAGGGTTACTGCATTTGTGGAAGGAAAGGTGTAGATTCCTTACATTTTGGTTTAATAAAAGAAAAGAGGACACAATCTCAAAATTTCTATGTAGGCCAAGTACTAATTATTGATTGGGTCAAAAAACATTTTTAAAGGGACATCTCTAATGTATTTTATTAATAGCTTCTGTTTTGTGGTGGCCACATTGAAGCATCAAAATAAAGAAAGGATATAGTCAGATGAACTAGTCCTGTGAAATAAACAAAAATTTTAAGCATGGAACTTCTTACCAGAAACAAATAATTTGGGCCAAACACATCACACAGATGAATATTTGTTTCTAAGCATGAGGCAATTCCTTGAGTTTAAGGAAATACCTGAGCATGCCACAACATATTGAACTTTCTCTCATTTTTTAATGATTTTCTTTATTGTGTATGTATAATGGCAGAAATGGTAAAAAGCCAAAGCGGAGAGAAAAGAAAGAATGAGTGTGTGTGTGTGTGTGTGCGCGCGCGTGCACAGATTTGCCTGTGTGAGGGGTATAGATTAAAAACAGAGTCATAATATAGCTAGACATTAAGGGTAAAAATGGTCAGATTGCCAGACCATCGGCTGTCTGGAGTTGGATGAGAAATGCTGTCAGAGAATCACAGCTGCTTCACAGGATGCCACTTGTGATATATGTACCAGAAGCATTTCCAGGTAAATCATTTCACAGAAGCCTATCTCATAGGTGGGCTAGTAAGAGTAGATTACTAAATTTTTTAAAAAAGAACCAGGAAAATATTGTATGATATATTTTAGGGTCTCACATAGTCCCTCACTCTTGTAAAAATAACAATTTTTTTTAAAAAAATTCATCTCTCCAAGGAAGACATAGGGCCAAGCACAGATAGTTGGTGGTTCATAGGCACATACCATGGGAGGGTGGTACAAATTCATTATTATGAGACAGTTTAAGATATTTTCAATAAATGCATATATTTTAAATAAATTAATATGTGTATATATAAAAATATATTAATACATGTATATATAACGATATGTATATAAATTTTAAATATATTAATACATGCACATATTAATATAGACAAATACATGTATAACATATGAATAAATGTATATATTAAATATATTAATATGTTTATATCAACATATATTCATATGTGTGTATAGATAGATAGATAGATAGATAGATTAAAGATATCTCCAAGTGTCTCATAATAATGAATATGTACTCCTTTCCCACAGTCCATGCATGTAAACAACAAACTATGGCCCTGCATCTCCCTTGGGGAAATGAATACACACACACACACACACATATATACATATACACTTAAACACACAGAGATATCATACATAAATTTTTAAATACACTTAAAGATATAGATTTCATTATTTATATGCATGTATATGTATAAAATCTGTGTGTACATATACACATACATACACATGCACATGAATATACAATTTTATTTGGAGTGCATCTCTTAACAGTCACATCATCCCCAAGAGGGGACTGGCTCACTGCTAAGTTTCCCTGTATGTGAATGAAACTCATCTGTGAGGAGACTGCAGGCACCGACCTCTACAGTGGATGAGAAACACTGTGACTCTCCCTTCCTAATCACTCGCTCCCAGCTGCCCTCAGCCCAGGAGGCATTGGTAAAACATTCGCTGTGAGGAAATGAAATGTTTAAAAGTCAGGAGAGGAAGGACAGTAGTAAAGATGCCTGGCCCCTGTAGGCGAAGCTAAGGAACTTCACACAAAGCTCCTTGTGCTGGTGGAATAAAATGCTTCAGCGCTTCAGACCCTTGTCTTTGCTAGATTTCCTTCAATTTTTTGCCTGGTAGGATTCAATTCATAACCTGTCAGCATAACATTGTCTTTCAGTCATCTTGAGACATTTTTAAGCTCCTTTGAGGGGCTCAGTATTAAAGAAGAAAATCTTGACTCAGATGTATCGAATGAGGGCAAATAAATGCCACACACTTCCCCAGGGGCCAGGACTCAGTCAAATGCAGATACAACACCCTTAACTCTGCAGAATCTCACAATCCTAGCAACAGAGACAAAAAATTAAGGAATGAAACGGTGATTAATCAATCATATGGATCGAACATATACTGTTTGATTTCATTGTACTAGATTTACTTCATGAAATCAACTGGGTTTTGCCCATTTTGTAAATGAGTAAACTGAGACTTAGAGATCTTTTTTTTTTTTTTTATTTTATCAGGATCTGCTAGCCTATGAATAATGGCAGAGTCAGCATTTGGTCACTGGTCCAACTGATGCTGAGCCTTTGCCACAACTTCACAAAGACTCTAAAGAATCAAGCATGAGAGAGGAGAGCTGTTATATCCAGAATCATTTGGCAATAACTTTCATCTAATATTTGTGTGCTAGTATTATGGGATATACATAGCCACACAAACCAAAACAGCATTATGGAGGAAAAAGAAACAGATACAAGCACATGGCAATTGTAATGAGTACCCAATGGACACACATGCACACAAATGGACAATTGAGGAACAGGAAAAAAACAGGTTAATTAGACTGGCAGAATGGCACACACTTATAATCCCAGCGGCTCAGGAGACTGAGGCAGGATTGCAAATTCTAAATCAGCCTCAACAATTTATTGAGGCTCTAAACAACTTAATCAGAACCTGTTTCTAAATAAAAATATTTAAAAGCAAGCTGCAGATGTGACTCAGTGGTTAAGCATCCCTAGGTTCAATCACAAATACCAAAAAGAAATAGATTAATTCTACTTTGGATGATTAAGAAAACTCATAAAAAAGATAGAAGCTTGTATGAGAAATAACAACATTCCAACTAAAATAGGAGGATGACAACAACTTCTCAGCCAAGTATAAGGACAAATTCTGAGAATTTCAGGATTAAAGAGTACATGGGGGGTCTCTAAATAAAATACTAAAAGGGGTTCAGTGGCAAAATGACCCTCCCCTGCAACACCCCAGTTCAATCTCTTGTATTAAAAAAAACGAGTACACAGGAGTTAAAATGATATCAAAACCCAAGTTAGGAAATTTAAATTTCACTTGGTATACAAAGGAGGTATTTGAAGTTTTTTAAACATGGAAATGTGTTTGGCTTGTTTTGTTTTGTTTTTGGTTTTGGGGTTTTTTTTTTTGCAAATTTTGAAGGTTAATCAAGCTCCAACATAAAGAAAGTAGAATATAAAATATTGTAAATCATTGGGAAGTACACAAAGTCTGATAAAATAAGAACAAATATATCTAGAATAACATTTCTGTCTGAAAGTACTGAGAATTGAAAAGAAAGTCTGAGTATCTTGCTAATGTGCATGACCCTAATGACTAATAAATAATGACCCCAGGTGGCATGGATTCGATTAGCATCCCCCATGTGTGGGAACTCATTTCCTGCAAGGAAAAGATGTTAGTTGTTTCCAGAGGAATGGATCGAATGCATCTCCTCCAGAGAATGGGCAATAAGCATTGTGTCCACCAACTCAGCTTTGGATAAGTGTTAAGGGCAGTGAGTTTAAGGCCATGCACTTCCTGACAAGTGTCTGGAGAGCTGTTAAGTGTGGAGCCTTATCTCTTCACTGCAAGCTAAGGTAAGCTTTGGACTGACATCCTCTTATAAAAGTTGAGAATCTGGAAAAGACACATCCATGTGCTTAAGCCCACTCTTTCTCTGCACAGAGGCTGCCTAAATATATCTGGCAAAAAGACCAAAATTCTCTCAAAAAAGAAGCTTTCGTTAGCCACAGTTAACTACCAAACAAATTACATATTGCCTCCAAATTATATAACTACAATCATTGAAGTCTGAAAATATTTAAAGCAGACCAACCCTCCTATACACATCATCATCATTACCTTTTCCCATAAAGCTCCCAAGGCCTCAGAAGTGGTTTTAGCGTAAACCTAATGAGAGGTTTAAGTCTCAGCAACATTGATAAATGAAATCCTAAGTCTCTAAGAAGGATTCTAAAAACTTGGAAAGTCTAGTGTTTGTTGGCTTTCTGTTATGAGTTGTGATTTGCTGTGATACAAACATTCACACTTACACCTGATTTTTTCATTCAATTTTATTTATTAATTGAAGTGCTGGGGATTGAATCCAGGACCTCTCCCATGCTAGGCAAGTGCTCTCCACTACTGAATGACATCCAGGCTCTTTTCTATTTTAAGAAGGGAGCTTCTCCAAATTTTGTAAGCTGTCTCTGTGTGATTCTTTTATCTTAGGCCACTTAATTTTCTGGTGTATTCTTCAAGGCAAATTGTTGAAAACCCCAATATAAATCCAGATAATTAAATACATTAACTCACTAAATATGATTACTGATTTCAGTCACTTAAATATTAGGGGTTATATGCCAATCATTAACTTGGCCTCAGAGTGGATATTTTGCAGCTATTTATGTTGTCAGTTGACAAAACAGTTTGTCATCTATTGAGGCTAAACCTTTCCAGCAAAAATCTATGCAATTTGATGTCAGAGGGGGCTTCATCTTGGAGCTGGGGCAGAAGGCATATATCTACTTTATCCAATAATTATTTCAAAGTTTTAAGGAACAAGTTATACAAGGGAGGTGCAGAACTTATCTCTACTTGGAATTACTAAAAATTAGCACAGCTGATATAGTTCCTATAAAATTATGATGAAAGTTTACTAGGAACACTAATAACTCAGTAACCAAGATTATATTAAACTCTAGCAATCTATCCGACAACTAATCCGTGTTCATAGTACCAAAGAAAGTGGAAAAGTCAATAGCAGGTGTTAAATTAAATTTGACATGCAACCTAACTTAGGAGTTTACTGTTGTAATAGCTCTGTATCAGCCAATCACAGCAGCTCAGCTTCAATCACAGGTGGCCACTTAATTGGACCACATTCAAATGAGGTAAAAGCCAAGGTATAACCAATCTAGATATTTCTGTAGCTCACTTTCATTTTGTGTCCAAATTGCTGCTCACCCATGTTTCTGAAGCAGAGCTCTCTGCAGTTCTCCTGTAGGCTCTCTTTGTAGGCTCCCAGATTCAAGATCACTCTTTGCTCAATTTGTCTGTTAAATTTGCCTAAAGCTTTTATTTTAACAGTCTGCTATTAGAAGTGAGGTCTCAAGTAGACCTCCAATGAACCCCCAAAAGCACTGAGTGACCAAACAAAGAAATCTAATAGGGCTCAGGTTGCCTTTGATTTCCCAAAGAAACTGATCATGAATGACTTTTCTGTCAGATTCTAACTCCAAAAACTTCTGTTAGAGCTCTTCAAGTTTATTTGAGCAATTTTTAGACTAGACTAGGTCCAGGATTGGATTGTATCCAATAATTATCTGGGATGGGAACAGTAAATGTTCACAGATATCTAATTTGCATAATAAGAAACGGTACTGGTTTTAGAAGGGAGCTAAGTTCAAGGGGAAATAGGGAATAGTGGGTTCATCCACACCAAGGAAATGGGGACTCTTTCATCTTGGAACTTATGCATTGCTGAAAAAAAATGGGGAAATTTACGAAAAATAACTAGAGTTACAATGGCTACTGGGTGGAATATTTACTCTAAATAAAATTGCTCATCTGTGAGCAACTTGGAAAAACAAATAAGAACAAAGGTACTACAAATGCCTCAAAAAACAATAGGATATATTTTTTATTGGCCTAATGAGGCTTCTAATAGACTAAATAAAAGAGCTAAAGCAATTAATTAATAAAAGGTAATATTTTACATTGACTCTTGCTTATATTCCTCTGTATACTCTGAAGTTACTTTTTGCTTAGTTACTTTCCCACCTAAAAGATGCGACCAAAAAAAAAAAAAATTGTGTGTAGAAGACAAGCCCTCAGATCAATGAAAAGCAGAGTTTGCTTCTCTAACCTCCTACATGGCAGGGTCAAAATTTTAAGCTCAGAACAATTGTGAAAGATCTTACCTTTAACCATTTTGTCTTCACTGGCTATCCTACTTGTCTTTTTCTCAGCAGATAATAATATTTAGCCTCAAATCTAAGTGCTTTAATAATAATTTTCTACCTTGTTTTACCCACCTTCCCTAATTTAGGAGAGAAAAAAATTTAGGCGGTTATTAAAAATGGGATGAATCTAATGACAGAGATAAGGTTAAACAACTGGCCCTAATGCAAACACAAAGATTTGGTGGAACAAAGGGAGTCCTGGGTAATCCCCCAATATTCCAGGGCCCCAAACCATTTTCTTTATTTACCTGAACGTAGAGAAAATTTAAAAGCCAAAAGGAAGAAATTAAATGAGCAACCCGGCTAAGAATAAATTAGGGCAATCCTCACATCAATCAATAAAAGAGCAAGGATTCCCTTGACTCATCCCCCCTAGCTCGAGCAGGTAAAATGGTCAGCTGTAGAGTTATCGTAATAAGAAAGGGTTTTGAAGAAATATAAATGGACCCTTTTAAAATAAGAAATGATGGTTTGTGACAAGGCCTGTCTGGGCACGTTGACATCTAGTCTTTTGTCCTGAAATAGGAGTTAATCTTCAGAGGACTGATGAAAATGAGTTCCTTATAGAATCTGTCTTTAAGTAGGGAATTCACAAAGCCTGGCATGCCTTGTATTTTGCCATTTTTCAGAGGCATTCAGCTAGAAGTTTTCTAAATGAAATATTTGGGAGTGGCATGTCCTGCAATCTCTCAATGGCTACTTTTATTTAATACCTCAAGCATAATTGTTAGGAATTAATAAATCAGGTGAATATAAATGGCCTAAAAGTTAAGAGATGAACTTGTCATAGTTTCAATTTTTTTTATAGTAACTTGAAATCATGAAACTTATGTTCCATTAAGTAATAGATATATTTTTGAAGTATATGAATCATTTCTAAGTAAGTTAAAATACTAAAACATTAATCACTGAACTTAATTTTAAAGGATATCTACTTTGACATTTTGTGTTTATATGGCAGAGAGAAGCTCAATATAATTGGTCTGTTAGTAAACATGAAAAATTGTACTATGAGGAACCATATGTTTCTAGAAATAATGAAATATAAATCTGTAAGATGATGCTATATGACAGCTCAATATTGCTGTATTTCCTGTGTTTTCAATAGAAATAAAATGTCTGAGTTAAAATAATTAGTAGGTGATAATTAGAACTAGAAATACTAATGGAAAAAACTGCAAATGCAGAAATTTAGACATGTTTTTGGCAACTGAAGCTATGAAAGAAGTATTTTTAAGGGGAAAAGAAAGTAATTTTTGACCTAAAATCGAATGTTTGTTCCAAAATGAAAAAGAGGGAAAGTACAAGACAAATAACTGAAGGGTTTCAAGAAGGCTGTTCAAGGCTTATTGAAGATGAATCTTGTGAAAAGCATTTTGTGTATGATCAAGCTGGCTAAGATTAGAAGGGAATTATTTATGATTTTTTTTCTAAACATTGAGCGTTAATATAAAAAAGTACACTGAGGCAAAACTAGAATTTGGTCCCTGATGTTAAATCAACAAGATTTTCTTGAAGTATTGATCTGTTCTTAATAGGAAATAGGAAATGGTTTTTCTTTACCTTTTAGGTAATGGTCCTAGGAGACAAAGATTCTGTGTTTTAGCAAGATAATTTCCTCTGTTTTTGTTCTTTATTAGGTCTCTGATTACTGAAGAAAACTGAGTCCTCTATATTAAAGAACTAGGGTTTTTTATTTTTTTCCCCCATAACTCTGAAACTTTCTATATTTGCCCTTGAAATCTTTATTACTATTACTGGCACCAAGTTCATCTGCTCACCATTTGAAAGCCAATAATTGTGAGCCAAGAGTTGGTGGGAAGGAAATCAGCTGTATTCAAGGTCTGGCACCTGAAGAAGATGGGGGGAACTATCCTTCCTCCAAAAGACCATCTTGAGGAAGTCAGGGATTTTATAGGAGGCAAATGAGGGCAGTGGGACAATGAGCAGGAAGGAAAAGTGCTGTGTGGGGTCTTTGATATTCAGGGCATATGCCATAGTTCCTTGGTTAGAACACTGCCATCAACTTTAACCTCCTGGGGCTAGTTCCTCTGATTCTTTAGACAAACACATTAGTTTTCTGCAAGGTAAGTATCATCTTACACATTTTGATGTAATCTTAAGGTCACCAGATGCTCTAGGTTCTGTAAATCTAAACAAAGATTATTTAGCTGTTAACATCTTAGTGCTTCAGGTAGGAAATCTTCTTCAGAATATAGAATGCCAGACAAATTCAGAGGAACTAATTTTTCAAAGGACCACTTGCAAGGGAATGGCTACTGTTTTACATTACTCTGATTATATGCCTGACGATAATTTTATTTATGAAAATATGACCTATAATTCTTTTTTATCAAGTGTTTTAAACGTTTGATATTTTTTGACAATGTTCCAAAATCAGGTTATAAAGTATTTTTCTTGACCTTGAATTAACTTTGAGGTTTTCTGACAGACCTTTGGAAATTCTCAAGAAGATTTATGCTTCTCTCTATTAAAAAAAATAGATGTTAATTAGGTGGTCTTATTTGATATATTAAGTTATATGGGAAGCTCTGTTAAATAATAAGGGATATTAAATCTTCTTTGAGTTATAGTTGTATGAATGTGTTATTAATATTTATTCCAGAAATTATATGAAATTCCTAGAAATCTAATCATATTATTACACTGCATAAGAATTCTCAGAGTTTTAAGAAGAAACTTATTGGTTTTATGTAACTGCTAACCCAACATCAAGTAGAAGAAAAATAAAACAAATACCAAGGAAATGTTTTAGCAGATTTCAATATGAGGTCTGCCAATACTGAAATTGTTAAGATTCACAATCTGATTGAACTCCGTTAAGATAGGTCCAACTCAAATAATATGTGATAACTCATTTAATAATCAATACTTTACACTGGAGTTAGAGAAATAAAAGAGATATTTAAAAGGATGCACATTCAATATTAAGTATAGACTTGTGAAGGGCCTGTGGAGCTGCCTAGTTCTTTCTGAACCTTTAGAGTTTCCATTATTATAAGTTCTGCATTTCAGAAGTCATCATGGAATAGAAAAAACATGATGCAAATAATAAATAAATATTGGTATGATTACTGTTATAAAATTACTGAAATACCTAAATGTTTGGTTTTTTTTTTACATTCACAACACTAAAAATATAATAAAAATTTTAGGTGGTACATTTCTGCTGATGCAACATTTGAGTGTTTACAGAAGTATTTCATTCAGTTACCACCTTAACTGGCATATGAATATGTTTTTGTGATAATCTACGTTTTGTGGTAAGAGAGCAGCTTTTCATATGAGGGGGTTAATACTATAATAGTAGATTAAAGTTTATTCAAAAATATGTTTCTTTCATGAGGCATTTCTGGAGAAATATTCAGCAATAGAAGTACCCATTGTTATTGGACAAATTATAAAACAATTCAATAAGGTGTTATGAACACAACAGCATAACCACCATCCCTATCATCCTCAATTAACTTGAGGGTTGAAATAACAAATAACATTTTTAAAAAATGAAATTGACAAAATCAATAACCATATCAATTAGATTGCCCTGGCTAAAGTTATTATCATTGACCTTGATTGGATCAGTGTGGGACAATTCCCCCTCAGACTATAAGATTTTGATAATTGAGTCTACAAAATAAACTGACAGTAGACAGATGAACAGAAGAAATGATATATAAATGTATTACATACACAGGAGAATCACCTGAATTTCCAGGGAATATGAATACCCTGAAACCCAGTGAGGATAGAGGCTCATGGAATTCCTCTTCATGGAACACAGGGGAGAAGATATGTAAGCAATGTAAGGGAGAGTGAATGGTTTGGGGAAAAGATATCCTCGGAGATATTTTGTCACACCAGTGACAAAATTTGGCTGTGATTTCAACCTCCAGTCTCCTTTACTGTGATCTCAGTTAATATTCCCTGGTTGATGAGATTCCTGGAAGGGGATTTATGAAAATTGGGTTCTTTTGGAAGGGACTATCTTTAGGCAGATAAAGGGAGCTCAGATTACATGCACTGCATGCACTGTTCCCCATGTGCCCTGAGTTCAAAGTCATCAACATACTAAAGTGTCAAGTTTGGGGATGACTTTTTCAGAATTCCTCCAATGGCAATCATATCAACTCCTGATAGAAAAACACAAGGTAACCACTTATGAAATAGTCACTGGAAGGCCTGTGCCCCTAAAAGAAGAACTTGTGTATCTTGTTCTATTCTAAAATTATGATATGATGACTTCAAGGCTATAATGCATTTTGACAAAGTGTATATTTAAAAGATAAAGGAAGCTTTCCATGACTGAACAACTGAGAGCAATCAAACCTTCAGCATCTAGGACCCAGAGATGGAGTTTTCTGGATGCAATATCAGAGAAAGACGAACTTTGGTTTCCTTTGGGAGGGACGATTCCAGGTTCTTCTTGCTACTTTCACATTGTAGCAAAACATCGGGGCTTTACACCTTGGGTCCACATCCCAGAACTCAAACGCACCCTCCAGGCCTTGGAGCTGTACACCCACTGAAGACCTCAGAGTAAAGTTGAACAAGGAAGTTTCTCCCAGAAATAGCATCCTATCCATGTACAGCTTGACCAAAATGGATCAAGACTTCTCTGCAATTGTGAAAACCTTATTCATTTTTCTTTTTTTTCCTCATATTTTCTAATCCTTTTACTTTTTCCTACAGAAACATTCATCAGAATATCATTTGTGTATGGCTTTAGTTAAGACCTGTTTTAGCAAAACAAAAGAAACAAAACATTGTAATTTGTTAGGGTCTGTAAACAAGTCAAGATGGCGCCTGGCATTTTGCCAGAGGGAGTGGTTTGTGAAGTAATGCCAGGGAGCCATTAAGTGTGGAGATGCCTTATTGGTTGACTGCTGTATCTAGTTTATGTTAATTAAGATAAGCTGTGTGGAATGTATATATACCCCTCCTGTCCTACAATACATGGCTCCCACTCCTGCTGTATCAATCTACACAAGTTGCTTGTCACCCACCCAACCCACCCACCTCCACACCCCCACACCCACCCCCACCCCCGTTATTTTGCTGCAGCCGGAATGCGGCAGTAATTGTTGGGTTTAGGAAGATAAACCAGTTTCCACTAATACAAGATTCCAGTGGGATTCCTGGGGGTTCACTCTTGGCAGTAGGGAGATAAAAGTAGTATGAAATTTGAAACTAATCTATAAATTGGGGAAAATCTTGGATGTTTTGGCCAACTAGACCTTGCATGTGTTTAGACAGGTGAAATTCACCCTCCAAAAGGAGGATGATGTCATTCATGTACAACAAAAACTTTTATTGAAACATCATGGCCCTTTAGGTTTGTTTTTTTTCTGTTTGTTTTAAGTTTTTTTGCAAGATATTGAACAAAACTGATTTCTTTGATTCTGTTACCACAAAAAGTTGAACTTAAAGGTAGTTGATACAGCTATTATTGGACAATGTCACCAAAATATTGGGAGTTTCTAAAGATAAAGAAGCGCAAGATATTTATGGAAGCAGTTAGCACTTGGTTTTCACATCTCTTGGGTAATGGATGAGCTTGATTTTTCCAAGGTTGTTTTGATGCTTGTTTCTTGTGGTTGGTCTTCAGATTTCTATGCCTTGGGTTAGCACGCTAACAACAAAATTGGACCCCTTTTTAAATTAGCCAATCCTAAAGCAAATTTTGTGCTCCATTGCCATCACCCCCTGAACACAGACTATGAACAACTGACTTAAAATACTATGGAACAGTCTGTATTTCCTGAATTTGGACTTGTTTGATTTTTTGATTATCTCTTTTGTAAAGTCTTCTATTAAGAGGTACAGCTCAGATTTCTTTGTTGTTGTTGTTGTTGTTTTGTTTTGCTTTGGTTATTCTCCTGATAGATATCATAACAGTACCCTTAGGGTACTATACTCTCCCAAGTTTTAAATGTTTATAATGCAATCATTCTTTGAATGTTGAATAATTTCATCTTAACTAAATCAGCAAGAACATAAAGAATTACTCAAATTCTGTGTCATCTTGACTTGTAAATTCCATACTGAGAGATTAAATGAGTTTGTTATGATGATGACAGATTGGCACTAACTCAAAATGGAGAAGCTGACCACAGTTGGGAGCAGTTAAATTCATCCAAATTTGGCCTTCACAGTTTGAGTCCTTCTGCAATAAACTGCAACCTAACTTCATATATGAACTAACTGAAAGTCTCATTTAAAAGTTGACTTTTGTTGCAAATAACTGAATCAATCATAGGCAATTAATCAAACCACATTCAAATGAGGAAAATGCCAAGCTGTAACCAACCATTCAGGTTGTTTGTGTACATCTCTTCTATTTTCTGTCCATAACAGCTATCTGTCTACACTGTGGGACAAAGCTCTCTGAACATATGCTAGTTTTGAAGGCTGCCCGATTTTTAAGTCAATCTTTCTTCCTTCAACTATGTTAAATTTACTTTTTTAAAGTTCTTATTTTAACACAGCCATACCCTTATAGTCTTCAGATGATATTTACACATGCTTACAGTGCCATTAAGTGAAATAAACAGCAAAACATCTAACTAGAATATCATCCATAAAATAAATAATGTAATGATCATGCAGAGAACTGGCAAATACTTTAATTGGACTATTTATTGAGCTGCTAGTAGTTAATTAGGAATAATAAGGTTTGCCTCTTTTTAAGAAAAAGAAAATATATTCTACAATGGATTCTGCAAAGCATACCATTTCCATGGACTTGATGAGAGTACATAAATTAATGAAAATGTGTGTTCATCAATCATGAAGAGTTGTATTTGGATGAGTGTACAATCAGAAAATCAGCCCCATTTTTATACTGTTAAATTTTTTAGGAGTATTGTCAACACCTAATCAAGAAATGGCTTTGACTTTATGAATTTCAGAGCAGAGAACCTGCTTTATGAAGCCAGGAAGCCAGTTCCTCTGAGTCTACTTGAAAACCTGGACTTTCACATTGTTGCTGTCCCATCTCTGGTGTAGGCCACACAAGGTCTTCCTGCATATTGTTCTTATGATTTAGGTTTTATGTTGCTGACATTTATAATTAGATCTGAATAGAAGAAAAATCCTTAATATTTTTCAGTGTATATATTATTTTTGCTACTTCCTAATCTTGTGTCGTGATGGGCAAAAGTTGTGACTTATGCAGTCGAGGGGGAGAAATAAAGAATGTCCATGTGCTTCTGCCCTTTTTTAATGCTTTATTTTTTCAAATCACTTATTACAATTTCACTCTATAGGCTCTTCATCAAGAAAATGACAATCCTTAATGCTAGGCACTTCAATAGACACAATCAATTCACAGCAAACAATTCTAGATTAATTCTAAGCGCTGCAAACACACACAGTCATGACAGGCTCCTGACAGACATTCCCCCTGCATGCTAAGCTCAAGTGTCCTATCAAAAGTCTCAAGCCTTAGGCTCTAAGTTCAGCAGATGCACACTCACTCAGACCTTGGTGATCAGATCAGGAACCAAGGCAGGCTTCTCTTGGGGTGAAGCTGATGGCTGGCTGAGGAGGCAGTCACAGGGAGAAGTCCTTTTCTCACCAGAGTCAAGAGGCTGCTGTGGAGGATCAGGCAGATGAGAAGAGTTGGGATGTCAGTCTAGGTCCTCATCAGGCTCTCAGGCTCGTGTGCATCAGTGTTGTCTGCCTGAATGTCTGTTCATTTGCTTCATCATTTATACTAAATTTTGGGGCTTCTGACCACTTTTAATCACTATCAGGTGCCATCAGATTTCTTAGTGATGTCATTTGCCCTGGGTTAAAGCATTTGGTCTGGTGGTCCCCACCCTGATATCAGGGCTAGGGCAATGTGCCACAGTCTTCACTCTGAGTTTGTCAGGATGGGGAGAAGTGACTTGTTTGTGCATAAGGGCCATACTGGAGAGCTCCCTAGGGGTGCCTGGTGAGACTGCAGGTTTCAAGCTGGAGTTTAAAAATGGAGTTGCTTAGGCTAAGGTTAGGTTAGATAGGCAGTCAATTAATCAAACCATGTTCAAATGCGGAAAAT
Source organism: Urocitellus parryii (assembly GCF_045843805.1). Lineage (NCBI taxonomy): Eukaryota > Metazoa > Chordata > Mammalia > Rodentia > Sciuridae > Urocitellus > Urocitellus parryii. The sequence goes on from NC_135544.1 coordinate 6,536,120, forward strand.
GCCAAGCTGTAACCAACCATTCAGATTGTTTGTGTACATATCTTCTATTTTCTGTCCATAATAGCTATCTGTAAGGTCATCCTTAAATCTTGTTAAATTTATCTTTCTTTCTAGAGTGAGTCTCCTGTTCGTTGAGATGGAAGTATGGTCTCCTGTTCATATCATCAACAGGCTCTGAGCATAGAGCTCTCATTAGAGTATCAGTAATCTATTGATGATGAGTAAGAGAAGAAGCATTGTTCTTAAGAATCAGAAGGAAATTTTACATTTTAATGATAGTTGCTGCACTTGCTCTAATTATAAAATATTAAATATTCTTTGGAAATATAATGTCTTAACTGTAATTATATATATTCCTACCTTATAGGTAAATTGAGATTCTGACTCAACAGATCTCCTATGAGACTATAATTTCTGTGATTTTGAAAAATTCTCCAGGCAATTCTGAGGTACAACAATTTTGCAAGCCAGTTTTGAATTATATATGCTTTCTTGTTATCATATATAGAGAAATGTAGATATATATACATACATATACACATTTATATCCTACATTTTTAAAAAAGTATCTTGAAAGCACACTCTCCATTTGTTAAAAGCACTTTGAAAGCATGATTTACAATATTCTGACAGTTTCTTATCGTAGAAACAGATCATGGAGTTTTAAATAGTTCTCTATTTTTAATACATTTTTTCAATTCACTATTACAAATTACATGACACTAAACAATTCTATATAGAAGCATTTTTGACCTTCTGATAAATTTCTTCAAATAGATTCCTAGATGTAATATTAACTGAATAAAAAATATTCATTTTAAAGCTTTTAAAGCATATTGCTAAATTATTTTCCAGAAAAGTTTTAATAGTTTATACAAGCAGTTACATTACTCTTCTGACCCCACTCTACCAATTTTAAATGTTATAATTATTTTTATCATTGCTAATTTGACAGCTGAAAACTTACCTCCTGTATCCTTAATATGCATATTTAAGTATAGAGATAAACAATTTTTTTTTCTCTTTACAGACTCTTGGTATTTTTTCCTTAGTGTCCTATCTGCTCTGGCCCTTTCCAAAGGCAGAGTTAAAGGTCCTCAGATTACCACAGGTTACAAAGAGATTTTTAAATACCCCTAGCACATTTAACTCTTCCTCTTCCTCTCACCTCTCAAATTTAACTCATGAATGCAGATGGGTTTCCCATACTAAGGTTACAACTGAAAAGCATTCTTCAGTCCAGAATATTTATTTTCAGGTTGAAAAATGATAGAAAGGAATCAGTTCTCTTTGTCACTGTCTTTCCCTTCATCTTACACTGACTTGGGCAAGAGGGCAGCCAGCGCCCCAAGCTCTTTGGGTTCCTGATGAGGTTCCACCATTTCTCCTGCAACACCCAGCTTCTCCCCACCATCTAGAGATAGATATCATTTTAGTCTTTCCCATGCTAGCCACTTCTGTCACCATGAGAAACTCAAAAGACCCTCATCCTCTGCACTTTGACTCCCCACCATTTCCTAGTCTAAATCTATCTCCCAGCATTTCTTAGCTCTTGGCACTTTCCCACTGAGCCCTTTGAGACTCAGTATCCCTCATTAGCCACATCACTTATTTTCAGGCCCTTCTCTGAACACTCTGATCTCCCTTTTGCTCTCTGTGGTTCAGCTGGGAGAGCAGTGCTTTTGCTCCCTCCCACACCTCATAATCTTGGGCTGGGACATAGAGCCGTGCTCTCTGTGCTCATCATGCCCCTCTGAGACCACAGTCCCTCCATCTTTGTGAAACCTGTAGCTCTGATGCTCACGTAATCCCTTTGGCCTTCACCCCTCTTTGTAGAGGTCACCTATGGGCCCCCAGTTCATTTACTCTCATTTTGTCATTGTTCTAGCTCATGGTTCTTACTATGTTCAACACTACTCATGATTATTTCCGGTGATGTTAATAGCTTTAATTTTGACCCCTTCAAACCTTGACCTCTCAGACTCTTGACTTCTCTCTTGCAGTGGCTTTGGTCTGCTCCTAACCTCAGCAATTTTTTTCCTCTGAATTACCATAACTCTTGATTTTAGCAAGAGCTCCATAGCCTCTGTTTCAAGAATACCACTTTCTGACTTCCATCTTCTCCCTTTCCAGCTTATTCCATTCAAACAGCCTGACTGGTCACCATTCTGACTCTATTGGGACCTACAAACCACTGAACCTATTAACTTTTCAAAGGGATACCTACCCTTCAATTCATTAGTTCTTCAGTCAGGTTCAATTCCAACATCTAGTATCATAATGCATATCTCCACCCCAGCTTGGATGCGCAGGCCCCCAGCACACCTGTAGGATTACATGATCCCCACTGACAGGGTTCACTGAAATGTAGCCATGTTTTCCCTATAGCATGATTTCATCTGTAGTTCCCTGCCACCTTGTGAATAAGCTGTGCTATCTACAACCTACCTCTTTTCTTTTTTGTACACATTAGACCCCAAGTCTCCTAATATTCCCAACAACTGTCGTTCTGTGTCTTGAAATAGGTCAGTTTTCCTTCTCATCTGAGTCACTTTCATCTTAACAAAAACATAAAGAAATGTCTGACATTTTTGTTTTATTTTTTGTGGTCCTAGAGATTCAAACCATGGCTTTTTGCATGCTAAGCCAGTGCTCTACCACTGGGCTACATGTCCATCCTCTCTCTAACATTAAACAAATAAATCCTTCATGAGCCTATACTTCCTTCTAGCCACCAATTTCTTGACTTTATGAAAGGTAAATTTCTATATTTTCAGTGGAGACAGGAGATGATGGAGTAGAGAAGGTGCTTTCCAAGCTGCTCCATGGCATGCGGCCAGGAAAGCAGATAAACAGCTTCTCAGTGAGGTGGGTGAAAAAAGGCACTTTACTGGGATTTAATACTAAACTCTCAGAACAGCTTAGAGACTTAGAAGTTTGGATACAATAAAAGAAAAAAAAATCCATCGTGGGCTGCCACCGCAGCAGGTTCACCACAGGCAAATCAGAGAGGGGAACTTAGAGAACTTGCATTTCAGGTAGCACCATGGCTGCCTTGATATACAGAAATCTGAGACCAAAGACATTGTCAGACTAATTCAGTAGGTGAGCTACACTTACGTTCTCAGGTAGGAGAGATGCTGTGTGTCTCCCAGTTGTCTGTGGAGAGCTAAAGCAGACACCCACCACCATTGTGCTCAGGTGGCTGATGACGATGGGACCAAACCCTGGCATCCAGACCTGTGTAATCATACCTGCACAGAGAACCAGACTGAGCAGAGGCCCACCACACATCTCAGAGTGGACCTAGAAAACCAGGAGAAATTCAGTTGCAGAGAGTGTTTGACCCATGAATTACAGGACATTTCGACCCAAGAGTTACCTAGTCCCTTTCATTTTCTGAGTCTGGCAGTTCACAGGACGAGCTGGGGTTGGCAGGGAATTCCATAGAGTGGGTGTGATTAAGTGGGAATTTTGGGATTGAGCCCAGAGGCTGAGAAAGATGGAATCCGCAGTTGGCAGAGGGATGGAAGGATTGGCTCCCCCTCTCCTCCTTCCAGGAACAGACAGTCGGGGAGACTCCTGGTGTGGACACTCCCAGTGTCAATCAGTAGTTGTCAGGCTCTGAAGATGCACTGATTTAAAATCTTCAGACTAACCACCATGCAAAGAAGCAAGGGGGGACTAACTGACCTAAACTGCACACCAGGGGCTCCAGTGATCCAACCCTGAGAGGACAGCGGACAATACTCTCCAGCCTGCCCCACCTTATACTGCCCAGAAGAGAGGCCAAGAAATTTTTAACTCTAGCCGGCAATATGACAAGCAACACAAAAAGAAGGATGTGACAGTCTGCAGCTATTGCTCTTGTGCACCATACATTCCTCAAGAAAAAATGGAAAGATCGACACTTGGGAACAGACAACCAACATATATTGTCATTGACAATATTTGACCGCCACAGTGAAGATAATTTCTTGATTTTTCATCAAGGACTGTGTGTGTGTGTTTGTGTGTGTGTGTGAGTGTGTATGTGCTGAGGACATTTGTACATATACATAGGGTCTCACTTTTCTCATTTCCAGCATTTTTGGGGACTATAGGTTTTGATTAGTATATATTAGTTTTATTTTTATATTGTTGTCCACTTGTCTATTTCTCTTGATTCTCCCCTCTCTTTTGCTAACAGCAAAATTGTATTGTTCTATTTTTCACTCTTCCTTTAATATTTGCTTCTCCTTTCTCTTTTTCTCCCTCACAATCATGACATCCTGCATCTCTTCTGTAACCTCCCTATTCACATTTTTGAAATACCAAACCTGTTTACACACTTATTATTTTTACTCTTGGCAACTGCTTACCATATCATTTCTGATTAGAGTGCCAATTAACATTGTAGATGTCATAATAGTTTAGTTTAATGCTGTATATGGCTTGCATTGATTATTATTTTTTTCTACCCCTGAATTATGAGGTACAAGAAACCTTCTGACACCTAAGATTCAAACTGATAAATGTGTAGATACACAAACCATAGGAAACAGAAAAGGAATAAACCATCAAAAACAAACCATAATATCTCAATAACAGTGTCCATTGATACCACAGTGGAGGAAATGTCACAGAAGGAATTTTAACAGTTCATAGTTAAACTAATCTGCAAGGCAGAAGATGATATAAGGTCAAAGTGGATCAATGATCTAGGAATTAAACCAGAAACCTTGCACATAATGGAAGAAAAAGTAGGCCCAAATCTCCATCATGTCAGATTAGGCCTTAACTTCCTTAATAAAACTACTATAGTACAAGAATTAAAACCAAGAATCAATAAATGGGATGGATTCAAACTAAAAAGCTTCTTCTCAGCTAAAGAAACAATCAGTGAGGTGAATAGAGAGCCTACAGAATGGGAACAAATCTATATCACAAGCACATCAGATAGAACACTAATCTCTAATAAATATAAAGCACTCAAAAACCTTAACACCAAAAAACCCAAATAACCCAATCAATAAATGGGCCAAGGAACTGAACAAACACTTCTCACAAGAGGATATACAATCAATCAACAAACATATGAAAAAATTTTCAACATCTCTAGCAATTAGAGAAATGCAAATCAAAACTACAATGAGATTTTGCCTAACTCCAATCAGAATGGCAGCTATCAAGAATACAAACAATAAATGTAGGCAAGGATGAGGGATAAAAGGTAGACTCATACATTGCTGGTGGGACTGCAAATTGGTGTAGCCAATCTGGAAAGCAGTATGGAGATTCCTTGAAATGGAACCACAATTTGACCCAGCTGTCTCACTCCTCAGTTTATACCCAAAGGATTTAAAAACAGCATATGACAGGGACACAGTCATATCAAAGTTTATAGCAGCACAATTCACAATAGCTAAATTATGGAACCACCTTAGAAGCCCTTCAGTAGACGAATAGATAGGAAAACTGTGATATATATATATATATATATATACACACACACACACATACATACAAAGGAACATTACTCAGCATTAAAATAGAATAAAACCATGGCATTTGCAGGTAAATGGATAAAGTTGAAGAATATAATCCTAAGTGAAGCAAGCCAATTCCAAAAAAACAAAAGCCAAACGTTTTCTTTGATGAGGGTGCTGATTCATAATGGAGATGGGCGGTGGACTTTAGACAGGGCAAAGGAGAATGAAATAAAACCCCTAACTCTCATCCTGCACAAAACTCAATTGAAAGTATATCAAGGACTTAGACACTAGAATGGAGACCCTGCACCTAATAGAGGAAAAAGCAGGCTCAAATTTTCATCATTTTGGCTTAGGAACTAACTTCCTTAACAAGACCCCCAAAGCTAAAGAAGTAAAATCAATAATTAATAAATGGAACAAATTCAAACCACAAATCTTCTTTTCAGCAAAGGAAACAATCAATGTGAAGAGAAAGCCTACAGAATGGGAGAAAATCTTGACCACTCACATCTCAGATAAGGCATTAATTACCAGAATATACAAAGAACTCAAAAAGCTTAACCCCCCCAAAACAAAACAAAACAAAGCAAATAACCCAATCAATAAATGGGCAAGGACCTAAAGAGACAGTTCTCAAAGAAGAAATACAAATAGTCAACAAATACATAAAAAAATTCAACATCTTTAGTAATTAGAGAAATGCAAATTAAAACTACACTGAGATTTTGCCTAACTCCAATTAGAAAGGCAATTATCAAGAATACACGTAAGACTAAATGTTGGTGAGAATGGGGGGGGGGGAAGGGTACACTTGTACATTGTTGTTGGACAGTAAATTGGTGGAAACACTCGAAAGCAGTATGGAGATTTCTTGTAAAATTGGGAATGGAACCACCATTTGACCCAGTTATCCCTCTCCTTGGTCTATACTCAAAGGAGTTAAAATCAGCATACTGCTGTGATGCAGCCACATCAATGTTTATAACAGCACAATTCATAATAGCTAAGCTATGGAACCAACTTAGGTGCCCTCCAACAGATGAATGGATAAAGAAAATGTGGTACATATATACAATGGAATATTACTGAGCCATATAGAAGAATGAATTTATGACATTCTCAGTCTGGAGACTATCATACTAAGTGAAATAAGCCAATCCCCCAAAAAAATCAATGGTCAAATATTCTCTCTCATATGAAGATGCTAACACACAATAATGGGGGGTAAAGGAAAGAATAGAAGTTCATTAGAAAAAGGGGAATGAAGGAAAGAAAGAAGGGATAGGAATAGGAAAGATAGTGAATAAATCAGACACAATCTTCCTATGTACATATATGAATACACCACAGTGAATCTAAACATCATGTACATCCACAAGACTGGGATCCTAATTAGAATAAGGTATACTCCATATTTGCATAAATGTGGCAAAATAGACTCTACTGTCATGTATAACTAAAAGGAGCAAATTGAAAAATATTCTATATTTTTTCCTGAGTTCCTCCAAATTTGTCTTGAACCAACTCCAATTAGACTTTCATTTTTACCATTTCATGAAAATAGCTTTCTTTTTAATTTTTTTTTGTTATTTTAAGTAGCTTTCTAAAAGAAAATAATAATCCTTAAGAGGTGATAAAAAGACATAAATTCCCAAAAAGAAACACACTTGAAAGGCTAGCAAATTTTTGCCACAGTGAATCATGCTTTCATATTTTAAAATACTTCTTAACTTGGTTCTCATAACACTGAAAGTAGTAGATTAGGCCACCCCATCATAAGTCACTTTGGTATGTTAATTATTTTTCAGCTGGAGGGAATTGAGAAACAGACACAAGAGAAATTCCTTGCCTCCTCCATCTACCAGGAATGGCAGGAAGATTCTTAGTCACCAAAGACAATTCTAGATACTTAACAACCTACAAACAGAAGAATCTACATAACAAACCATGCTAACTGGTCCTTGTATACCAGGACCCTCCTCAGTGTTTGCCTTTCCATGATGTGTATCCCAAGAAGGTGCTACACAAGCTCATGATCTAACTACAACTCATCTCTGAGTTCTCCCAAGTGTGTGATGCTCACGTTTATGAATTCTGCCTGTTTTTCTCTTGTTTGTCTTTCTCATTCTAATTTGCAAGGTCCCACCCATGGACCTACGATGGATAGAGGGAAAGAAAGTCTTTTCCCCTCCATTAAAATACTCACTCCCATGATTTTCCTCCAACTCTCATGGGCTCTCTTTTACTAGCTCCTCCTTCTCACGCCAACACATATGCTTTGAATGCCTTAGAGCTCAGGGTTTGGCTTGCTTCTGTCTCCTCAGACCTAAGATTTGTAGTAATCCAGCTCATTTGGTTTCTTGGCTTAATTCCCTATATGCATTATTAGAGGCCCAAACTGATTTCTCCAAACCAGACATCTTGTCCAAATACAGGATTTGGAATTATGATCCCTAACTAAACTTCCAATACTGAAAAGGCTTGTGGCCTTTTAGAGCTGAAAATAAGGATAAATATTAGAGCATAAAAACTTTTATGCCTCTGCTTTTTAAAAAATAATACTTTGGGGGTACACAATTAAATGTAAAATGAAAACTAACATACGGAGAGTGAATTATGGGAGGAAATTTGAAAATTGAGTGAAAGTTAAAAAAAATTAAACTCCAATAAAATTAAAAGGTTAAGAATTAAAAATAAGAAGATGAAAGAGATGAGATTTAAAATAAGGGATAAAGAGCAAGAAGCCAATGAGATAAAAGGTTAAACACATAAAAGAAGAAAAAATAAAAAATTAAGATAAAAGGCTAAAGCCCATGAGAATAGAAGTTAAATATGGAAAAGAAAAATGGATTAAGCATTAAGAATGGAATGAGCAACTTAAAATATAAAGCTGAAAAATGTTGAACTGAAAAGGTAAAGAGTATTAGGAGAAAAATGTTTTTAAATAAAAATGAAGCTAAAAACCTTTAATATTAGAGAAATAGGTACCCTTAAGGAAATAAAAATGTCCTACAGTGATTGGTCAGGAGCAAGAATTTGCTGTAACATATTTCCTAAGCATTCCTAAACACTGTGGCATTCTTCATTCTGGAGTGGAACCTACTTACCCTTTAAACAAACAGTTGCCTTCATGAATCATACATTCAGAAAGCCATTCAGTAAAAGTTGCTTTCCTGGTAGAAATAGTCTCCTTTATATAAAGTAACAGTAGGACTGAGCTCTCCTGGGTTAACACAGCAGCACATTGTTTAACCTCTGGAATATTCTAGAGGAGAAATGTAGTAAATTAACTAGATGCTCATCATACACATTTGTCTTTTGTGCTAGTTTGGAAAGCACTTTTACATTGATTATTTCCCTTTCACCTTTTCTATGAATAAGTGAGCAGAGACTATTTGCACCTTCAAGAGGAAATAGGTGGGCTGGGGTTGTGGCTCAGTGGTAAAGTGCTCGCCTAGCACGTTTGTGGCACTGGGTTCACTCCTCAGCACCACATAGAAATCAATCAATAAAAGAAAGTTTTTAAAAAGAGGAAATAGTCTCCTTGAGCTTGGAGGCTTACAGAGCAGACAGGTGTGGAGTCAGATACACCACTGTTCTTGCTTGGATCTGAAATGTCCCTTTGGGGGAAATGATGGGATCACAGGTCTCTGACCTCCTCAGTGGTTTAATCCATTGATAATGGAACTGATAACTGACTACAGGTAGGTGGGAACTAGTTGGAGTGAGTAGGTCCCTGGAGGCATACCCTGGAAGGGTTTATTTTCTTCTGGGTCCTTACCCCAACCCTCTCAGTTTCCTGGCTACCAGGAGCTGAGCACCTTTCCTATACCATACCCTTCCACCATGATGTTTCTGCAATGGAGTTGAACAGCAAAGAATTGAGACCTCTGAAACCATGAGCCAAAATAAAATCTCTCCTCCTCCAAGTTGTTCTTGCGAATTATTTTGGTCACAGCAACAAAAATCTGACAAACACAATCACACTGTGAGGAAAGAGTACTAAATGGGAGCCTTGGTTCTTCTGAAGTGAGAGATAAAAATCACATGTTAACACTCGTAAAATAGTAGGCAGAACTCAGAGTGAATAGGAGGAAGCTTTTCAGAACGGTTGCAATGAAACCTTTTGCTCATCCTATGTTGGAGGTTTCTGGGAATTGCCCTAGCAAGAAAGAAAAGTCTCTATAAGGCCCTCCATACTGTTTCAGTATAATCCCCTTCCTATTTTCTGCTTGCCCTGCCATATGCAATCTATTCCACAGCCATTTGTGCAGCCACCTAGTGACCTTACCACTGCAGGTAAGAAATGAGAAATTTTGAGGGCGGTTGCATTCCCTGGATTTTCATGGCCTTGGCATAAAAATATTTAGTGCAGGTACTATCCAAGCAGTGAACTGGTAAGGGAGGTTTGCAGAGTGCTGTGAGCCACAAAATCACCTTTCCGCCTGTAAGGGGTTGTCCCAGCTTTAGAGGCCATGATAATCTGTAAATACCAAGGCCGGCAAAAGGAGAATTATTGCTTCTCATGCCATCTGAGTTTTTCCAGACCTTGCAATTAAAAGAGTGTTTCTCTGGCTTTCTGCTGACCTATGAAGGGTGTGTTTTATCACCAAGGATTAATATTGATCTGGGAACTTCCTCGAGTTTGAAAGAAGCATCATTATTTATTGAAAAACCAGGGTGTTTGACATTGGATGAGGTATGGAAGGGGTTGGCGAAGACAATCTTGTACTCTCCAGCTTTCACTTTTGCCGATTTTTGAATTTCCTTCATATGCTGACTCAATTTTCTTTGCTCTCACGTATAAAAAAGAAAAAGAAAAAAGAAGAAGTAGAAGAAGCAACTAGCCATGAAAGGGAAAAGTTAACAAAGGCCACAAAATAAAATAGCAAGGCATTATAGGTAATAGAAGACTCAAGGCATTGTTATCCAAAGTCAAGGGTTTCTAAGGCTAACAAATAAGCCACACATGTCTTAAAAGAATTTCAAAAGTCTCCTTTAGTTCCTGTGTAGCAGACTCGTGCCCCTTCTGACCTTTCCTTCTGTTTTTCTTTTTTTTCCTCTGTCTCTTTAAAGAGCTAAATAGCTTTCTTGTAGCATCTTCACTCCCAGGTAGAAGCAGTAAGATATGACTGTACAGTTATTCATTTGTCTTTTCATTTAACAAATACTGTCTGTGCATGTTATGTGCCAGGGACTTTCCTAAACACTGAGAGTGACAATGACAATAAATGTTTATATTGAATATCTGCTATATATAGTAACCTAAGTGTTATAGAAAAGAAGTCCAGAACTTTCTTAGAGAAATGCTGACCCAGGCTTGGTTCAGTAAGACAGCTTCACATCCCTCAGTAGGCTGCAGAAGCTTTACAGATACCACCCTCCTTCCCTTTGTAGGGGGAAAAAGTGACTAAATAGTTCTTATCCATCTCTGTCAATTTATTATTCACCTAAGCATTATCTCAGTTGGCAGGAAATTTGTAACTGGCACTCTTCTTATATCCAATACCAAGCTATGAATGACTTCTATATTTAAAGAAGACAATATATAGAATGATATTACTATTTGAAACAAGTCAGAATTTGTACAAAATAAGATTAAAAAGCAAAAATTGTAAGTCCTTTGCATTTTTAAGTGAAACTCTGGATATTGAGCTTTGCTACCGAGGCTTGGGATTCAGACTAGAAAATAATGGATTGTGAGATTTTTCACCAGAAAATTGTCATGGATGTTTGAGTTTAGAAAAAAGCAGCAGATGCTTACAAGAAACCCAAGGGAAATAGGAGGGACCAACCCCTCAGGAGATATCATCAAGGAACAACCAAAAATTCAAGGACCCAGCAAGATGGGGGTTAGCTCCAGAATTATTAGAGAAGACCACACATGAAGACGAACAAGAGCAGAGGTCTTCCTCCCCACAGATTCCCCTTCATTCCATTTCTGTTCTGGGAAGGGATGGGGAGAGAAACAATCCTGGTAGGAAATTTGAAATCTATGCTGCCTATCAGGAGGCTGAGTTACTTTTCTCAAAAACAAGATGAGATCACGTAAAATACGAAGGTTACAATTTTTTGGACATGAGAGTCATTGTGTTTCAAATTACTCTGTGATGCTAGATGCATTGATCTATCTGGCTGGACTAGACTTCTTTTCAGGGAGGAGAGACATAATATAGCTTTGGTGTCTATTGATTTGAGAAGTGAATGCTAGAGAAGAACTCAGACCAATTAGTACCGTCCTCTTGAACATGAACCTGACCTTGTCCTTCCAAGGGTGCTCCAACCTGTGTCTTCGGGATGAGAATCTGAGCCATGTAGAACAACAACAACAACAACAACAACAAATATTAGAGGGCATGAGGTATTTTTTCCAATATAACAGAATAAAGACTATTTGATCAAATACTTTCACGTGTCAAATATAATTTTCTCATCTACTACCAATTTCAACAAACCAAGAGTAGGAATAAAGAACTAATCAAGTAAACAAATTATTTCCTAATGAGTCTGTCACCTTATTTACACCTTGCTTTGAAGCAAAAGTAACTGACATATCACCTAAGAATTAAAAGAGGAAAGGGAAAGGCTTATATTACTATTTGTTTTTCACTGGTATATATATGTATGTGTGTATATAGACATTGGAAACACAGTCTGGCCTAACCAGAAGACTTTTGGCTCTTTCTTTCATGTTCTTTACCCAAGCGTTACAAGGACAGGTTCTGGAGGTTTAATTAGAGGAGGGGATCAGCATGACATATTTGTGTCTTAGTTGGATGCAAAATCTCACCTAATTCCCAACATTGTTCGATAATAAATATTTAACAGGAAGCCATGCAGAGATGGAAAGTATTCAACTCGGAGGAAGATGTAGCACACCAGGCCAATAGTTAAGCCAAATTACTGCATTTTTCAACTGGAAGGAGCAGATTTGTAAAGGAACTGACAGAAAAAATTAAACCACCTCACAAAGAGGATTGAATCTGAAAAATAGCCATCGGCAGACTTCAATTATTTCCATTTAAACATGTATAATATTTTATTACTTAGAGATGTATAAGCATGCATAAACCTTTTATTTAAACATATATTTCACATTTAAACGTGTATAAATGAATATAACATTAAAGGAAATAAGTTCAGGTCATGGAGATCTGCCTTCAAAATATCAGCTGTTGTTTTTTTCTCTCACACCCTTGTCCATGGAAGAGGCCCTGAAAAGATTGTCTCATCAGTCAGTCAGCATGAGTCAGCCCTTCGTCAGGGCCTTACATGCTCTTGGTCAGGTTTCTACTCTGTTAAGAAACTTCTCAAATGTTGGTCTCATCTATCTCCATCTTTCAACTGTCACTCATTTCCGAAATGTAAAGATAAGGATGTGGGAATGCATAGGGTCTCCAGAGGCTCTAGTTATCATTCACCAAAAGTTAAACATGCAAATAAATTAATAACACTTAAAGAGAGCTTTTGAGGGCCTATTTGCCCAATGATTTTCCTGCCATTCGATTTCTCTTTTCAAAAATTCTAGAAGAGCTTCCATTTTGAAGGAAGCCCTGCCTGTCATCTTTGAGAAGCAAAAATCTTCTTGTGTCTGTTTGGTATATGGGATTTCCACCTGTTGAAATCCCTAAAGCAAGGAAATCATAAATCTAGGCCAATTATAAGACCAAATGATCAAATTTAGTCCAGTTCCAGCTTTCTTTCCCCTCGCCTCTTTGCCCCTTTTCTGTACCCATTCCTCCATAGCAAAAGACTAAGTTTGCTCTCTCAGGAGACTCTTATTCCTTAATGACAAAAAGAAAAAGACAGCAGGGTCCCATCCCCTTCCCACCCTGGCCCCTCCTGTTCGTTCGTACCCCATGAGGGGCCCAACTGTCTAATGGGGGCTGGATATGAATAGGCTCAAGGAAGATTTATGGGAGGTTGCCTCTTTCCACTTAAAATTCCTCAGCCATACACCTATTCTGGCAGCCGCTTGTGAAATAGAACAGCTTCAATTCATTTAAGTTAGAATCTTTCTCCTTCCCTCCTGTACAAAAAGAAAGAAAAGTCATTCAATTCAAGTGACATTTAGCTAATAGTGATCATGTCATTTGGTGAATGCTTAAAGCCTTGCAAGCTACCAACACAATTCTTTTTGGTTTTTAAACACTGATTCATGGAGCAGCATGTGCACACACTTTATATACATTGAAAACGTTGATACTTTTTCAAAGCATCTAAATAATGTAAAAAGAAAAGTAACAGTAATGATAACAACAGTAACTAACGTTTCTTTGAAGAATGCCGTGTCAGATTCTTTTCTAAGAGCTTTGCTTATTAATCACCTGATCTACATAAGAGTCCTGTGTGATCAGTCACAGTGTCCCCATTGGCACAGGAGGAAATTGAGGAAGGTTGAGTTACTTGCCTGAGGACCCAGGAACTGCAAGTGTGAAGCCCACATCTGAACCTTGGTAGGGTGGCTCCAGAGTGTGGCTCCTTCAGGAAATAAGGACCTGAGACATCTCTGAGAAGGAACAGGAAAAGTATCTAGCAGGTGAGTCAATAACTGAATGAGTAAGAAATATCGCTTCATATTTTATTCCTGGTGAAGAGATGGCAGGAGATGAGCATCATCCTGGGTATCAGCTTCTCCCTTGTAGGCCCAGTAAACCATGGGGGTGAGGAAAGTTCTGGTGTTTAAGATGTGGACTCCATAATCCAGGGATGAAGGAATGAAGAGGGGAGTAAAAGTGAGCTTAAGAGCTGAGCCCATTCGAGCTGAGAGTCAAATCCACAGATACCCCAGCAGAGCCACAGACAAGGAAGACGGTGTACTTAGAAGAACGTAGAGAGGGAAAACAGAAAACCGTGTCTGAGGGTCTTCCAAATGCACTGATAGTGATGGAAGACCTTCTTCCACAGGGAACTTGAACCTTAACAGGAGAGGTTGGAAATGGGGATGTGAAGAGCCAGTTGGGCTGTGTTCATGATCTGACTGCTGCCGACATGCAGCCTTAAGCACTCCCAGAATGTACTTCTTTATGGCCTATTCTCAACAGAAGCCAGATCAATCCTATTCACCTGTAATCAGAACGTGGGATTCTCATCTTCAGCTCCTCCCATGGATTCCACACTGGTCCTCCTTCACTCTGCTATAGTCCTACTCATCTCCAGAGTGATGGGAAAATCCTGCCGCAGGGCCTTTGCACTTTCTGTACGTACCACTTACCTTGAATTCTGTTCTCTGGAACATCAGCAACACTCATTTCTCTCTCCTCTGTGTGGTCTCAGCTCCAATGTCTCCTTATTTTGAGGCTTCCCTCTGAAAACATTCTCTATCTTCTCTGCCTCCAATATGTTGTCCATAACTATATCAGTACCTGGTATGTTGTGTATTTATTTTTATTCATGATTCTCTACCCATGTGAATACAAGCTTTATAATGAGAAGCCCTTTGTGTTCTTCACCACGGTACGAAGCACTTGGAGTGGCATCAACACACAGTAAGCATTCAATAGGAATTGTGGAAGGAGAAAATGCAACAGGAATTGCTGAAACATTTCAATCATGGGCAATGGAACCGAAAAGTGGAATAAGACTCTTTTATTAGTTAAAATAATAATAATTATTATTATTATTTGATAAGTGTGTTGGGAAGATCATGTAAGCGGATATGTAAAATAATTTATCTACTACTAAAGGTAGTAGACTGAGAGCCCTTAGGCTGAATTCAGTCCTAAGCCATGTGTGGTTCTATCTGCACAGCAATTTTTCAATAACAATATAAGCCAATATTAAAATATCAAGGGAGCTCACATAAAAAACCTAGAATTCTGGCTTCCTTTCAAAAAGCTAATAGATTTGGCATCCTCTAGATGGCTCTTCTCCTGTTTCAAGTATCATCTGAACCTGAGTAACAGCTTCCCTGTTAGGCTGGATCTGCCTTCTCCAGCCAGCACACTCACCCGCCGCTATCTCACCAACATCCAGACCAAGCCTTGGTTGCCATGCGCCATGCTTATCACACTGCCAAATGGAGGAAGGCAGAGAAATATTGCTTGCACCCATGTCTCTGTCCACTGCAGGAGAGCAAAAGACTAAGACAGTTGCCTTTACTTCTTGTTTGTTATTATAATTATTTTTACCTGTAGTTTCCTAGAAATATTTCCTCTTAAAGAACTCAATATCTCACTTAACTGCAAGGAATCTGTAAAGTATGACTGATCACTATGTGTCTTTCTTTTCTTTCCTTTTTTTTTTTTTTTTTGGTATTGAGAATTAAACTTAGGGGCACTGAGGCACATCCCCAGGCCATTTTTGTTGTCATTGTTGTTTGTTTTTGTTTTTTGAGGGTTTTGTTTGTTTGTTTTTCTGTATTTTTATTTAGAGACAGAATCTTGCAAAGTTGCTTAGGGCCTTGCTAAATATCTGAGGTTAGCTTTGCACTCATGATCCCACCTCAGCTCCTGAGCTGAGCTGCTGGGCTTACATGCCCTGCTCACTGTGTATTTTTTTTTTTTTTTTTTTGAGAGAGAGAGAGAGAGAGAGAGAGAGAATTTTTTTTTTTTTTTGTAGATGGACACAACACAATGCCTTTATTTTTATGTGGTGCTGAGAATCGAACCCAGATCCCGCCTGTGCTAGGCAAGCGTTCTACCACTGAGCCACAATCCCAGCCCCTCACTATGTATTTTGAGAAATATTAAATGTTTACACATATCCGCTTACATGATCTTCTCAACACACTTACCAAATAATAATAATAATAATAACAACAACAACATCTCCATCTAATAGATCAGAAAATTAAGACACAATGAGAAAAAAACAACTTATCAAAAGCATCAGAGTTAGTAAAGGGCAGAGCCAGAATTCAAAGCCAGGCCTCTCTAGCTCCAAACTCATTCATACTATCCCATTGAATTGCCTTCACTGTAACATCACTGCAGTTTCACAGCCTTGGCCCTATTAACATCTGGATAGGAGAAAGGGAGGTAAAGTGGTGACATCCTATACCTGGTAGGATGGTGAACAGCATCCCTGTCTCTCTGCCCACTAGATGCTGGGAACACCCTTCCTCCACCCATTATGGCAACCAAAAATATCTCCAGACAGCCAAATGATGCATAGGGGACAAAGTGGCCTCCAATCGAACCATTGCACTAAGCAGAAAGTAACATTTATTTGTCCCCGCTTGGTCAACCTAGTTAGAAAACTCATAGGACCAAAAGAACAGGTAGCAGTAACATTTGCTAAGTCTTTAGGTACAAAACCAATTTTTTTAAGCAAAAAATTGGGACAGCCCCCGAATGGGGGATAGAGACAAGGAAAGAACTGAAGGAGAAAGGCAGTAGTGATTGTCAATCCATTCTGATCATGAATTTCTTCCTCTTGAGCAATCATGATGTAATTTTAAGCAAAGGCACTCACAGTACTAATCTTGGTTGATTTCAGCTGAGCCATAGGCAAAGAAAACTTGGAAAGTTAATAGAACAAAAAAAAATGCTAGAAATACTAAAATAGCATAGCAATTCACCAGACACATAATTGAGTTTTTTAAAGTATATGTATTAATTGGGAAGCTGGTTTGTTTGATTTTAAATAGAATTAAAGCATGAATTTTAAAATTTCCCTTTATGGAGTAAACATGTTTTCCTGACATCAAAACACTCATAAACAAAATTGTACAGGAGTAAAATTACAATCACTGCTGCCTAGCTTCCCTCCAGTACTCTTTCTCCTCTCCCTAAGTGCCTCTACCCAGAACTGTAATTGTACAGTGACCTTTGTTATCGGGTAAGTGCTCCATATTTTTGTATGGTTTAATTCAGTAGTATCTCAAGGTAATAAGGGTTATTTCAGTTTGATTGAGAAATGTTGGCTTCTGAATTTAGTATTAGTTGTGAGGTTTAGATTCACGAGTAAAGTTATATTTCATAAAAATGAATATTTATTGAAATACCTAACGGAGATTTCTAACTATGCAAGAAGAAGAAAACAACTGATAGAGAACACTGAAATATGGCTAAAGCACCTTTTGTGTACATTTGGGTATGCCTGGCCTTTGCTGAGAGAAGAATAATAGCTGGCGTGTGGTTTAGCAAAATAGTATTTATTATTTGAGAACTGTTTGACAGGTAGCCTTGTGCAAGAGTGCTAATGGGAGACACAGTGGCTGAGATAAGGCCCTTGCTTACAGGTAATAAAGGCCATCTCAAACTGGCTTAAACATAAAAGAAATTTATTAGAACGATTTTTGTGCTGCATGCAATCTGAGGGTATTATTAATAACCAGGACTCAGGACCATGGGGGACAGAGCTGCATGGGGATTTTTGAGCAGCAATCCAACACATTCTCTTGCAATGAGCTGTTCTCATGAGGCAGGCTTCAGTTCCCACCTTGAGAATCTTGTTGGTCCTTTCTGGGTCAGGTTCTAATCCCTGGGGAAATCAGCTGTTTTCCAAAAAGTCAGAATGCCTTGGAAGAAATGTAGCTATGTGGGTCTCATATATTGCTGGAAGAGAGGAAAGTTCTCAGTGAATAAAGTCCAACTGGGATTGTAATCGGAGATGAAGGAAAAAACAAGTGTAAAATAGTAGACACTTTTTTTTTAAAATTAGGAACCATGAGAGTACAGCATCATAGTAAAACCATAGTCTCTGAAATAAGTCTGCTGAGTTCAAATCCTAGTTGTGCTACATACTAGCTATGTCATGTCAAGAAGGCAATTAACCTCTCTCTGCCTCAGTTTCTCTATCTGTAAAAGGAAGTCAATCACATCTGACTTATAGAATTATTGTGAGGATTAAATCAATATATCAAAAATATTTAGGCACTGTCTGGCTCATAGTAAATGATAGATAAATGTTTGCTAGTGTTTAGATGTGGAAGACATAACCTATAGCTGTGGCTAGTTGTCTATGTGTAACCATAGATCTCAACACTTGCCCAACTTCAGCTCATACTAAGCCCAAATTTTGAGTGTTCCTCTAAAAATTTCAAACTTCACAATGAACTAGCATGATGATGGATGGATGGATGGATGGACAGATGTAGTTATTACCTTTCGTGGAAAGGCAAAAAAAAAAATCTTCATGTATATTTCAACAAAACTTAATAAAATTATTATAGGATTCTCTAATCTTTCCTCCATATTCTTTACTGCCATGAGTTTTTCTTTTCCCCATGCAGATATCGAACACCCTTCTAATGGCTCTCACAATTCAACCCGACCCCAAGTTTATGCTTGGCTAGGGAGTAAAAATTTTAAAAGCTTCACTTAGGCAAATCCACACTCTGCCCCACATGGCCTGTCCAGTATCCATACACAAATAAAGCATGCTCAGTCTTGTGCTAGGTGCAGAGAGAGGAAAAGACCAAGACACGGGGGAAGAGAAAAGATTCTGCAGTTATTAAAAACTCCCAAATTACTCCATAATGTTTCGATTTGACAGATATATGAAAACCCTGGGCAAAGAAACCTGGTGGAGGTATTTGGAGGGCCCTGGGTTAGCATGAGGGTAAGGGTCAGTGTTAGAAGGATCCACCAGCGATGTCCTGTCCTATACATGGTAGGATACTGAACAGCTCCCTGGCCTCTACCCACTAGATGCTGGGAGCACTCTCCCTCACCCATTGTGGCAACCAAAATTTTTTCCAGACATAGCCAAATGTTCCCTAAGGGGGAAAAGCAGCCCTCAAATGAGAATCACTGCACTATAGGGAAAGTAAGATTTGTTTATTTGGTCTACCTAGTTGGTGCTGGCTAAAGGGAGGCAAATAAGAATGTGATTGAGCAATCAAGCTCTGGCAATTTCTTTATCCCTTTCAATATCCATTTTCTTTGTAAAATGGGGATAAAATAGCATCTCCCTCATAGTACTATTTTAAGTATTAAGTAACGTGATGTATGTTCAGTGCAACAATGCTTTCACATCAAAAGAACAAGCTGTTATTACTAATAATGATGATGATTCATTATCATTAAATTCATTAAAATTAAGGTGTTTCCATTGAGTCAGAAGATGCCAGGACACTAGGTGATAAAGAATCTAGCAGAAGAACCTGTGAAAATTCTAAAATGGTGTTAAGCAATAGACATTCTTATCAGATGCTTATAGTTATGTTTATTTTTACAGCCTATAAATCGTGTCCTATAGTAGCAATAAGTTCTGATAAGGTAGATTTTTACGCTAAGAAATAAGGATGTGAATGATCAGAAGGAATAGGTTATAGTCCAGAAAAATGTGCTTTGAAGAACATTCCCAATGCTGTAACCTTTATATCCAGTGGCCTCAGTGTGATGGAACTCAGGACCTCAAATTATGTCCACAAAATCATTTGAGAGACCAGGTACAGGATGAGTCATAGGTTGAAATCATACACAATACCTCCCATGTAGAGTTGCCAATCTTGTCTTCATCATCACCATGATCCACTACTTAGTTCCGTCCTTAGCAAAAGTAGAGAGACTCAGGACACATTTAATAAAAGACTAGATGCTAGAGCTAGTATTTTATCTTCTTAAACTTGTTAAGGGCCTATTATCATCCACAAGTACTAATAATAGAAATGAAGCTCATAGAGAGATGTGCTCCTTCAAGATCTCAGAACTGAAGAGTAAAAACAAGATTTAAGCTCCGACCTTTCTTTCATCACATGTTAAAATGGTTTCATTGACCTGAAACTTGAGATTGACACATAGATACTTTGAACTCCTCAAATACTGACCCAATAGTGAAGGAGTTTATGTACTGACTGGCTGACTAACTCTGTTTACCAAGGGGAAATAAGTTACTATTCCACAATGAGGCCTAACAGAGTGTGACTGGAACTCAAGAAATTCTATGGGGAGCCTTGTAGTACTTTCCTATCCCACAGTAAGAATTAGAAAGCAACTGCTCTTCTATTAAGATGTATTCTTTCTGAAAAGACCTCCAATGGCTCAGGAAATAATAAGAAGAATCAACAAGTATTGTATAAAATTTAAAAACTCCACATAGCAAAGGAAACAAGTGTAGAGACAGCCTACAGAACGGGAGAAAATCTTTGCCATCTACTTTTCTGAACAAAGGATTAACATCTAGAATATATAAAGAACCCAAAAACTCAATACCAAAAAAACAAAAACAAAAAAATCAGTTAATAAATGAAAAAATAAACTAAATAGACATTTCTCAAAGAAAGTATGGATGGCCAATAATTATATGTAAAATATTCACCATTTAGCCATCAGGGAAATGCAAATCAAAACTATACTGAGATTTTATTGTGTAAAGGTAGGTCGGGCGAGCGTCGGAGGAAGAGACCACCAAGAGACTGTCTCATGCAACAGCAAAGGGTTTATTGGGGGTCCAGCATGCTGGGGCTCAGAGCTCACTTGAATAGAGCAAAGAGAGTCCTGAGAACAGCTTAAGCAGAGCATATATACTTTCCTTGGAGAGGGCAGGGAGGGAAGTTCATTGATGGGTCAGGGCGAGTGGGCGGTTTGCCTGCAACCGAGTGAGGGAGTGCATTCTGCAGTTTGGCAGTTGGGGACAGCACATTCTGGGAACAAGATTAGCAAACAGTTCTCAAGATTTCAACAGTGTTTTGTTAAGCATACAGAAAAACGGAGTGACAAGTACCTATTTTATTAACCTTTCAATTTCATCCCAGTCAGAATAGCTTTCAGCCAATTTCTGAGCATGGCAGCAACATAAGGCAGATATCCCTCTGAATGACTGAGGATTGTTCCAATGACCAATGGCTTGAAGACTCTCTGACACGTTGGGAATCTTCTATTGACTGTGAGGTGCACAGTGCAATTCCACCCAATCTTGTTTCTCTCTTACTTTAATGTTGATCAGAATGGCAAAATTATCTGACAGCTCTTCACCAGCACCCTCTCTATTTTCTCTTATAGGCATTTTCTCTAATAAAAGCTGCACATTTAACTTCATCTTAGAATCCCCTTCTTAGGGGACCTGGGCTAATAAAGTTCCATTCTAACATCTTTATAACACAAGTGGAAGCCAAGAGCTTCATTTCCAAGCTACTCCTTCCTTGTAAAGTTCTTGGTTAGGGTTTACCTATGCAAGTAAATTTTATGGCATTTAGGAGGCCCACTGGATATGTTATTGTACTTAGGTGGTCATAATGAGTCAATTCTGGAACTTTACAGAATTCTGTGATTTCCTTATTGCAGTACATTGGGAAAATGATGAAATGTTTCACAAAGACTTAAAATTTTCAGTTGTTCATATTATTCATCAAAATCAGCTAATTTGTTGTTTCAAAGATTGGAGAGAATGTTTATAAATATTTATCACATTATTGATTTCCTAGAAAGAATAATCCAAAGCCCAGATCATAGATGTGTGTGTTAGGGGTGGGGGGTCATAACAAAAACAAAACATTTTTGTATCCATAAAGAATAACCCAATATAAGAGGGAGAGAAGCAAATAAAGGTTAAAAACAAAGGGATAAAATTTGTAGACTGAATTGAATTCATAGATTTTCAGAAAATATCACATGTAGATAATTTCTGATAAAATAATTTTATCTTGATTTCTTTGTCTTAGAGCAGCAGTGTATGATCATGAGATGAAATGTAACCATCTACAAATTATCCTTCGGGTGTACACTTGCCTCTTTTTAATGATTTATACAACAAATGTATACCCATGCTTTAAGACAAGATTCTTATACTTCTTACATGAGATGAATCATTTTATTCCATATTGAATAAAAATACAATACCTCTTCTGTTACTAATTTTAGAAAAAGGCAGTATCTTAGAAAAGAGCAGTACTTCAGACTATCCTGAAATCTAAACAAGCAAAAAGACACCTTTTGAAAACTTACTTGCTGAGAAATGGATTGTATTTATGTTTTGTGCTTCATTTTTTCCTTCCCATCTGGAACATTAGAAAATTTTTTCTAAATAATCTGGCCTATTAGCCTAACAATACTCCAATGGTCACTATATCATTCTTTGGACATTGATCTAAAAGGAATATTTTCCTTGTGTTTTTGTTTCTTTGTTTTACTTTTCACTTCAAAATAGGTTAATATCACCAAGACAGGCAATACAAACTTAAAATTTAATATCTAACAGGCTTATTGAATCATTTTACACACGATACTGTGCATCTACTACTTTGGATGCATACTCAGAATTCAGAAGGTAAGGAACTTGGAAACTGCCACATCTCCAGTAAGGTAAACTAAAAGCATTGTACCTTTTGGGACATTGCATAGATTAATGCCACCATCAGAAGCTGCAAAAACATAGACATGTGTGATTTTACCTCACTTAACGTACATTTTTTCCCAGTATGGTTAAAACCCAGGTCTCTTAGAGGGAATGTAGATTCTTCAGTCATATGTTGATGTCCACAGAGGCTATGTAGATCCAGAAGTAGGATCCTCTGTCACACATCAACACATGTCCTGGTACTTGATATACAGATATTGGCTGAACAAGTACTTTCTTTTTAGTTCACATCAACAAAGATAATCCAAAGATGTTTGCCTTCAAGATTGAGACTTAGAGATTTGTGATCTCTCCAGTTCATTGTCTGCAAGAGATTGAAAATAAATTCTAACATGTACAGGACCATATTCATTACCCTAGGAACGATTTTCCCAATTTATCCTGGTCATTTCTTCCTGTTACCCTACATGCCTACGTAGGATACACTCTGACCAGGAGATGCAACCTGCTGCATTGCTAAAGTTTCTGGTGGCTCACTGATAGCAGGGATGTTTCACTGTGGGAAACAAATCTCTGCACCATACTGCCCATCTAAAACAAAGCAGCCCCAAATTTGGGGTGTCTTTTTGTATTCTGGAAGACAACACCTGCCCCATTTGAATGTGTTTTTCTGATCAATTTTCTGTATAGTCTAAATTTTTATTGGTTTCCTGTGGGGTCTGGAGTATGAAGAGACTCTGCAGCAGGATGCAAGTTGCCCAGCAACTTATTCCAACCCAGTAGACCCAGTGGTGCCGGAGGTTATCTATGGAAAATAGAGGTGCTTTACAAAGCTCTTAGCAAAGCACCTTAGGGTCTCAGGTGCTGAGAATGCTTGTTCCTAAAAATATATCTTCTTTTAAAAAGTAACTGCTAGATTACTGCTGAGCTCTGGTAGAGACCGAACACCTGATCACAAGACACCTACTGACTCTGAAGCCCAAAAACCTCTTTAAGTACTGGATGTTATGGAAACATGAAAAAAATAAAATCAGATGGTGAAGCATTTTCCAATTAATAAATAAAAATTATGTACATAAACTAAACCTCAGAGGGCCACAATGTTATAAATCAAGTATAATGAGCTAGTGGATCAGATTCCCTTAGTATCTTTCTCTCCTCTGTTGCCACTTCTTTCTCAACCTACACATACAACTAGTTAACAAAGGTGGAAGAATGATGGTTTTGGTTTATGGACAGGGATGAATAGTATGATGGCAACAGCCTGAAGGGGATTGTTGCTGCATTACTATCCCACTGAGGGTTGACTCTGAAAAACAATAGAAATCCGTATGAAGAATATTGAGTACACCAATATGATTGTGCATTTTAATGGAAATATCTTGAATATAGATAAATGATTGATGCACAATGACAGGGACTTGGAAATAAAATGATAGACTACTGATATAAAGACTTGGGAGAGGTATATATTTGGGTTTCTTAGAATGAATAGAGTAGGCACAGCTACTTGTGTCTCATCAAATGTCCACCAGAAGGTATATGTTGTAAAGGAGGCCAAGATGACCCATGTGCTAAGTGTTAAACCATCCTCTTTTCCTAACCACCCTCTTTCCTCAGTGTATCTATTTAAAAAGTGGTCATGATAACAGATGTAGAGTTTGATCTTGAGCTCAACAACATGACTTTTGCTTCAGTGAGGTTAATCACATTATGGCTACTGCTGAGAAACCATACCACCAACATCAGAAGCCAATATTAAGACCCAATCCATCATTGCTATCTAGAAAACCCTGGTGTGGGGTTGATGACATTGAATTACATTGAATCTATTTCCATCATGGAATCAGCAATACTCTATTCCTAACAGAATCCAAGCTGGATATGCTATTCTAAAAGATGTAACATATACCCTAATTATGTGGACAATATGGGGCTGGAGGCGGTAGCTCAGTGGTAGAGGGCTTGCCTAGCATGTGTGAGACACCACATATAAATAAATAAATAAGTAAAATAAAGATCCATCAACAGCTAAAATAAAAAATATGTGGACAATATGTATTTATGTCTATCCATAGTGAAAGTGAATGGGTCCTAGAGTCAAGAGGTGACAAAGGAGGCAGCCACTTATTGTAACATTTAAGGGATTTTTACATCTTCTCCTCATTAGGTTGCATGCAGTAGGTTTGGAGGTCCTGCTGGCCGAGAAACAAATTCTTCCACTGAGAAAATAGTCATTGTTCTGCTAAATTGAAAACTGGAAATGCCTCATGGCCATGTGAGGCTCCTCATTGTGTTTAACCAGTAGGTAGAAACCATTATTCCTCTACTGGCTGGAAAGATTCACTAGGTTACCAAGAGAATTAGATAAATCAAGGACTTCACTGAAATTCAGCAGATTCAGTTGGATGTCTCTTAACCTATCATACTAAGCAGTAGGGAATTGAAGAAACCCAATAAAATCAGAACCTCCAAGATCCCAACTGTTGTGAAAAATGTTTTGGCTCATCCCATCCAGTAAAGACCTTCCATTCACAAAAGGGTTCTGACAGAGAACAAAGTGATCATACAGTTAGTGACAGAAAAAGGAAACCGACCGTCAAGTTCAACTTTAAGAGCAGTCATAGACGTGAAAGACTCTTTCGTCGATATTTAAGTTGAACTAGCTGCTTTTCAATAATTCCATTTCTCTTTTTCAAAACTATAATGCATAGCATATTTCTGAGGGCTAATATTTTGGATTTCATGTAGAACAAACCCTGAAATTACTTCAATCTGTGATGGTGTGTTAAACTTTGGCACATTATAATTTTAAAGAGTTTATTTGAGCAGACAGTTATTCATGCATCAAGCAGCTTCAGAGGGCAGGCAATTTTGAATTCCACCAAAAGGGTGTGAAAAGAAGAGTTTTACAGAGTGAATGCAGAAGCAAGGCAAAGAAAACATTTGAAGCTGCAACATTATTTGCATCATTCCAGTGGGAAGTCCCTCGTCAGAGACTGGTTGGCAGTGTCTGATTGGTGAAGCTTCATTTTATCATTTACACAGTTTGCTGACATAGGAACTCAGCTACCTGGAGTTTTCTGTCTAATGGCTTCCCAACTGGTTATTTCAGTATATAACTAGTGTGGACTTGTCTACTGAGGGACTCACATTGTTATCTAGATAAAGAGAGAAGAATTTATGGGGCTGGGGATGTGGCTCAAGCAGTAGAGCACTCGCCTGGCATGCACGGGGTGCTGGGTTCGATCCTCAGCACCACATAAAAATAAAATAAAGATGTTGTGTCCACCGAAAACTAAACGATAAATATTAAAAATCTCTCTCTCTCTCTCTCTCTCTCTCTCTCTCTCTCTCTCTCTCTCTAAAAAAAAAAAAAGAATTGATACTGAGGAGTCAAATGGATGAACTAGGTGTTTTATTCCACTTTTTTTTGCTGCTGTGACTGAAGCATTTGACCAGAACAACTGTAGAGGAAGAAGAGTTTATTTGAGGGCTCATGGTTTCAGAAGTCTTACTCCATAGAAGGCCGGCTCCACTCCTCAAGATTCCAGGTGAGGCAGGACATCTTGGGGGAAGAGTATGGCAGAGGGAAACAGCTCACATGTTGATCAGAAAGCAGAGAAAGAGTCCACTCACCGGATACAAATAGATACCCAAAGCCACACCCCAATTCCCATATCCTCCAGCCACACCCTACCACTTCAGTTACCACTCAGTTAATCCCTATCAGGGGATTAAATCACCAATTGGATTAAGACTCTTAAAACCCAATCATTCTCTTCTGAACCTTCTTGAACTGTCTCATACTTGAGCTTTTGGAAAATATCTCGCATCCAAACCATGACATTGGGTTACACAATCTCCATAGGCTGCCCAATCTGTCCATCTCTACCAATTCTGTTCTCTTCCTTTCTACCCCACATTTTGAACAAGAATTCAAAATTCTACAAATGGATTTAACACTCTTGACTTGGACTGGAGTCAGCCAATGACAGGCAATGACAGGACATCATGGGGCAAATATATGCCCCTGGATTTTTTCTGTCAGGCCAGGGATTGGTAGAAGCTGCATTCCTTAGCTAAGTGTCTCATCTCCTCCCTGGCTACCTTCTTAGTAAGTATAACCTGTACCCAGTTTGGGTAGCCATTCCCTTTCTATTCTCCTTCAGATGGGTGATGGGTACTTTATTAATGTCAAATAATTTTCTATGTCTGATGGCCTCTATTAACCTTCTCAATATTCTCACACACAGTTCTTTCCTAAAATTATCTTCAATTTTGCATTTTAAAGATATCATTTATTTTCTGCTATGAGTACAGCTAGAATAAATTCCATGCCTTCTCCATCCAGGAATTTTTTTTCAGTTCTTCTTTCTCTCTCTCTCAATTCTAGACTTTACTTAGCCTTTTTCTTTTGCTTGAAAGTTTATCCTCAGATTCATACTATTAAGTGCATCATTATTGGGTATCCCTAAACTTTAAACTCAAAATGCAAAATGAGTCTATCTAGCTTACCTATACATATAGCTACAGTATCTCTCATAGTACTTCACATAAAAGAGGTATTCAATCAATATCTGAAACAAGTGTTCCCATGCTGTTAAGTGCTCTATTCAGAAAATTTTATTTTGCTACATTTTTAAATGAAAGAGTTTCATGAAGAGAAAGTGCTGACAATTCATTTACATAATCTATTCTTCTTTCATACATCATATTCTCGATTCAACTGAATTTTACTCTATTTGCACCTGAGAAATGCTCACCTGCTTCCAATGTTAACTGAAGCTTTCATGGGAAATGGAGTATGTTGTCAATCCCATCTTTTGTACAATTTAAAAACTTAACAAACAAAAAAAGCAATGTCTATTCTTGGATTCTTAAAAGAGCTAAATTTGCATGACAAACTTCTAGTCCTGTGCCTGGAGACTAGGCACATCAAGAGATTCACAGCCATGCTCTGTTTACTGAAGGAAAAGGTCTGCAGCCAAAATGCTAGTAAGAAAGTTTAAAGTAAGAAGCTCCTGGGAACTGTAGCTCTGAGGAAGCCCCAAAACTTTTGTGGGGTTTACTTCTGAAAGCCTGTTTAGTTTCTTATGGTTACGATCCAAGAGAAAATTTCTTGCAGTATGACATAAAAAGTAATTCTTGGAAATATAATTCCATGGTTGATCTCCATAACTATACTCCAGGGGAAAAGACTTTTCCAAATCTTCACACTATGAAGACATGATTTTTGGTACAGGCCCTTAAGTTTACCTTTGTCACCTGAGAGTGAAATAAAGATAAAACAATAGAGAAATATTTGGAAAGTTACATCCCAGGCACCAAAATCCATCTAAAGACTAGGACTAAATAAGATTGTAGAATATTTTCTCTCCTTTACTTACCACCACACCAATTCATGAAGAACTCTCAACAATATGTTATTAGAAGTCCTAACCCAAAAAATAAAACAAGATTAAGAAAGGGTATCTAAATTGCAAAGAAGGAAGTAAAACTATCCAAATGATTCTCAACAAACGCACCAAAAACATATATTGGAGAAAGAATAGTCACTTCAATAAACAGTATTGGGGAAAATAAATATCTACATTCAGAAGAAATTATCTAGACTCCTATCTTTTACCATATAATTCAAAATTGATAAAATACTTAAATGGAAAACATGAAACTGTGAAACATTAGAAGAAAATATAGAAGAAATGGTTCATGACATTGACTTGGGCATATATATCTTAAAAATGATTCCCAAAACCCAGCCAGCAAAAGTAAAAATAGACAAATGGGTTTACATGAAACTAAAAAACTTCTGTACATCAAAGAAAATAATCAACAGAGTGAAGGGACATCCTGTAGAGTGGGAGAAAATACTTGAAAAAAACTAGTCATTCAACCCTGGAGTAATATCCAGACTAGGTAAGAAACTCAGCAATCATCATCATCATCATTATTGTCATCACTATCATCATCCAGTTTAAAACTGGCAAATGGTCTAGACATTTCTCAAAAGACGATATGCAATTACCCTTCATTGATCATGACACCTTCTGCACATATATGAAACATTACTAGACTCCGTAAATATGCACAATCATTATATGCCAATTAAAAAAATTTAAAACTCTTCTCAAAAACTAGGGACAGAGGGGAATTCACTCAACTTGGTAAAGAACATTCACTACAAACCTACACCTAGCTTTGTACTAGGTATTGGTGAGCTGCTGGATAACTTCACCCACTAAGATCAATCACAAGACAGTGATGTCCTCTCTCACCTTTCTGATTCAATGTAATATTTAAAGACCTAGTTACTTCAACTATTTAAGAAAAGATACATAGATTTCTGAAAAAGAAAAAAATACTGTCATTGATCCCAGATGACAAGATTATAAATGCAAAATATCTGAAATAATTGACAAAAATACTCCTAGATCTAATGGGCAAGAATAGCAAGGTTGGATGACAAAATGTTAATATGTTAAAATCAATTGCTTGACTGTATATCATTAAAAAACAGAATTTGGAAAAAAATGTCATTTTATAAAGCCAAACATTTACATACTGGTGTAAATTTTGTATGTACATATCTACAAAACTGATGAAAAAAAAAATTATTTGAATAAATGGAAACATATTTTGTGTTCATGTGTTAGAATACTCAGTATTAGGATGTTAATTTAGTCAGCCTTTTTACAATTGTGACAAAAGACCTGACAAGGTCAGTTAGAGGAGGCTCATGGATCCAGAGA
The DNA here is from genome assembly GCF_045843805.1 of Urocitellus parryii. NCBI lineage: Eukaryota > Metazoa > Chordata > Mammalia > Rodentia > Sciuridae > Urocitellus > Urocitellus parryii. The sequence continues at coordinate 6,565,530 of NC_135544.1, forward strand.
TCTCAGTCCATAGATGGCTGACTTCCTTCCTCAGAGCCCAAGGTAAGGAAGAGAGTGGAGGAAAGCTGCTCAGGACTTGGCACAGAAAGGAGAGTAAGAGAAGAGGGAGAGAGAGCGTACTCCTCTCAACAAGGACAAAATGCATACCCAAAGGGCACACCCCAGGGACCCACTTTCTCTAGCCACATCCTACCTGCATATTGTTACCATCCCTATCAGGGGAATCACTGCATGGATAATGTTAAGACTCTCATAACCCAATCATTTCAACTCTAACCTTTCTTGCATTTTCTTACACATGAAATTTTGGGTCACTCCACATATAAACCATAACAGATGTTAATTTTCCATAACTTGATGTAGATATTTAATGAAATTTCCATGCATGGTATTTTGTAAATAATAATATAGACTGATTTTAAAGTTTATATGGAAAGGCGAAAGATCTACAAAAAACAAATCAAAACTGATGAAGAATAATAAAGTTGTACTATGCACAGTACTGATTTCAACACTGAAAAGCTGCAGTCATCAATGTATGGTTCCTATGAAAGAATGCAGATAGATCAATGGAACAGAACAGAGATCCACCCAACATAGTCAACTAATGTTAACAAAGGAGCACAATCAATGTAATGGAAAAAGGACAGTCTTTCCAGCCGTGATGTTACAAATAATGGAAGTCCATAGGCAAAAAAGAAAGGAAAGAAGGAAGGAAGGAAAGAAATAGAGGGGGGGGGTGAGGAGGGAATGAAGAAAGAGAGGGAGGGAGTAAAAATGGGAGGGAGGAAAAGTCTAAAAATAGTTTTCATATGTCATAAAAGTTGACTCAAAATGGATCATACACCTATGTGAAATGTAATGCTCTCTTAATCACCAGAATAAAATACGAAATCATAAGGATCTTGAGATTGTTGATGAGTTTTCAGATTCAACATCAAAAGCAAGACACAAACCAAAAGTCAGACTTCATTAAAATTAAAAAAAAAAAAATCTGGGCTGGGGATGTGGCTTAAGCGGTAACGCGCTCACCTGGCATGCGCAGGGCGCTGGGTTCGATCCTCAGCACCACATAAAAATAAAATAAAGATGTTGTGTCCACCAGAAACTGAAAAAAATAAATATTAAAAAATTCTCTCTCTCTTTCTCTCTCTCTCTCTTCTCTCTCTTTAAAAAAAAAAATCTGCTGTATAAAAGACAATGCTAAGAAAATGGAAACACAGCCACAGACTAGAAGTAAGCATTTACAAAATCTTATCATAAGATCTAGTGATCATGCTCCTAGGTATTTGCCCACTGATATGAAAGCTTATCTCCATACAAAACCCTCTCTTAATATTAAACCAACTTTATTCTTTTATGTATTTATATATTTCTTTTAAGTACCAAGGATTGAACCTAGGAGTGCTTTACCTCTGAATCACATCCCCAATCTTTTTTTTTAATTTTTTTTATTTGTGACAGAGTCTTGCTAAATTATTTAGGGTCTCACTAAATTGCTGGGACTGACCTTGAACTTGTGATCCTCCTCCTCAGCCTCCTGAAATGGGGGCATTACAGGCATGCACCCCTGCACCTAACAACCTGCCTTATTTGTAATAAATAAAAATTAAAAGCAACCAAAATGTGCTTCCATACATGAGCATAAGTAAACTGTTACCTCTTTACATTGCATATTATTCAGCAATAAGAAAAAAATAGTTTTCAAACTATAAAAAGACAAGTGAATAAGGTCAATCTGAAAAGGCTGTATGCTGTGTGATTCCAATTACATGACATCTTGGGGAAAGCAAAAAGTAAATCAATAAAAAAGACAAAAATTAAAAAAAATAAAATCAGTGGTTCATGGCATTTGAGGGGAAAAGAGAAAGGTTGACTGGGTGAAGCAAAGGAGTTTTCTTTTTTTTAGGGTAGTGAAACTATTCTTTATGATACTGTGATGGTGAATAAATGACACTACACATTTGTCAAAACCTATAGAACTTCAAAGGGCTTAATGTATGCTAATTGAATAAGCATGGTTTAGAAGGTTGGGAGAATTCCAGGAAGAAATGTAGACTGTGACAAAAAAAAAATCTAACTGTATTACAAATGTATGGAACAACCTCAGTATACGAGATGAGAAAAAAAAATGCCAACTAAGTAACTCGGGGAATGAGAGGAATCTGCAAAACAAAGTCAGTAGGAGCCAAACATAGTAAGAGCTGTATTCGAGTTGGTAAAGCTGTCACACAGGGATAAGGATCAATAATTTTAATAATCCTACATGTATGCCAGAATTGAACAATTAGATAAATATATGTTGAATAGCAGGAGCCAGATTTCTCACCATTTGGTAAGAAGTTATAGACAAATAAGTAAAGGAAGGAGAATAATCCATGTGGTAGTGAATTAGAGTTGGAGACACCAGTACACACTCCTGGTTAGCTTTAAATAGACACAGACATTTATGCATTTGCATGTGTGTGTTTATGGGTGGGGGGGTACATAATATCCCCTTTCTCTGTTGACTGACATATCCTGAAGGCAAGGACACAAGTGACAAAGAGCACAGTCCTTGGTTTCCAATAAGATTCCCCAATAAAAGAAATAAGGTCAACTATGACAAATGGCTGAATCTAGAACTAGTTTTGGAAATAGATATGATATGCCTGGGGCATTCTGAAGTGCCCCCAAATAAGGAATTGTTAAAAACAAACAAATAAACAAAACAACATAGTAAGGGGGTATGTCAAAGGGATACTATAGCCAACTAAAAGTACCCCTCTATTGCCAAACCTGGAACAATTTGAACAATAAAAGACTGTATTATAACCTAAAATATAAAATAAATATTCATGTATGCATACTAATATAAATAAATAATTCAATACATACACAAATGTGGTAGAATCATTCAAAATAATTTATGTAGATACTCCACCTTCAAGAAGATGGGGTATAATTCGCTCTCCTTCAGTTTGGGCTGTACATAGTGACTTTCTTCCAAGGAGCATGATACAGAAAATGCAGAAGAGATTCATAGTGGAGAAACACCACCTCAGCCAGGTGATCAAGCTCAGCATGGGCAATGATGTGTCAAGTTGCTTATTCATACTTTGATAGGATATAATAGAAATATTGCTCAATAGTCCCTTATACTACTACATATCCCAGTGAAAATATCAAACAAATCTCTGTGAAGAGACATTCTACAAAATACATGGCAAATTGTCCCCAAAACTATCAAGGGAAAGAGAAGAAAAATCTGAGCAACTCTTACAATCAAGAGAAGCATAAGAAATAGGTTGACTAAATAGTGTGTACTACGCTGGACAGAATCCTGGAAAAGAAAATAACATTGGAAAAAGACTAAAGAGATCTAAATAAAGTAAGGATTTTAGTTAATTAATGTAAAATAAACAAATGATTAAACATTAGTTAATAATAAATATCATACTAAATCCCACTTCCAATTTTTTTCCTACTAATCTACCAGGTGAAATACTGAAGCTGAAGTTCATTTCTTCTTCAGAGTTAAGCCTGAGACTCACCTTTTTCACAAATCCTGGCCCTACTATTATAAATCACAGTGAACTTTCACCCTAAAGACTTACTGATAGATTAACCATCACACCACTTAACCCCATCTCTATAGTAGAATTTCCTCTCCTTTGTTTGTGTCTATATCTTAGTTCTCTGAAATCATCTTAAGGAGAGCAGCTGTGTCTTTGTAAACTTACTTTACAGAGTAATTATCTTTTCACAGAATTCAAGGCTTAAGTTTTAAAGTGATTAAATATTCTGGTTAATCTTTAAAAATCATAAAGGATGTACCCAAGATCCCTCTTACAGGCTCAAGAATATGTCTGTCACTAGGTACTATTCTTCTGTGTGTGGCCCATTGGTTTTGAAATTTTTACAACTGGCAAACATTAATTGATCTTATCTTTTAAGAACTCCATAGCTAAAATATAAAACTCCATTCCAATTCCTTCACAAAGCAAATTCTACCCATATTTTCTGTCTTATTCCTGATATTCTCCCATATTGACATTGTGCTCTAAGCAAAAGAAATATATTAGTTTATTGGAGAAGTGGAGAGGGCAAGAGTAGATTTCCAGTCTTCTTTACCTCTGTGGGTTCAAAAGAGAACTTCACTATGCTTAAACCTCTTCAGTAAAGTCTCGGCACTTTTTCCCTTTACCTAGTAAGACTTACTCTTTCCCTGTCCTCCTGTTTTGAAGTATTGTACCACGTTATTTCAAAGAGACTATAATAATGATGTTGATGCAATTATGTTTACTTATTCATATTTTCATATATTGTACGCCCTTGATAGCAAATATTGTATTCTATTTATCTTTGTATTTCCAGTAACACACACAGTCGTTGCCACATAACACTCCTTCAAATAAGGACTTATTGAGTCAATGAATTAATGGGTATGAACATAGCCTGTACATATTTTAGTGTTTATGATTCCCAATGGCATTGTTTCTGTATTTACTACTAAACTCCAGAAAACTCCAGTTTTCCTAAAAAAAATGCCTTCTGGAAACACCCACTGATTTTCTTCGTGAAAGGTCTGAAACTTTGAAGCACCTATTTTATAGATGGTCAGCTGTAGATACGGCCCTCCTCTACTACTTTGTATTGTATATTTCTTACTACTTTAGACTTTATCTGGGTGGTTTTTATTCTAGAATTCACCTCTTCTGGTTATATGGGACCTGCCTGCCCTTAACACAAATTCAGAACAAAGCACCAATATGAAGTACAAATGACTTCTTTCAGTCACAAACTCCCTTTGCCCTTTCTCTGTTGTTTTATAAGAACTGGAGCTACCTGAGAAAAGGGTCCCAGTGTCCCATTAACTTCCATCCTAGCAAATGGAGTTTGAAAACACGTTGGTCAAGTGGTTGGTAACTGACCTACACAGATGAAGATCATTGCGTTGGAGGTGTGCCTTAGTATCATAGAAGGGTGAATCTGGACATGACTCACCTTCCTCCATTTAGAACCCAGGATGCATCTATAATGCTAGGCTCTAGGACCTGACAGCACCAGCCCAACTCTCATTTTATACCAAGGAAGACAGAGGTATAGAGAGGTAAGTTGATTCTTCCTCATGACCAAGCTAATTTATGGACAAAGTCAAGACTAAAAGCCAGGTCTCAGAGATCAGCCCCTCATTGCACTTTCTCGGTGTTAAGAGTCTCATGAAATTCACCAAGGGAATTAAACTCCCTCTTCTCTCTCCAATTCTCCTGTGAGAAGTAAGAGACTAAAATTAACGTCTATAATACCTTAGAACAAATTAATTCCTAAGTACGGAAAAAAAAAATTGAAGCAACAAAGAAATACTGGGCATGTGGCAGGGAAATAGCTAATAAAAACTGAGAAAAAAAAAAAAGAGCAGGAAAGGAAAAAACTTCAGGTGATGCACAGAAGCAGATAGAAGCCAAGTACCTCACAACTTTGCCTCAGGCCAGCCTGGCCTGTTCCAGAATGGCATAATTAGCTTGCTGAAATCTGAGCCCTTGGTTCCTCTGTGGGAAGATTTCCCTAAGGTTTAGACGCTTCATCTTTCTGCCTTTGAGTAGGTAGACTTGCTGGAAACTCACCTGTGACACAAAGTTTGCTGCTGATTAACAAGGTTACTTCAGGAGGCACCGCTCTGGAGTCCAAAGAACAAAGAGTTTCAAGTGTTGATTGCAATGCTCTCCCCTGTTTAGGGTCAGAAACATCAGCAGGAAGAAAGAACACTTGAGAAAGGAGTCTTTTCAAATCATCAGGAAAAAAAAAAATCTAACAGGACAACCTTCTATTAAGAGACAGCCAAAAAAAAAGAAAAAAATAGCTTAGCTTGGCTGCCTGCACTTTTTGCCTACAAATTGATTAGAAATTCTGGGTAGACACTGGGTGAAAGCAGAAAAGAACATTCCAGAAAAGCCAAAGGTCAAGTTTAATAGGATAGTGCTTGGGCAGGTGGCCAGTAGAGCACATGCTACTTAGAAAAAAATATGTGAAAGAAGGGACCAGGAAGCCTGATACAATGCACCTAGGGAAGAAGTCATTTTTCTCCAACTTAATGCAAACATGAGCTGCTAAAACCTAGGACCAGGAATGTTAAGAATGTGCTTGCACACTCTGCTTGTAGAAGGTCCCCTGAGTATCACCATATGCAGCCCTTGCTGCTGATGCCCTCCTGCTTGAAACATTTGGCATCAGAACATGGTAGTAGAAAAGGCACCCTTGGCACAAAGACTTTGACAAATTGGTCCTGTGTGGTCCTTTTCTGCCACACTCCCTGAGAGTCCCTGCTTCCGTGCTGAAAACCTGTTCTCAGAAATTCTGGATAAAGTGAGAAACTCAGTTTTGAAGGGGACAACAAGAAAGATGGATTGGATACCCTTTGGTGTCTTTTCAGTTAGAAATGCAAACTTGTCTCCCAAGGGAAAATTACTTGTCAAAAAAGGAGGAAGAGAAGGTTTATTCTTTGAACCACAGTCTATGTGTTTATTAGGAGTTTTCTTCAGAACTGTAACACTGGACAACTCTGAATTAGAAACTAAACTGCAATATGTTGGGTATTCTGTTGATGCTAAACGTATAGTTCCTTTCTTTTAAATGTTTATTTCTTTGGGGCTTTTATTTTATTTATTTATTTTTATTTGGTGCTGAGGATTGAACCCAGAGCCTCACACGTGCTAGGCAACTCTACCACTGAGCTATAACCCCAGCCCCTCTTTGGGGCTTTTAATGGTACAAAAAATTTCAAGTACAAACATCTAGAAAGAAGTGCATATGGGTACATTCAGGTCATATTAGCAATTTTTTGACAATCTTGTTTCATGTCTTTTCTTCCATCACTCTCCCAAACTCCACTAGGTTGTTTTAAAACAAACCTCAGGCATTTCATATTTTCTCATTAAAAAAAAAAAAAACTTACCTTTGCATAAGTTGTATTTCTTAAGGTGTAATTGGCTGACACAGGATAAGTTGGTTTGCTCTTCTAGGGGTTAGATGCCATGTTCTTAGACATAACACCTTCTTCTCCTCTGTCAACAGGACATGTTTAAGAGCTCCTGATTTGGAAGTTCATGAAATATAGTTAGAGACAAGAAGAGAAACCAGGAGATGGCATGGCACCTGTTTTCTTCTGGACTCTGTGCCTGAGTTGGAATCACTTTGGTGTGAATAAAGGGTAAATAAATGTTTAGGTCAGACTCTGAGTGTCTAAGAATGGGGTTAGGGCTGGTTCCCAGAGAAGTGGTTTAAGGGAATCATGAGTACACTGATCCAGAGATATATAATCACTCCTTAGGATCCTGGGTCTTGTTCCAGGACTCCCCTGTACCCACACACTGTAAAGCCAGATTCATGGGACCCCAATAGACCTCCAGGAGCCGAATCTGATGCAATCACACAAGAGTCTTTATTTCAAGCTCGAGCCTGGACACACAACCGTTTCCGACACAGCAGTCCCAGGGAGTGAGCCCCCGTCCTTTGTTCAGTGAGATTTTATAGGTTTTGGGGTGGGGGATACTCTATGCATCACAACATCACACAGCAAATCATTTCACATTGCAGGAAAGTTAAACAACAACTCTTAACATTGATTAGCACATTCACTGGTGGGAAAAATTGGGTAGGGGTGATTGGTTAGTACTAGAGGGGGATTCCTTTGAACTGATTGGTTTAGGCCATGAGGGGTGTATGTGTTGAACTACATGATTTCCCAACATGTTATCAACCACCATAAACTATTGGGGGGCCATCTGGCATCCCAGGTATTTTTCCTGTCTCATGCTGATTGGTGGTTGCTAGGGGGTTGATGTGGGTCCCCACCTAGCCTAACTGAGTCAGGGACACCCAGTGCCACAGATCTCTCTTGTTATTTGTAGACAAACAACTCAGCAGGGTGGGTATGTGCCTAGGAGTGCTCTGTGGGTTTTTCCAAGGACAAGGGTCACGCCCACTTCCTTGGACAGGCTTTGCTCTGAGGTAGAGGCTGGTTTCTCAAAAATGAAGTCACAGCAGTTTCTCAACACCACTCTGTGGGAAGTTAAATCCATGGATACAGAGCCCATGGGTACAGAGGGCTTACTGCACTGCTTTGAGACTGCTGTGTGACAGGAAGCTTGACTGAGTTCTAACTGGAACTCACCAACCCTCTGACACTGAGATTCGCACAGTATCTGGAAATAACATTATTGACATGTCCTAGGAACTTACCCAAAGGGCACTTTCATTTCTGCCAAGAGAAAACTCTCAGCATTCATTGACCGATTCTTTCATTTGTTCAAAATTATATTAAGCCCCTACTTTGTTCTAGGTTCTGTTCGTGTTACTGTCTATGCTCATTGAAGAGATCAAACTAAAGAAAATATCTTGGTTTCTTTTTTTCAGGGGGACAGAAAATAAAATTTCAAATAGATAGATGCTATAAAACTAAAAGCACACCAAATTAAGTAGAAGGTAACTTCAGATTGGCTATGGTCTTTTATGCAGGACATACATGGAAGGTCTTTGAGAGGCGATAACTTCTGAAGAAATGCCCCAGTTAAATGTAGGGGTAAGACATGGAACAACAAATGCAGCCTCCCTGAGATTTAATGAAGCTATGAAAGACCTGTGTGGTCATTGTATAGTGATCAAGGAGGAGAATAATGGGAAATGCAACCACAGAGGTAGGTCATGGGAATCAGGAGGCCACAGAAGCAGGTTTGTCTGTTTGCTTGTTTGTGTTCTGCACACTGCAGACTGACAGAAGCACTATTCATTCTTAGTCCACAAAGGCATACACCCTGCATGAGCATGGGCGGTGGGCTCTCAGATTGAGGATTTTGAACAAGGGGTAGTAAGACCTGTTCATATTTAAAAAGAAGATGCTGGCATCTAAGTAGGCAAGTGATTTCAGGGGGAAATGATGAAAACAGAGCCCTTACAATAAGCTGGCAAGGTGATGGGGCTAAGCCCAATAAGAAGAAGACAGTGAGATATGGCTGGATTTAGATCTCTTTATCATGTAGGGCCAAGAGGGCCTATTCATGAATCAGAGAGATGTCAGATATGGAGGAAAGAAGACTCCAGTATCTGGGGGTCTGGACAACTGGGCATAGAGTGGCACCCTTTAGCAAAGATGGGAAAAGGTAGGTAGGTTTGGCAGTGATGCAGACAGACATTTTTAGTTGTTACAAAGCCACGATTTCTATTTTTCTCTGTTCAATGGAAATTTGTCTCTCTCCACTGATAGTCCATATGAATAGATGAAGATATAATGCCATTCCTCACATCATATCTACTTCAGTCTTCCCCTAGAACCTCCCTGGATCTGCAAGATCTGGTATAGCAAGAATCATTTCTCAAGCCCTAAGAGCATCTGGTTTCTGCTGGGTTTGGAAAAGGAGATAAAATGGGCAGAGATTTGAAGGGCAATAGGAATAAAAAGACAGAATGTCCCTCCTAAACCCTCAGCCTCTGGTGGCATCTTTGGTAGAAGAAAGGACTCAGCTCTTTGACAAGCTGACTCTATTAGTTCAGAAAGTAAAGATGGACCGGAAAAGGGATTAAGATGAGATGATGAATAGAAAAGGAAAAACCCCTAAAGAGGCTGTTATTTCATAAACCAAGCATTAAAAATCTTTCGAAAGCAGAGAATAATTGACTGGGTCAAATGCTGTTGAGAAGTCAAGTAACAAAATAACTAAAAATTATGTATTACATTTCATAATTGGTCCTATGAGAAGAGCAGCTTAGTCAGGTTGGTGGAGATAAAAGTCTAATCAGGAAAGATTAAAGTAAAATATGATAAGTAGACCAAGTATTGGTAAGCTTTCAGTGGACATAGAAATGGAGCATAACTTGCAAGTAATAGAATGTTTGAGATGGGGATTTCCTAAAGATGAAACATGCATCAGAAATATCTCCAAGCCAGCTGAGTGGTGCATATGTGTAATCCCAGAACTTGGAGTCTGAGACAGGATGATCACAAGTTCAAGGCCAGCATCAGCAAGTTAGTGAGGCCCTGTCTCAAAATAAAGACTCAAAATAGCTGGGGCTGAGCGTGGCGGCTCACCCCTGCAATCCCAATAGCTCAGGAGGCTGAGGCAGGTGGATCAAAGCCAGCCTCATCAAAAGCAAGATGCTAAGCAACTCAGTGAGACCCTGTCTCTAAGTAAAATACAAAATAGGGCTGTGGATATGGCTCAGCGGTTGAGTATCCCTAAGTTCCATTTCTGGACCACCACCACCACCAAAAAAAAAAAAAAAATAGCTGGGGATGTAACTTAGTGGTTAAGCACCTCTGGGTTCCATCCTTAGTACCACACACACAATTTAACTGGGTTCTTAGAGAACTAAGACAATAGGAACAGATGAAGGAGCCCAAAGATTACTGTGTTCAAGCCACTTTTTCCTTCTTTACTTAAGAAAGAAGGGGGAGACATTACTAGAGCCCAGAGTTTGAGGTCACTCCCAGAAGCTGGAAATATAGATGTTCATGTCTTGTTGGAGCTGAAGCCCAGGAGATTTAGCCTCTACCAGAGTCAAGTATACCATTAAAGATCCTTCTAGTTGATGGCTCAGTGTTGACTTGGGGAGTCTTACATTGGGTAGTGATTTTCAATATCTGTACATATGTACAATACTTTCAATATTGAATACCCTCCAGAGTTCCACATGTTAAAGGCTGGATCTCCAAATGGATACTTGTAGGTGGTGAAAGGGATGTAGGACTTATTATGAGGCACTTAGGTAACTGGGGGCTGTACCCTTAAAGGGGATGGTAAGACCCCAGCCTCTTCCTCTTCCCATTTTGCTTCCTGGCTCACCGTTCACTCGCTGCCATTGTTCTCCAGCACCTCCACCAGAGGCCCAAGGCAATTCAGTCCACCTCGAATCTCCAAACAGTAAGCCAAAATAAACCTTTTCCCTTAGAAGTTGATTATCTCAGATATTTTATTATAGTAATGGTAAGATAACATAATCTGAATCATCTCAGGAGCCTTTAAAAAAATACTGGTGCTCAGACTATATCTCAAACTGATTAAATCATAATTTCTGAAGTATGGAGCTAAGCCTTGGTATTTTTTTTTAAAGATATCCTCCCCAAACTCTAATGTATAGCTAGGATGGAGAACCACTGATCAAAAATCTGCGCTTTAAAACAGAACTGAATTCCTCCTTGCACAAACTGCCTCCAGTGCTTGAATCCAAACCTAAGGAATCCATCATAACAACAAATGGCAAAAGCCCAAAAACCTCTCTGTACCATTGAATTAATTTCCTTAATGAAACAGGCTGCCTGAAAGCTCCATCCTTTTAATGCTGTTTTGAGGTTATGAAAGCAAAAGATGAAAAGCCCAGAAGCAAAATTCTCTGTTTCCTTTCAATGTAAACAGAGTAATTAAGTGGTGCAGTTAGCCACATAGCATTGAGAGACATGTTTTCCAGGATGCTGTAAGTCAAAACTGATAAAGGCAGAGGGGCATATGCTAGGCACATAGAGTGAGGAATTAACTCATCTGAGCTCTTTTCAAAACACCAAAATACCTTTCAGAGAAACTGATGCTTGCCCTTCTCTAATTTTTATTATATCATGTACCTCATAATTAGAGATTCTTTCTAGAAGCCTGAAACATTTGTCACTCTTAGAGAATCAAAATCTTGAGTCTGTGGATCAGATATAAGCTCCTGGTCTTTTATGGAGAATCCTGCATTTCGAGTAAGTAATTTCCAGAAGCAGCTGGGATTCAGTCAGTGTTTTTAGTTATAATTAAATGATAAAGCTTCATGTGGAAGGCATCCAACACCAAATACGTCAGTTTCATCGAAGCAGAATACAGCACAAGATACATTTACCTAGGAAAATGATTCCACTTTGGAAAACTATATTCTCCTGTCAGAAGCCAGATGACAAGCAGTTGCCTATGAAGAGTCAACAAAAGGAAGGCCCTTTAGTGGCTTATAATGCATCCTTCACACCATGCACTCATGCATTTTTAGGGAAATATTGAGTGGCACATTCCCTGCCTAGCATTTCCTGACTAACATCATCATCACCCATATCCACACACAGGCTTAGCCCTCAGCATTGATGTAGGGGTGGTCATCCTGCAGTGTTCAGCTGGGTTGTGAAACACTTCTGGTGGCACACAGATCACTCAACCTTCCCAACACTCCTACCAAATCTCCTCACTAAACATTTATTAAATATCTCCAATGGATTGGACACCAATAGCCAGTTAACAATGCTGACAGTGGCACTTGGGATTTACTTGTCCAGTCACAGGCAGCAGGATTTCATATAAAATGGGGAAAGGGAGAGGTTAGAGTTGGTGATTCCAATGGTTCTTTCCAGATTGGAGACAATGGAACCATTTTACATGGGTGTGTTTATGCTCATACGTAGTTGTGTATAATTCATTTATGTATTCACGTGTCCTAGCACAAAGCACTGTAACTACATATGCTCCTCATCTCATGACAAACCTATAATAAGTTGAAAATATCATCAGTGGAAAATCTATTTAATGCACCTAGTTGACTAGTATGTCTTGGCAACGCAGAACACTGTATAACACCGGTTATTTGCTCTCAGGAACAATTAATTAAAAGAAGTTGTAGCTTGCTGCTGGTGCACCTCATCAGAAGACAATATCTTACATATTGTTAGCCCCAAATTCAAAATCTGAAGTATAGTTTTTACTGAATTCATATTGCTTTCACACCATCATAAGGAAGGAAAAAATTAATCATTTGAACTATCATGAATCAGAGACTATCTACATAAAGATTTAACAAGAATTTCCTGGAAGTGCAATGCATAAATGGAATAATTAATTATAACCATTGAAACTGCATAGCTTAAAATTAAAATATTAACACACACATGATTGCTTACTGTGTGCAAAACACTATTGTAAATTATTTATCCTCATAATAACTGTAAGTATAATCATTACTCACATAAAAAGTTAAAATGCATAGAGATCAAGTAACACATTGAAACACAGCTTGTAAGAGGCAAAGTTAGGCCTTGTACTCAGGGTTTCTAGTTTCAGAGTTACTCCAACAAAACTATAGTCTAGTCAGGTATAGTAAGCCAGGGTTTGGTCTGTGCTGTGCTGGTATTTAGATGTAAGTCAAAGCAGGCTCTTGGAAAGAGCTTTGTTTTTGGACCCAATAGACAGTTCTCTAACACTCAAAGCTCTGTAATGTTCAGCAAGTTCCTGGACCTCAGATTGAGTCTCAATTTCCTTATCATAACTGTCATTAGACCTATAAGTGAATAAAATCTGAGACCAGACTATATCACTGAGCAAGTTTCTTTGCTTCTCTGTGCCTCAGTTTCCTTCTTTGCAATAGACACAAGTGTTGTAACTACCTCATGAGATGGTAAGGGGAAAATGCTTCTATATGTCTACATCTACATTATATATCTTCATACATAATGCTTTCAATGATGCCTGACATGAAATAAGTGCTACATTGCATTTTTAGTAATCTTTTTCATGGCTGTGACCAAAAGACCTGACAAGAATAATTTTAGAGGAGGAAAACTTTATTTGGCACTGATGATATTTTCAATTTATTACTGAGTTGAGAGATCTCAGTCTAGAGACAACTGGATCCTTGTCTCTGGGCCCAGGGAATGGCAGAACATCATGGCAGAAGAGTGCAGTGGAGGAAAGCAGTTCAGGACATGGACAGCAGGAAACACAGAGACTCTATCTACCCCAAAGCACATCACCTAATGACCAACCTCCTCCAGCCACACCCTACCTGCCTAGTTACTGCCCCATTAATCCCCACCTGTAGATTAATGCACTGATTAGGTTGATTAGGTTAAGGCTCTCATAACCCAATCATTTCCCCTCTAAGCCCTCCTGCATTGTCTCACACATGAGATTTGGGGGGACACCTCACCTCTAAACCATAACCATCACTGCTAGTTGTTATACTGCTACAGTTTCTATTATTTTTGTTAGACTACTGGTTACTTTTTGCATGGAATAGTCTTTTCCATTCTTTAATTTTTACTCTGTAGATTTAAAGTGAGTCTCTTCTAGATAGGATATGATTGGATTATGTTTTTTAGTACGCTCTGCCAAACTTTGTCTTTTGATTACAGAGATTAATCCATTTCCATGTGAAGTCAAGTTAGAGCTGGTAAGTTAGAGGTACTTCTGCCACTTTCCTATTGGCTTGCTACTTTTATCACTTTCCTATTTGGAGTTTGTGTATCATATCTTTTATTGATCCCACGTTTTCTATATTGCCATCTTCTTGTGTTTCAATGATTATTTTGGTGAAACACATGAATTCCATTTTTATCCTTTTGGGATTATTCTAAAAGTATTTTCTTTGTAGTCCTTATGGAAGTTACATTTAACAAACTCTAAATTGGAATTTATATCAGTTTAATTTTAAAAACATGCAACACTCTGCTCCTGTAACAGTTTTGTACCCCTCCTTTCAGTTACTGATGTCACAAAATAACATTTTTACATATTATGTGTTCAACATAAACTAATAATTTTTAGAAAACATTAGTCTCCTAAACTATGTAAAGACAAAATGTAGAATTATAAACCAAAATTAAAACAATCTGGGTTTTGACTAATTTTTAATATTTAAGATTCTTAAATTATATAGAAAACATAAACAGAATTTATAAATCACTTTTACAATAAAACTATGTTTTATAATTGCTATCTGTTTACATTTACTGAGAGTTTATTTCTTCATACATGTTTCAGCTACTGCCTAATGTCCTCGGCTTTAATTTGAATTAATCCTATTACAGTTCTTTGAATTACTTGAATGTTTATGTTCAAATCTTACATGAAATTTGTAAAGTTTATAGCCATTTCCTTAAATAATGTCTTCCCCCTTTCTCTTTCTCTTCTACTTTTGGAACTCACATAGTATGTATGTTGGTTTGACTGATGGTGTCTCACAGGTCCCTTGGACTCTGCCCACTTTGATGCAGACAGTTTTATTTTATTCCTCAGACTAAGTAATACCAACTGTTTCATCATGTTCAAGTTATTTATTCTTCCTTATGCCTGCTCAAATTTATCTTTGATTGCCTCTTTTGAATTTTTCACTTTAGTCATGGTAGTTTCTAGCTCCAGAATTATCTTTTAGATATTTTTTAAGTTTTCTATCTCTTTAATACCATTTGGTTCATACATCAGTTGCATGGCTTTATTAAGATCTTCATTTAGTTCTTTGAGCATTTCTAAATCAGTTGTTTTTAAGTCTTTGTTAATAATATGCCACCAGATTTTCCTCAGGGAGTTTCTGTTATTCTTTTCCTTTGAATGGAACAGACTCTCTTTTATTACTTTATATGCCTTGTGAACTTGTTGTCATTGTTGTTGAAAACTAGACATTTTATTTTAATATTGTGGTAACTCTGAGAATAAGTTTTTTCCTTTAACCAGGTTCTGTTTTTTTTTTTTTTAATTTTGTTTTGTTCTGCCCCCACCTTCAAAATTATTGTAGATGGTCTCCAAGTGAATGATCATCCTGAGTTATAAATTTAAGTTCAAACAAAGTATTTCTTGCTCTGTTTTCAGAGCCTGTGTCTTTCCCTGAGTATGTCTAGTGACATTCTAATATATACCATATATTCAGTTGTTTTGAATGTCTGGATCCTAAAAGAGGGAAAATGAAGAGCAGTTAAAAATGCGCACATCTTTTAAATCCACTGTACTTATTTATTTCAAAGGAGGAAAAGCTTGTAAGAAGGAAGGAGAATGTAATAGTGGCTGCCCATTTCTGTGTTTAAACCTTTATAATAAGAATCAGGAAACCACATCAAAACAAAAAATCTCAAACATTTGGAATGTGTCTTGTTGTTGTCTCCCATGGTTTCTCAAATTGCTTTCAAACCTTTAGGATCACATGCACAATGGCCTGCAAGAAAGTGAAGTCAGAATAAGTAGGGACTAATGACCAAGAGCAATATTGAGTTGAATAAACTGCAATTACCATCTAATTCTTTCCCTGGAGTCTGAAATTCTTCAGTTTTACTTCAGAGTTCCAAAATAGTTGCATCAGGCAGATTTTACCAGTACAATAATTTTCTACATTCCCTCATCTTTTAAAAAGCCTATCTCATTGATGTAGAATGTATTTACTTAAGAATTTCCTCTTCTAGTTGTACAATTTCATGAATTTTGACAAATACATTGTTAAGTAACAATCACTTCATTCAAAGTATAAGAAAGAATATTTTCTTCATCCCAATTGTTTCTACCCAGGCTTTTTATCCAATCTCTAGCTGATAGATATTTGGGTGATTTCTGGTGGGGGCAATTATTAATAATGCTGTTGTAGACTTTCATATACAGCATTTTGTGTGGACATAGATCTTCATTTCTGTTGGGATTAATGAGTAACAAATTAGATATTGATTAACTTTATAAGAAACTTACATTTTCCCACAATATCTGTCCCATTTTTTATACCTAAAAAGAATATACAAGAGTTCCAGTTTCTTCATTCCCTAACAGCACTTGGTATTATTAAGCTTTTAAATAACTATGCCAATAGGAAAGGAGTGGATTTTCCATTGTTGTTCAAATATGTATTTCTTTAAGTATTACTGATGTTGAATATTTTTCAAGTTCTTATTTATCTTTTGTATATTTGTTGTAGTAAGATATTTTTAAAAATTCTTTGCTCACTTATCACTGGGATGTTAGTTTACTATTATTGAATTTTGAGAGTTCTTTTTGTATTTGCAACAACAGCCTGATATGGCAGATATGAATTTTGCAATTATTTTCTTCCAATATATGACTTGTTTTTATTTTCTTAACATAAGCTTTTGAAAAGAAGGATTTTTTAGATTTAGATAAATCCAGAGTATTGACATTTTTATGATTCATGGCATTTCTATTTTATTTAAGAAATTTTTCTAAGCCAAGGTAACTGAAGTTTTCTCCAATATGTTCTTCTAGATTTTTGTGTGTATGTGTTGCTATAGATTGAACTAGGTGCTTATGTATCCCATGCAACAGCTACAAAAATTGTAATACTAAATTTAATTTTTAGACGATTCATTTAGAGAAAATTGAATAATTGCATATCATCTTAAAATTCTTTCCCCCATAGTACTTTTGCTCAATGATAAAATGGACCTGGGTTAATTTCTGGATTGATTGTGTTCCATTAATCTATGCCCTTTTTTTTCACCAATAGCAAACCAGAATTAGCTTACTTGGTAAGCCTTGATAGCAAGCAGTGGGTGAGTCCTCAATTTTTTTCTGCTTTTTAAAATAAGTTGTTTGGTCTATTTTAGGTTTTTTAATTGCTTTTCCATGAAAATTTTATAATCATGTTGTTACTTTCTAAAAATAATTACTGAAATTGTGTAAGTCTATAAATGAATTTGGGGAGAGTTGACAGAGTAATAATACTGAATATTTCAATCCATTAAGATAGAAAATCTCACCATTTGTTTCTACCTCATCTAATTCTCCTTAGCAATGATTGGTAATTTTCAGAATACAAATCATGCTTATATTTTAGTAGATTTATACCTTAGTTTTAGTGGGTTTTAGTAGTAATATAAAGGGTGCTTCTTAATTTCCAGTTTTTATTGCTAATATATAAAAATGCAAATGATTTCTGTTATTAACCTAGTATCCTGCAGATTTTGAAAACTCATTGATTGATTCAAGCAAGTTTTGGTGCATATATGGGATTTTTCATATAGACAATTATATTGTCTATAAATTTACATGTTTTATTATTTCCTTTTTTACTTTTATTGCATTAATTTCTTGTACTTGGCAACACTGCACTAACTATGCTCTGCAAAGTTAATATAAAATAGTGTTGCTTTGAGAATATGTCCTTATCTTACATTTAATGTTAAGGAGAAAATATTAACTTATACTACTTAGAATTCAAAAATAGGAGGTGGGCTGGAAATGTAGGCCAATGGTAGAGTAATAACCTAGCATTATCAAGTCTTTAAGTTTCATTCTTAGTATTGCAAAAATAAAGAAAAAGAAGAATTTGCCTGTAGATTTTTCAATGAAAGGTTTTTTTTAATTTATAGTTTTCTAGGAGTTTTTATCATAAGTGAATGTTAAGTGTTATTCATTTTTTTAATTTTTGCATCTATTAACATTGGCCATTATTATTAATACTTATTAGTTATAATTTATTAATTAATAAATAAATTGATAAATTTCTTTATTTATGATTATTTATTATTCATAATATTATTATTGATTAATTATTTTCTAAATCAGGATCTGCAGTTTTCTCTGTTTCAATTATTTAGATAGATACGTGAATACAGATGTTCCTTGACTTACAATGAGGTTACATACTAATAAAACCATTGTGCTTTTGAAAACATCATGAGTCAAAAGTGGACTTAATACATCTAACCCACTGAAAAGCATAACAGTAAAATGGACCATTATAGAGTATCAGTGATCTTCATGAGTTTCTGGCTTACTAGGATCTGTGGTTCTCTGCCTACAACTCAGTATCACAAGGAGGTATCAGACCACATATCACTAGCACAGGAAAGAGAAAGACTTGGAAGTATCACAGTTGGGTTTTTTTTTTTGGGGGGGTGGGCAGGTATAGGGGATTGGACTCACAAATGCTTAACTACTGAGCTACATCCCCATCCTCCTTATTTATGTATTTATTAATTTTCTTATTTATTTATTTATTTTTGAGATGAGGTCTCCCTAAGCTTTTTAGGGCCTTGCTAAATTGCTAAGGCTGGCTTTGAATTTGTGATCCTTCTGCCTCAGCCTCTGAGCCACTGAGAATATAGACAGGTGCCACCACACCTAAGCTCACAGTCAATTTTTTGTTAGTCTTTTTTTTTTTTTTTTTTTTGCGCGGGGGAGGGGTAGTTGTACATGGACAGAATGCCTTTATTTTATTTGTTTAGTTTATGTTGAGCCCCAGCCCTCACAATCAATTTTTACACAAGAAAAATTAAAACACAGATCCAAAAGACATTTGTATGACTAACTTTGTTATAGTCTTACTCAGAATGCACCAATCTAGAAATCTCTCCTCTCTCCACCAATAAGAGAAGGGGTAAATTAACTCTGCTACATTTACACAGTGGTATGCTGTTCTTTCCCATTAAAAAGGAACAAAATAAGTATACACCAACATAAATTAACCTCAAAAACATTAAGCAGAAAGAAGTCTTTCATAAATGGATACATAAGGATGATTCTTTTTATATAAAGTTCTAAAACAGGGAATCTTATCTATAGTAGAAAAAAAAATCACATCAGGGGTTGCATCCAAATGTTTGTTATGTAGATTCTGACAACAAAAATACAAGAAGAAGTATTCCAGGGTAATAAAAAGGATCCATATCTTAAAATGGGTTTGGCTTTCAGAGATATATGCAACTGTCCCACCAATTAAATAGTACACTAAACCCTTGTGTATTTCATTACATAAAAATTTACCTTAAAACCTATAAACACATATTGAACATCAGTTAATGATGAACATGCTTACATATTTCAAGTACCTAAATGGTTCAGCAAACAATAAAGAGTTCAGTATTTGTTTACAGTACACCTATTTTAAAATATACCAATAAGTTTAGATTTGTAGATAAACAATGGGACAGGTAAATGGATAGTTCTGAGAGAAAACAAAGTTAATTATGAAACCTAGTGGGGGATATATGAGTATATATTGTACATTTCAATGTTTCTCTATGTTTAAAAGTTTTTATAATGAAGTGCTAGCAAAAAGAGAAAGTATAAAGTAATTATTTAAAAAATATCTTCATAAGCATCCAGCATAGTTTTCCTTCTTTTGGTAAAAGCAGGCAAACTCACTTTCCTAACTAATTTACAAACAAATATAAAATATCAACAAGGAAACATTATGATATACTTTCATTATACCTCTTTTAATTCCATTTCCTATTATAAAGCAGAAGCAAAATGTATTAAGACAAATGCATTGCTAGTGAGGAAATCCACATGATTATTCCCGATAACCAGGAATGAATGAAAGAATCCTAGAAGAGCATTCAAGAGCATTCTATTACTTTTGTGGACTATTAGAACTCTAAATCTAGGAGCCACAGAACTCTACACTGAAATTTTGATAACAAAGCGTTGTTAGAATCATGGAATTCTCCAATACCCAGACTCTGAGTTCTTCAGGTAGAATGGCAGTGATATCAATCAACACTTCAGTCCAATCTCTGATTGCAAAATGAAGAACTGACTTGTACCACATTTGATTGCAATTTTTACAAACTGATCAGTAATTTTGCAAGGTACATTTTGGGGAAAAAGAAATTGTAAAATTCCTTCTAATTGCCCTGTGGCAGTTTCAAAGATGGAAATATTAACTATGTCAAATGACTTACATTATGTCAATAACTGCAATAATTATTGTGAACTTCACCACAGGCACTACCTATTATCACCAAACAAGAACTTTCTATCACATGTACATTGGAGACCCTCTGGATTCTCTCCCCATTTTTGTTTCTAATGCATACACACATAACTTGTTAATGTTAAGAAGTGTTTTCCAATAACAATTCATCAATGCCCTTTCTTTTACTTTTTCCTTACTGAAACTATGGAGTTTTGAGATGAAACTCAAATTCACTGTTTCTGCTGGTAGGTAGAGTCTGCACAAGCTGCAGTTCTCTGAAGCCAAGAAACATTGCAGCTCTTCATGGTGGGTTCTGCCCTCCAAGTTGCAGCAAACCCCAGAAGCTCGCCATCAATTTCTTATTCCTGGGTTCTTCTCTTATGAATTTGAAAAATGAAATAGGCTGAGTGAATCTAACAGCCAGAGTACCCATAGGAAGTTTTCTCCATTTGACTTTGCTAGTCTAAGGGTTTCACTGCTGTTGGTCCAAACTTATGTTAATTAGGGTTTAGAATCATACTAATGCTATTGATCCAAATTTATGCTAATTAGGTCTTGAAAACATACTAGAGCTATTGATCAATTCCTGAGTCCCAACTTTCAAGTCTGCCCCATTTCTATTTTCGAGCTAAAGGTTAGAAAGTGGGAGGTTGAGGTCATGGGTTGGGACTGCAGTGCTGGGTGGAGCAGACTTCTTCAGCAGGAATCCAGACCTGGCCACCAAAAGACGACAGGTTGGCAGGTCTTGGCTTGCCTGGGTGCTGTCTCACCTAGACACTGACATGCCATGCCTCAGGCCCCTGGGCTCTAAATGGCAAGGTCCAAGGCAGCCTGGGCCAGTACTTGCTGGAACTCCAACCCACCAGTTAGGTCAGTCCACTGCTCCAACGCTCCACTACCATTAGGCCAGCTGAGCAGCTTGGCAGCCAGGGAGCTGTGTCATTACTATTCCAATGTGCTTTGAAATATGCAGCCTACTAAAATTCGATAAGGTGAACCTGCCTATAGCAGTAGTTCTTAAATTGTTCAAACACAGCTGCATGAAAATCACCTAGGTTGCTTATTTTAAATGTAGATTTACCTTTCAAATTCTCAAACAGAATTTTGTGAAATGCCTAGAATCGGCAATCTATCAATCAATAAATCAACTAATTGGTCAAAAGAAAAATGATACTATATGTACATAGAAAAACTTCAACATAGTCCTTGTACTCATTGAAATTTAAGAAATAGTGTTCTTTTGAATTCTGCCTATTCTTGGCATGAGAATCTTGGTGACAATTGTCCACCTGGTTGAGATTACTATACATAATGCATAGGGAACAGTTGAACTTTAGAATTGATAGGAGGCAAAATGATTAATGGACAAAACTTATCCCCATGATAGGATGATTTTATTAGATCATATGTATAAGAAAATAAGAAACAGTGAATAATGAGATAGAAATAAAGTAATGTCTAACATGTTTCTGCTTATAAGGTCTAATTCCTTCTTTCTAGGAATTAGTAACATCCTAACTAACTGAGGTTAAGAATAAACTTTGTCTGGCCAGGGTCTTTCTTTCCTTTGTCATCCTGGGTCACTCTTCTTTGTCCTGGGTTTTCAGTGGAATAGTGGCTTCATTGTATCATCCATGAAATTCCAGTGTTGGGAGATAATTCACCTCACCGGCGAAGTTCTCTCTTGTTTATGCATATCTTGAAGCAGAGGCATGAACTGCTTTTGTTCTGAGATATATTTGCAAGAATGTTTCTATAGCAAATAGCCTTGAAAGACTGAAGTAGTGTCTTCCTGAGGAGCAAAGAGCAGGTGTGCTTCGTTTATACTCAGGAAAAAAGGGTTCAGGTTTTGCAAGCTCAGGTATCCCTCTTGTAAATTAGTCCATTGCATGAACAGATGTCACCTGGCCCTCTTCACATCACCTTGTGGGAACTGGGGATAGTGGTTCCAGTGCAAGAAAAGGCTGGTGTGCTGGCCACAGCTAGTTCTGTGAGTAATTAATTGCCTTTTGTCTCCAGCCCAGGTGTCAGTGTGTCTCCTGGCAACATCCATGAATCTGTCTCAGGGTAATTTATGAGCTTGAAAGTCAGGTGAAATCTCAGCTGCTTCACTGTTTTTGACAGTCAAAAGCATAACATTTTCAATTTCTCTCTACTTACTGAAAGTTCATACTAAGCAAAACCCCTTAACAACTTTATTTGTATAACTCTGGTTATCTCTGTTGGTAATTTATGGAATTTCAGGACACTCCTGCTGCTTTCAAGAGATGCTCAGAAAATCCCCTCTACAGATAATTGTAATTTGTAATACCAAGACATGGCATCTCCCTTTTAACCAGGTCTACGCTGTTGCGTGTTAATTCTCCTGAGCATTCTGGTATGTGTTGTTCTGGAGGGAAGGGCTGGCATTTTATACAAATATTACCTTTGCATATGCAGCAGCTTCCAGGTGGAAGCAGAATTGAAATATGTTCTCCCATTGATTTTATGATTGACTTTCTCCATGTCTAATAAATCTGATCATAGCTGTTTATGTGATTGGAGAGGACAGAGGAGGGTACTGATTCCTTACCAATTTCATCTCTGTGGTCATATGTAAACTTCCAAATACATGTATTCCATTGTATCCCCTGTCTTATGCAAACAGACTTCAATATTTTTAAATTTGAAAAAGCTCTTAAGAAGTCATCTATGTGCAACCTTCCACACAAGGCAGGTATACATAAACAGTCATTGCTGGAAAACCTAAGTGATAGGAGTTTACGGATTTCACAGGAAAGTGTTTATTGATATTGAATTTATTTCTTAAGATATTTATCAATGCTTGCTTATACCAAATATAAACCAGGCATCCCAATAATATCTAACCATTAGTCCTAACTACACTCTGGAACCAACACTAACTTAACTGTTTCT